>NC_138772.1:277745512-277913012 GCF_965119305.1 Pelophylax lessonae
TGTATAGGTTTATCTGTACCTAAATGTGACATGATACTGCTTACCAGTCCTTGGATGTAGAAGCTGCATTCGTTTTGCAGGAATTACTCCTACATTTCGTCTGCATGGCTGTACCCAGCTAGTGCTAGTTCGTAATCTTGCCTTGCTCAGTTGCTTCTAAGTGCAGTTTAGCAGTCAGTCCCCTCTTTTGTCACTAGGTATCACTGGTATCTCTAGTACTAGTAGGAGGATTTATTGTAAGGCTGCAAAAAAAATATTTATATCTGCCCAACTAACCACTAGGAGTTTCCTGTACCCGTGGTGCATGTTGGGTAGAGGTATAAATATTTGGAGTGAATGGCCTGGGGTGGGTGCATGTGATGAAGCTGCTCTGTCAGGCATAGCGTCCTAAAAAAGCCTATCTGCAATGGATAATAGGGTTGCCTTTACGGGGGAAGCTGCAAGGAAAGGAATGTTTTCTTCAGGATTGTGGACCAAGATGGAAACCCCAGGTAATTCTAGTAGTTTCTCCTGGAGGACATCTATGAAAATTACTATTGAACGATATGGAAAGGACACTAACACTGGAGTGTTAGCATTGACTATAGAAGAGTTCCTTCTTTATGTGTGCAGCACCCTCTAGTGGGTGCTAGAAGTATTGTTGGTTTGTTAGTGTAGGTAAATTTAGTTCGCTCAGGGCCAAGCCTGAGCTGTGAATCTGGGTCAGGGTTCAGTGAGTCAGGGCTGGATGACTCATCCTGACATCTCCTCTTGTGCCTCCTCTGTTTCTGGAACATTAGAGATAGTTCTAGAGCTAGAGGGCTGGAGGCTAGGGGGAGCTGTCTTGAATATTTATAGGCCTCGGCCAATCCCCAGGAGTTGGCTGGCAGGGGGCAGAGTTTACCTCATAAATAGACATGGGCCATGCCAGCAGGGGCAGTCGGGTGGAAGATGAAGATACAGTGCTGAGGAGGCTGTTGGTGACGCTCTGGGGTGTCCCCACTCTGGGGGGTGACCTTGGGCTGGGGCTTGGGTGCTGGAAGGATCCTGCCACAACACATGAGAGGAAGCCCTTCCTGGAGGCTTGGGAGCAAGAGAGGACAGAGTAAATAGATCAGCAATGCTAGGGACTAACAAGGGGTTAAACTGCCACATGTAGCCGGTCTCCCTGAAGACAGCGGTGTGCTTAAAGGCCCGTACACACACGCAGATCGTCGTCATACATACGTCGGCGGACGAAAGATCTGCCGATTGTAAGCGTGTTAGTATGGTGCCTCCGACAGATGTCTGCACACAATCCGCGGACAAGAGTCTTTCTTGCAAACATGAAAATTTTTGTCTGCAGACACCAGAACGGACAATTGTTTGCCTGTCAGTACAGAAATCAGCCGACAGACCGCAGATTTGCAAGACTGGGCATGCTCAGAAAATAAAAAACACAGGGAAAGTTAACCATTACATGACATCACTTCTGCAGTCAGCTGAAGTCTGCGGACAAAATTCTTGTGCTGTCCTTGTGCTGTCTTTGCACTTTTCAACAGACACCGACATCCCGGGGAGAAAAGACGAACATTTGTATGACGACGATCTGCGTGTGTGTATGGGGCTTTAGTCTTCTACCTTTCCTGTGAGTCAGCCAGGTGAGCTGGTGAAGAGTCAGTCTGGAGGATTTGTGTGGAGAAGTTACCCTGGAGAGCTGGAGAAAGGGGCTTCTACAGCCAGGGGGGCTGGCAGGGCCTGAAGAGCTGGTGCTGGGATCAGTGACCACAGAGAAGAAGTAATGTTAAAGTACAAGCTGTGTCACTCTGCTGTTCTACACTTATATAGCTCCTTCCTGTAATGAGCTATTGCTACATCTGACTGGAGTCTGTCAGATAATCACACAGTGACATAGCAGGAACATGCAAGCGTGTGCTGGAGAAAGACGTTGGAGATGTATATAGAGACTGTATACAGACTGTACATAGGAAGATGTCCCTGAAGTTGTTGCCAAAGTTTGGTTGCTGAAGTCAAGTGGGCATTCTATAACCTTCCATCCCTATCCAAGTTATTAACCCTCAATAAATATCAAAAACAAAGTCATGGACTGTTCTCTGACTCTGGAGTGCCTGCAACAATTTGTGTGACAGGCTGTGCAGGATTGAGGATACAGTTTACTTGCGGCTCCTAGGGGGTAAGCTACATGTGTATATGCCATTCTATAGTTCTACTTTAGAACTGAGCATCTGCCAGCTATACAATTTTCTCCCTGACCGTGAGTAAGACCGAATTGCAGGAAAGAATATTGCTCAATTCCCCTCATCAACACAGTCAACAGAGCCATTATGCTCACAGAGAACACAGTAATTATTGCTAGAAGTTATAACAGCCATGAGCAATAATCGCACATAGACTCCAACATGTTGGCTAATCGATCAACTTGGATAAATTCATCCTGCCCATACATGATTCGAACTGTCTATGGACAGCTTCATAAACCAGTTTTTTATTGTTATCCAAAAGTGACTGGTGCCCATCATTCTGCACTTTTTTTTTAAATCAAAGCCAGGGGTCCACCCTGAGAAACTGAATGTCAGCTATGTACACTCCCATCATCTGCTCCTGGGGGAGGTTTAGAGGGGCTATACATGTATTTAAATGTAGCATCACCCCCGCAGGAGCTGCTGATTAGATTATTGGGTCTACGTCCTGCCTAACAACCCACAGAATTGGCTCGAACCCTCCCTAGGCACAACTGACCCAGAATAGGACTGGAATACCAAATGGCTACAGGAGAACACAGATTGGAATATAACACTTCAATAAATACTAATGACCTGTTACCTCTTTCCAGCTGCAGTCCTTCTGGATAACACAATGTGACCACACACAAGCTTGCTTTTAAACAGGAAATGATTTACTGTAAACCAAATAGACAGTTTCGATACAGTAAAATATGACTTCGTAAAAGGGTATACTGATCAGTTGATCATGGATAAGATAAATACTGTGATATCACTCCCCAAGGGCACATGAAGTACTTCAGGAAATGTCTCAGAGCCTATAGGACCACCATCTGAATCACTAATACTTTTGGAAATGAAGCTCAGCATTCAATTAGACACAGTACCAGACAGACAGACCTATCTGAGTCCCACATGCGGTTCCGCTGTTTCTTCTCTATATCTTCGCTAGCAACGTAGGTGCACTGCGATTTGTAATCCACATTGAGGATGGATGATCAAGAGAGAGAATGGCAGCAAACAGTTATTAATCACCGCGGGGTGTCTGTGCAGGTTTGGCGGTAAAACTTCTGTGGGAAATTTAGGCCTCGGACAGCTCTTAGGTGGACATAGATGTTTATCTATGAATCTTCTGGGGAGATATACTGGGACACCCGGTATATTGCCTTCTACTACTCTAAGGCTAACCCTGACTAAAGTTACTTCTTTGGTAGATAGAGTCAGTTTTTGGGCAGGTGCCCTCTCACCAGCCGGGCGGCACCACAGGAACTCTTCCCCTCCGGTCTCTGTCACCAGCCACGCTTGTTGTTGGTTGTGAGTGACGCCGATCTCTGCAGAGCATTGATGAGTTATGTAGAAACGCTCCCTGGCTCAAGATGAGACGCCTTCACTTAGTCACTTCGGGCCCAGGCTTCAGGCCTAGTCTACAGCATCAATTCACAAGGCTGGCTGCTGCCTCCGTGTTGTAAGAAGAAATCTGGGACAAGAGAGTGAGCCTGGCTCCTCCCTTCCTTTTTAAAGCTTTTCCCAAAATGCCGTGCAGTGGGGCAATGCACCATGGTACTCCAAGGGAATTGTGGATGATATAGTTTAATAAATCCCCTGACAGGAAATCACAGAACAGCTGCAATGGGGCATTTTGGCCACTAGATGGAGTCCTACAAAAGGTCATACAGTCTTCTTATGCACAATGTAAAAGGGAAAACCCCGCTACATTAAAAAAAAAATTGTCAGTGGAGCAAAGGCCTATCTACCTTCACTGCTGCAACAAAAAAGGTCCAGGGCCATTTTATTGTGCTATTGTGTGGATGCCCCTGGGGTAAACCAAGCAGAGCTGATCAAAAACAAAACTAGTTATCAAAATTAATTTCTACTCCAGGACTGGACACTGGGTACCATATTCAGCGACAGTGGTCAGTTGCTCTCTAGTACCATAAATGCAAGAAAATCAGGCATGGCATCTGTTTTAATTCACCCACAGCCTAAACCTAGGGTAGAGAAAATCCTCCTTTCCATAGTTGGGTCTGTGTGTGCGTGTGTTATTTCTGACAGATTAACTTAGATGACCTTAGATACACAAAGTGCATAAGAGAAAAACTTGTAATGATTCAAAAATTCAAGGCATTCTGTGAATTTCAGTAGCGCTGAGAAAGCTCTGTATGTGTACAGTGGGGGGAAGATGTCTGGGGGTATCCAGTAGAAATATTAGCTATATGGGAAAGGCGCCTGTTAAAGGTGAAGTTATACCATGATCAGGCTATTTTGGCAAAACAGGATGCAAATTGTATCCCTTGCATGGCTTTCCTGACAAAAATAAATCTCAAATTATAACTGGTGGGGTGCAGGACTACAAAAAGATTAAAAAAAAGGCTTCAGTTGGGCTTTAGGGTTTCCTCATTGGAGACAGCTGAGATTGGGATAGTATCAAGAGCAGAACCAGATAGTAGGAGCAGGTAGTAGATAAATGTAGTAAAAGAATCAAATGTCTGAGTATACAGAGCGCAAACTCCTAAACCATTCCAAGCCATATCCAAGGGCGACCTATCGAACACAGACCCATGGAGCTTTATTAATAAATTAATTCTTCTGCTGCCCTAAAGTAACATTATGACCGATTAAAACCTGTCCTGACCACATCTAAATTGGGCATTTATTTACAGTGAAATATGTCTCACATTGATGAAAATCTGTATTATCTCCAGTGATAAGTATGTTGCAGACCTGTGCAAATCTGTCTTAGTTTGCTGTCCAGAAATACAGGCACAGGGGTTGCAAATACACATAAAAAAAAAAACATTTTACAGACTTTGCTAACTGACAGGTAGCCTAATCAAAGCTCAAAGTTCTCTCAGCAATAGCATCCAAACACAGACTCAAGCTGTTCCCAGTGGTATAAAACAGTAAACCACTGCAAGGCAATCGCACCAAACCACATATGATACAAATCAATCTGGTTAGATAGATCTCTGTGCTGCATTAACTTGCAGAATGCATTAGTTCAGTGTTCAATTAGGAGTTTTAAGACAAAAACATGCACAACTTATGCAGGAAAACCCAAATCTAGTAAATGCAGGCTGGCATGCATTAAAATGTATGCACAAAAACTAACAGAAACGCCTTCTATAGTGTACGTCAAACACGCAAAAGCATGTGCAAACTGCAAATCCAGCATTAAGCCTGGTACACACTAGTAGTATTTTTTTGTTCCGCCCAGTAGGGCTGAACAAAAAAAAAACTGAGAGCTCAGGAGAAGCCATTATACTAACTATCCAATGTTAGTACAGCGATCACCCTTGCTGCGCTTTTTCTTTGGGGAGGAGGGGGGGGCGGCACCCCCACCAGAATACTCAGGTCATTACTCTCAGCCATTGGCTAAAAGCGCTGTTCGGGAGCCAGTCAGCAGACCTTTTTTTCAGTCATGCCCCTTGCACAGAAGCCATCCGAAAGACCAGCTTCTGTCGGACAGACTCCAGTACACAGGGCTGAATGTTGGCCGGTTTCTATTGAATCACCAACACTCGGCCCGCGTGTACTAGGCTTTACAGAAATGTTTTCTCCGACACCAAGCCAATTTAAAATGAAATATTTTATTGAGCTCAGGTTTTGGCTGAAGTATGGTCATGCTAAAATCCTGAGTATCTGGCAGCAGATGATATATATGCACAGAAAGTGGATGTTAGGAAAGAGGGAGTGAGTTATCTGGGGACTGCTATCCCTTCCTTTGGTTTTTATGGATGTTGAACAGAGTTCAACTATAACATAAATTGATATTAACTACTTCAATACAGGGCACTTTCACCCCCTTCCTGCCCAGGCCAAAGAAAGAAAAAATACAGAAAATTTTGAAAAAAAAGATTTTCTCGTTTTCTGTGAGTAAATTTTGAAATAAGTAATTTTTCTCCTTTACTGATGTGCACTGATGAGGTGGCACTTATGGGCACTGATGAGGTGGCACTGATGAGGAGGTACTAATATGCCACACTGATGGGCACTGATAGGTGGCACTGATGAGCACTGATAGGTGGCACTGATAGGCGGCACTGATGAACACTGAGAAGTGGCACTAATGGGCACTGATAGGCGGCACTGATGGGCGGCAATGACGAGTGGCACTGATGAGCACTGACGGGCGGCAATGATGGGCACGTATGACCACTGACAGGCGGCACTGATGGGTACTGACGGGCAGCACTGAAGGACACTGATGGGCAGCACAGATGAGCAGGCACTGACTGGCAACACTATGGGCACTGATGGTGGGCAATGTGGGCACTGAGGGTGGGCACTGATGGTGGGCACTGTGGGCACTGTTTTTGAGCTTTTCTGTAATCAGACACCACGTCTATTGATCGGTAAGCTGCAATATATTACATGTTTAGCTTTGGGTTTATTACTTTAAGCTGAACCAGACAGATGGTGGAAATTTTGTTTGTGATCCTTGCCAGTAAGTGGTTCATTTTGCTTTTCACAATAAAACTGAATGGAGAAAATGAAATCAGAGCAATGAAAGCGACAAGGTTAATAAAGAATTTCATAACTCTGCAATTACAAATAAGGAGACATAAGAGTTTATTGTATCTGTACCGCAGGAGAAATCTCATGGCAATATGGTGGTATTTAAATATTTTTTTAGTTGTCTTTTCATTTAAGTTTTATTCCTTTCTATTACACTGTACATAAATTATTATAAAGGAACATATAGGTTTCCCTAATACTCTGAAAAGTTTTACCTTTTTGGAAATGCTGACTTTTTCTTCATTGCGATCATAACAGTTATATCCTCCCAGATAAAGGAACAGGTATGGGGTATTCAGAATTAAAGTGGTGGTAAAGTCATGAATTAAAAATCCACTGTCAGGAAGGGTTTTTATAACAGAAGAGACCCTGGAGGTTTCTTCTGTAATAAATGTAACCTCCGTCTCACAGTGAGGAATGTGATCTGAGCTGCGCATATGCAGCTCAGACCACATTTGCGGCTCGCTCTCTGTTCTGTGGCAATGTGACTCCCATGCACATGTGCAGAAATGACGTCACCCCGGTCCAGCCATTCCAGCGGCAAAACGCAGAAGGAAGACCGGGCGGTCATGTAAGCGCTGAGGAGCTGTGACAGCGCAGTGCTGGAGGGCTCGGTTTGTCGGTAAATCTGTCATAATGTGCTAGTATGAACTGCATAATCGTACATTATGGCATAACCACTTCTGGACAGGAAGTATTTACCCCCTTAATGACCAGGCCATTTTTTGCGATATGGCACTGCATTACTGTAATGGACAAATGCGTGGTCGTACGACACTGGATCCAAAAAAACTTTATGTAATTTTTTCCCCACAAATAGAGCTTGTAAACTCAGGTAAATATATCTCAAACTTATAGCACACTCCACCTGAATGGTAATAATACTGTAGTAATGGGATATGAAAAATGTATATATCTATATCAAAACATCTGTCAGATCATAATGCCATCAAATAATCAGTACATATAGAAGGATCACTGAGTACACCATATGAGGGAAGTCTAATAGTCAAACTTCATAGTCCTTCACCACACCACGTGCAGCCTCTCCACATGGTCACATACTCACCGTAAGATAATGGGTTAAAAGCCTATCATTTCCACATGATGTTACTTGGAACTCATTGGCTGGACCCTGGAGTGAAATACACTCAGCCGGATGGGATGCACTCTCCTGGGCTTAACACCGATCTCCAAACAATCCCCTTCAAGCAGGAAGATTAAAGAAGGGCTCCAAGATCTTTATCCCCAAGCTGGATCACACACTCCACCAAACAGCAGGGATCATGTAGCATGCAAAAAGGGGAGGGTACATGAAGGGGCGTGGCCTGGAGTGGCATGAGGTAGGACGCTATTGAGGTGAGCTCCGCTGGCCGAATCTCCTAACTACATTAATCCTGCACCCCGGAATCCTAAACCGCTTCCCCAGTACCTCCTGAAGCCCCGCTGCAGCTGTGGATCATGTCGCCGCCGAAAAAATCCACGGATGTCACCGCTAAACTGGACAAGTTTCGCCGCCAGGACAAGGGTGACCAGGCCCAAGATGGCGCGGGAGCGGAGGTAAGTTTGGCGGGAGCCGAGACAGAGCGGGTTCTGGATGCTATTGCACAGTGTCAGGCGTCCCTCACCACTAAGATAGAGGAGGTGAAAATCGACATATCCCTAGTCCGCCAGGATCTCCAGAAGGTGAGGGAGCGGGTGACCGAGGCTGAGCAGCGGATCAGTGGGGTGGAGTATGCCCTGCCCCCCCTTCAGCGCACCTCTGATGCCCTTCAGCTCCAGGTGACCCAGCTGCAATTAAAACAGGATGACATGGAAAACCGTCTTAGGCGGTGCAATATCAGACTGATTGGTCTCCCTGAGGGGGCAGAAGGGTCCTATCCCTCAGACTTCCTTGAACAGTTGCTGATTAATACATATGGCCGTGAGGCTTTCTCTCCTACTTTTGTGGTGGAGAGGGCACATCGCCTCTCAGGCAGACCTCCGCCCCAGGGGGCACCCCCCCGCACTTTTATTGCTAAGCTACTCAACTTTCGGGATAGAGATGCTATCCTCAGACTTACTAGGGAAAAAGGTAACATCCCCTATGGCAATGGCAGGCTAGCAATCTTCCCAGACTTTTCTGCTGACGTCCAGAAAAAACGCAAAACCTTCATTGAGGCTAAACGGAGGCTCCGCATAAAGCACATAAAATATGCTATGCTGTACCCTGCCCGTCTCCGTGTTGAGGGGGATGACAGGGTGCACTTTTTTGATGACCCTGAGGCTGCTATACATTGGCTGGAGAGACTTGAGGCTCGAGCTTGAGTGTGCCTCGTGCCTTCTCCTTTGGATTGCTTCCCGGATGCTGCTCTTGATCCCTGGATGTGTCCTGTATACTAGCCTGACGGTTTCAGATATCCTTGGATCCTGTTGCTCCCTTCCATATTTGGATTTCCCTCTTGGATGCCTGTCATGTTCACTGTGACCACCTGCAACAGCCCGAACCCCCCTGTTGGGAGGCGGTTTTTGCTTTTTATCCTCCCCTACATCTTACAACACTGCCGGGTACTCTGTACTGTTTTCTTTTTTTTGCCACTTCATGCAACAACCTGACCCGGCAGGCTGTACCCCATCCTTGCAGGCCACCGGAGTGCCTGTACCAATCTTCCCCTACTGTGTATTTTATTCCCCCTGTTTCCCCCAAAGTTGTTGTCCTCTCTCCTACCCTTTTCCCCTATGTTTTTTTCTGTTGTGTCCTATTTACATGCCTCGCTGCCCAGCGAACTTTCGCTCCCAGAACTGCCCAGTCATGGACAAACCGGCTGCCCACTCTGCTGTTGCTGAGCGGGGCGGGAGGCCCCCCTGGTAGTGTTGGTGTTCATTGCCTGACATGGCCTTGGCTTCCCTCCCGTGGCTCTCCTTCCCGCACCGGTCTACATTCCATGTTCCTGGGGCATTGTCAACGTGGTTGGTTGACTAGTTGGTCGGGGTTCTCTCAGGCCCGCACGGGTTGGGGTTTGTGCAGGGCGGGGTGGGTGGGTGTTCAGTCTTTATTGTTGTATTCTCCTTGCAGCTCTTTAATGCCTTTTGAATTTTTGTTATTCCTGACAATGTGTGTAGTGCTTACTAGTTATTGTATCTCCAGCAGTATGTATATGTTACAAGTGGGTGCCAGCGATGGGGGTGGGGGAGCATGTACTGTAATCTCTGGCGGGGAGCCCTCCCCGGAGCTCATGTGCCAAACTATGTTTGCCCCCTCTGATGGCCAGCCTTAAATTCCTCACTTGGAATGTCCGTGGGCTCAGGGACAGGATTAAGCGCTCAGCGGTCTTTGCGGTGCTCAAGCGCCATAGGGCTGATGTTATTGTACTGCAGGAGACGCATTTAGATGGTGCTCTGCAACAGGCCCTGAGGCGTCCGTGGCTCGGCTGGACGTTCCATTCCGTGCACACCTCACACTCCCGAGGAGTTGCGGTTTTAATTGCTAAATCTGTCCACTTTGAGCTCCGGGGGTCCCTCGTAGACCCTGCCGGTAGATTTGTTTTCTTGAATGTATTGCTTTTTGGTGATCCCTACTTGCTCATGGCGTTCTATGTCCCCCCTCCCTTCTCGTCCACGATACTCCTTGAGGGGCTGGACTTCATGGTTCAGCACCCCCAGATCCCTGTAATCTGGCTTGGGGATTTTAACAATACCATGAACCCCAGCCTGGACAGGATGCACGTCTCTGGACCCCCTGTGCCCCCCCCCCCAGCTCCACGAGGTTCGCCCGCTTGATGGCGGAATTCAACCTTACTGACTCCTGGCGAGTCAAGTATCCGCACCTCCGGGAGTACTCTTGCCACTCCTCTGCCCATGGATCGATGTCCCGCATTGATCTTATACTAATCTCCCCCTCGCTACTGCCCAGGTTGTTGGACGCGGGCTTTTGTGCGCGTGGCCTCTCTGACCATAAGCCCTACTGGATTACGGTGGGTCTACGGACAGACAGGGCCAGACCTGCCTGGAGATTAAACCCCTTTTGGCTTTCCCTGCTTCCTGAGGAGGGGACCCTGTCTGAGGACTGGCAACGCTTTTTTGATGCTAATGCGGGCTCGGCCTCCCCCCTCGTGGTGTGGGAGACCTTTAAGTCGCACGTTGAGCCACTCTGACTCAAACTATTAACTCTATTAAAGCCGATTCGGCTCGGGCGTATGCACAGGCTGAACGGGCTTTGGGGTCGGCGGAGGCAGCTTTTCTAACTGACCCGACGCCTGCCGGGGCGGATCAATTGAAGCTCCTTACCAGGATGGTGGAACACCTGGACTATGAGAAGGCACGTAGGTCCCTATTTTTTCAAAAACAAAAATTGTTTGAACACGGTGAGCGGGCGGGTAGGCTGTTAGCGTCACTAGTCCACAGTAATGATAGACCCCCAGTGGTGATCACCCTTCAGTCTGCTGGTGACTCCCCTATATTAGACCCGGGAGCTGTGGCTGACAGCTTTCGCAGCTTTTTCCAAGACCTATACTCCTCAGTAGCTCTTGATGATGACTCCCCGATCCTGCCTTACTTGTCACCGGACGTTCTACCTCAACTATCCCCTGAACAACTGACCATGCTAGAGGCCCCCTTGACCCAGGACGAACTAACCGAAGCTATAGCTCAGTTCCCCAGGTCCAAGTCCCCAGGCTTGGACGGGCTGCCTATTGAGTTCTACTCTGTATACTCGGAGGTTCTGGTGCCGCACGTCTTGAAAGTATTCCAGACTGCATTTGACACCTCGTCCTTGCCCCCCTCTATGCGTGAGGCACTCATCGTCCTAATACCCAAACCGGGCAAAGACCCCCATTTTCCAGCCTCTTATCGCCCTATCTCCCTTTTGCAGGTGGATATCAAGATCTTGGCCAAGGTGCTCTCCCTGAGACTAAATAAGGTTGTGCTCTTGCTGGTTCACCCGGATCAGTCGGGTTTTATGCCTGGCAAAAACACCTCATTCAATCTTAGATGCCTCTTTATGAACCTCCAGGCGCGGCACAGCAACTCCGGATCTAGAGTGGTGGTTTCCTTAGACACCGCCAAGGCATTCGACTCTGTTGAATGGGGCTTCCTCTGGCGCTGCCTCGAGGGCTACGGTTTTGGGTCTAAATTTATTCAGTGGGTCCGTATTCTCTACCAGGCTCTAGTCGCCAGGGTCTTGGCCAATGGCTGCACCTCAGCGGCGTTCCCCCTTACCAGGGGGACCCGTCAGGGTGGCCCTTTGTCTCCCTTTCTCTACGCCCTGGTGGCCGAACCCCTGGCAATCGCTATCAGATCGCATCCGGGTATCCGGGGTCTGCGGGCTGGCGATCTGGAGGAGAAGATAGGCATGTATGCGGACGATACCTTGCTGTACTTGTCTGACCCGGGTGAATCACTTCGGACAGCTTTGTCCCTCATAGAGCACTTTGGCCACTACTCCGGGCTGATGATCAATTGGGACAAGTCCCAAATTTTACCGATAGACGACATTCCTCCCTGACCCCGGATCCCCGTTATCCCCTCCAGGTGGTAGACCGTATCAAATATCTAGGGGTCCTGGTCACCAACTCCCCTAAAAACTACCTGTCGGATAATGTCCAGCCTCTCTTCGACTTATTGAAGTCTAAAACCCAGACCTGGGGTAGGATCAATCTTGTAAAAATGGTGTTGCTCCCTAAATTGCTCTACACGTTTTGGCATTCCCCGATCTACGTTCCCCTTAAACATTTTTTGCAGATTGACTCAATTCTCAAGCCCTTTATCTGGGGCAACAGCCGACACAAATTGGCATGGAGGAAACTGAAAATCCCCACGGATCTAGGTGGTTTCGCCCTCCCTGACTTCAATATGTATTACATAGCTTCCCAGCTGTCACACTTTTTCCACCTCCATAACTCGGACAGGGAACGATTCTTGGCCCTTCTGGCTCCGCCCTGGGCCCTGGCTAACGCTGACCCTTTGTCCCTGATTTTGACGAGGGCCAGGGGGACCGGGCATGGAGGGGATAGGGCGAGTATGTTGTACCATTACAGACGCCTATGGGATGTTGTGTCCAAAAAATTGTCACTTCCCTCACTGCATGAACATACTCCGCTGTGGCATAATGCCCAGCTCCCCGAGTTCGAGACTGTTCCTGATGCGCACGCCTGGGCCCGGTATGGTATTCACTTTTTAGCCCAACTGCTGGAGAACGGCACACTACGGACCTTTGAGGCCCTAAAACGACAGTACAGCCTCCCCAACCGCATGCTTTTCAGATATTTTCAGATCCGGCACGCTTTCTCCTCCCAGTTCCCCGCTCCCCTACCTGATATAACCACGATTTCTATAAATGAGGTACTCAGGGGATCTGAACCCAAGCAACTTATATCCCACCTTTACAATGCCCTTCTTCTCCCCGCATCCACGACATCAGCATACGCTCTCAAGACTAAGTGGGAGGGAGATGTGGGACCCTTGGAGGACGAGGAGTGGGAGGATGCCCTGGATAACTGTAAATTGGTATCCCCAAAGCTGTCCGACCGTCTGACCCAGCTGTATATACTACATAAGGCCTACCTGACTCCCCTACAACAATCTAAGTTTCAGCCAGATGCCTCCCCTGACTGCCCTATGTGTGGGAGGGAGCGGGGTACATTCTTCCACCTTCTCTGGAGTTGCCCTGAACTCCAGGGATTTTGGAAACAAGTGGTTGGCTTTCTTCATGACACCATGGGCTCCCCTCTGACGCTGACCCCGAAGCCTTGCTTGCTTGGTATACTTCCTGATGTAAATCTAGATAAGTTTACTGTACATTTCCTGCACGAGACCCTGTTTCCTCGCCAGGAAGTGTGTAGCCTCAAAAGTGGATGAGGGTCACCCCCCGTCCTTCACGGACTGGCTCAGATCAGTCAACTCTACTGAGGTTGCCCTGATAAATATAATAAGATATGGGATAGGTGGGTCCAGGCCCCGGAGACGTGCATCTAGCTTGTTTGATTTGTTTATCATATTTGTGACATTGCATTTGCCTGAGTTGTGTGTATCCACCGATTGGAGCCAGACGACGCACCTTGAGGCCCCTGAGGCTGTGGACTCTCGTGTTTTTCCCTTTTATTTTTTTCTACCTGAATCTGGAATAGCTCCGTATATCTAGTGGACTGGTTCTCATGCCCCCTGCCTCCTCCCCACGGATGAGTCTTAAAAACAGTCCCCCACTACTGCTGATGTACCACTGAAGTATGCTGGTAAAGTGGTGTATTTCTGTATACTGTTTTTTTCTTTTTTTTTTTCTGTAAGCACTCATGTCACTTGGTTTAATGTTCAATGCCCCTTTTTTTTTAATAAAGACTGTTGTTTGATAAAAAAAAAGAAAAGGGGAGGGTACACAGATAATAAAATTAAAACACTTTAAAAATAGCCGTAGTGTCCGGCTGGACCTAAATCACCCGCATATCTCACCCAGCCACCGGCCCGCAGTGTACCGATGAGGAGAAGGTGATCCTGAACGGTTCCGTAGGTGTAACTAGTAGTCCTTACGCCCTTACGCGTATCGTCACAGACTTCATCAGAGAGCGCTCCAGCTTAAGGATAAAGATCTTGGAGCTCTTCTTTACTCTACCTTCTCTCTCTCTCTCTCTTTCTCTCTCTTTCTCTCTCTCTTTCTCTCTTTTTCTCTCTCTCTCTCTCTTTCTCTCTCTTTCTCTCTCTCTCTTTCTCTCTCTTTTTCTCTTTCTCTCCTTTCTCTCTTTTCTCTTTTTTTTCTTTCTCTTTCTCTCTTTCTCTTTTTCTCTCTTTCTCTTTTTCTCTTTTTCCCTTTTTCTCTCTTTTCTCTCTTTTCCTCTTTTTCTCTTCTCTCTTTCTCTCTCTCTTTCTCTCTCTCTTTCTTTTTCTCTTTTTCTCTCTTTCTCTTTTTCTCTTTTTCACTTTTTCTCTTTTTCTCTCTCTCTTTCTCTCTCTTTCTTTTTTCTCTTTTTCTCTCTCTTTTTCTCTCTCCTTTTTCTCTCTCTCTTTCTCTCTCTCTCTCTCTCTCTCTCTTTCTCTTTCTCTCTTTCTCTTCCTCTCTCTTTCTCTCTCTTTTTCTCTTTCCCTTTCTCTCTTTTTCTTTTCTCTCTTTCTCTCTTTTTCTCCTTTCTCTCTTTTTTCTTTTTCTCTTTCTCTCTTTTCTCACTTTTTCTCTTTCTCTCTTTCTCACTTTTTCTCTTTCTCTCTTTCTTCTTTCTCTCTTTTCTCTTTCTCTCTCTTTTTCTCTCTCTCTCTCTCTTTCCTCTCTCTCTTTCTCTCTCTTTCTTCTCTCTCTCTCATAAAAATATTTGTAGATTCCCATAGCGGCTGGCGCTGCCTAGCACTGGCTTTTCTGGCTTGTGCAACGTTTCCCCACCCGCTCTGTACATGCGTGGGCATCTGGAGCCATTAGGACCAATGTTCTATGAGATTACCGATACCCTTCAAATTCCGTAACGGAAGTGACGTTCCGACCAAGCGCATGTGCTATGCCTTCTAACATGCATTCCACAATGTAGTAGTAATTTGATGCAGCAGTGGATATCTTACTACACCCAGCTACATCTTGAATTTCAGAGTAATTTTAGCAATGAAGTGAACGTATATATATGTAAATTTAGTATATTGACATCTGTGATGCTCTTTTGATGTTACATTTTGTAAGAAGCTGGACGTCAGCCGTAGGAAGGTGGCGGAGGCCATGTTGGTACACTGCTCAGCGTCAATATACAATATTTATTTATATTCATCCATTTTATTGCTAAAATTACTCTGCAATTCAAGATGTAGCTGGGTGTAGTAAGATGTCCACTGCCGCTGTTGTTAAACAATCTGATGGGCCCTGTTGGTAATGAAGTGCAGAGATGTGTGGAACACATAGCGTGCCGTGGAACACATGTTGGAATGCATATCACATGCGCAGTAAGTATTTTTGATCAGAACATTACTTCTGTTACACAATCTGATGGGTAGCGGTAATCTGATAGAACACCAGGTGAGCCAAATAAGTCCTAGTGCAGTCGGCTGTGCATGCACAGTCCGGCCGGAGGGCATGGCAGTCATCTTTGATAAGGCAAGTTTAGATTTTTTTTTTATTTGCCCTTACCTAGAATCCCACTAAGAACAGTTTTTCGTTCTCCTTTTGCCAATCACATCTCCACTACTTATTCCTCAGGAGCTTCAGTATGACCTCCTGCTGCCTTTGGGGAAGGTGCTTTTACTGGGAACTCCTGAAAGTTCTACTATCATCTGCATAAGTAGGGCTGCTGTTAGAAATCAAGGGGCCCCATACAGCCTACCTGACAGGGGCCCCCCTGGCCGAAAATGACTGAGAACATAGATTTTTCAGTCCCTTTCTATGCTGCCTCAGCTGCACAAATACATGAATAGGAAGCACTCTGAGGCTTCTTGCTTAGTTTCATATGCTTCAGTGATGTATGAACACAGGAGTGATTGGTACTGATTGCTCACTGTGTTCATTCCCCTGCACTCCATCTGGAAACATCCCCCTGTGCCCACAGCAGCTGCCGAGAGGAGAGGAGGGAAGCCAGCAGTGCTGAGGGGGAAAGGAGCACATGCGGGGGGCCCAGACAGCAGATGGAATTGGCACACGTGCTAGAACCAATCCCCCTGCAGTGTGCCCGGAGGGAGAAAGAGGAGGAGAAGCTGGCAGTGCTCCAGGAGGAAGCATAAGAGGATTGATGTCTGCAATAAGACAGTACAGCAGATGCCCGGGCCCCCTTTTGAAGCATACATATTTTTTTTTTCTGAAAATCTCACTCTTCTACTTCTGCTGAAGTATTCGTTTTAAGTCTTCTGTCTTTCTCTTACTGCTTTTTCTGCCAGCCGCTTAACATCATCTCCTAAACGTTAAAGGACCTTCGTTCAGGTGAGTAGTTTAAAAGAAAAAAAAAAAGAGTGCACGTACGCTGGTAAATTTATGTATTGCAGTCCTGTATGCCTGAAGAGGTCTAAAAGGGACATCAAGGCGACATGAGGAGTCCAGTGAGAGCCCCATCCAGGGTAGATCATCCAAATCCAGATACCATGCTAGATGGGAAGAATCATCCCAAAAGACAGTGCTCTTCACGTTCACCAAGTCTTAGAACCCCAAAATGACAGGCATGGGGAGCCACCCCATTGCTTGACAAATTGGTCTGCAGAAGCTGTTTTAGGGTGAATCCTTTCACCCTGTGGCAGGTATCCCTCATAGACATATGGATGATAGCAGGTCGTCTGATGATTCTTTAGATGATCAAGACCTCTTAGGCTTCAGCTTTTCCCTAGTTCATCCCTACGTCCAGGCAGTAAAGCTAGCTATTGGTTGGAAAGAAACTGACACTACATCTAAAAGGTCCTTTCTTAAAAGACAAGTTTTCCTCCTTTCCTCTGATGGATTAATTTAGAGATTTTAAAAGAGATGGAAAAGATTTCCTCTTAATGGCCTAGGTAAACTGTATCCACTATCGGAATCAGACTCTGCAATGTTGGACAGTCCGCCAATGGTAGATGCAGAAGTGATTCCTTTGGCAAAGAATATCACTTTGCCAATGGGTGATTCATTCTCTTTTAGGGATCCACTACACAGACAAATAGACCTTGACTTGAAGAGAGCTTAACAGATGGCGGGCAACATCTGTAAGCCGGCAGAAGACTTATTTTCAGTATCCAATGCCCTGGAGGTATGGATCAAAAATATAGAAACAGCGATTCGGCAAGATGACTCCAAGGAAAACATAATCAAGGCCTTGGATTAACTAAAACTCTCAGCAGACTTTATCAGCAAAGCAGTGATATGATATGATTGGATGCTCTGCAAAATAACTGTTACGTGGCATAATGGTAGAACAAGCATTGTAGTAAAAACCGCAATCCTTTCGATGGTAAAGCAATTAGAGAAAGTTAGAGAAAGCCATTTCCCACGTTACGGGGGGAGTCAGGCCTACTTCCAGGACAAAATTAGACGTACCAAGGGGTTCACATCCAGGTTTCAGCAATTCAGGAGTAAACACTACAGGTGGTCCAGGCAGGGCAAGGACCCAAGGAAGAACTGAAGGAGCACACAATCCATTTTATTAAAAAACACACAAAAAGAGGGCTTTGCCTATTCCACAAGACTCCACCAAGTCCTTTTAAGACCATTCCAGTTGATCCCAGTTGGTGCCAGACTCAAGGGTTTCTCTAAAATGTGAGTAAAAAGGTGCAGGGATCTGGGTGGTCTTAACAATCCAGTTCGGACATTGTGGAACATTCTTAGTCCAGCTGCTTCGAGATTTTGTTCACTCCCATAAGGATACCAAAGTCTCCCCAGAAGTCGGAGGTGCTTCATCAGTTTCTTTAGTCCCTGAAGGAGTAGCAAGCAGCAGTGCCGGTGGCTCCATCTGAAAGATTTTGAAGTTTCTACTCCACCCTTTTCCTGGTACCCAAAAAGAGCAGATGTTGGAGACCTGTAATAGACCTAAAGTGACTAACCTGCTATATACTTTTGGAAAGATTCAAGTTGGAATCACTACTCCCCCTTCCATCACAACTATTATCTGCACTGTCCAGCCAGGGGACTGGATGTTATAGGTGGACCTTCAAGACACCTACTTACACCTACCCGTACTTCCACCATTTCATATATATATGAGATTTGCAGTTCATCTACAATTTCAGAATCTCCCCTTCGGTCTCTGTACTTCTCCCAGAGTCTTCACAAAGGTTCTAATTGCAGTCTTGCCCCCCTAACGAGAACCAGGATTTAGAGTTCATCACTATCTGGACGATATTCTCCTTCTAGCGAAAGATCCAGTCAAGCTAGTGGAACACAGGTAGTTTCTGTTATCAACGATATCAGAATTCGGCTGGATAATAATTCATCCAAAGAGTCACCCTACTCCAGTTCAGCAGATGAGTTATCTAGGTGCCCTGTTCAACAACACAAAGGGGAATGCGTCCCTGACCCCTCAGAAGGTGACACCCATCATTCAGAGGATGAAGAGAATGAAGACACAGTCCTGCCTGATAGCTTCAAACTGCCTGAGCCTCAAAGGGAATATGTCATCCTGAATATGTCAGCACTTTCAACTAGAATTTGAGACAATGGAACAAACAAGATCTATCCCAGTTTATACATCTGTCAAGCCTGATGCACAGGGGTCTTCACTGGTGGACAAAAAAGGAGATGCTCATAAAAACAGTGTCCATTGGGGGCATATCTTCTAAATCACAGTTACCACAGACGCCAGTGCAAAAGGCTGGAGAGCACACAGCAACCAAATTTTGGATCAAGGAAGATGGGCATTCAATGAAGTAAGCATCGTCTCAAATACCTTAAAGATTCTGGCGGCCTAAATTAACAGCCCTCCCGTTTCAAATCAGAAGCATATCAGTAATAATTTGAATAGACAACTGAGCCGCAGTGTCATACATACAACACCAACAGAGACCCACAGCTGTTCCTTGCTGAGGGAGATGGAACCCATCATCCTACGAGCAGAAAGGAATCTGAAAGATCTAAGAGCACTCTATCTTCCAGGACACCTAAATACAGAGGCCAAACATCTATCGCAAAGATTCCTGGATGCCAACGAATGGTCCCTGCATCTGAAAATATTCAACTGGATCGTGGATCGGCAGGGCCCTCCCTGATCCGGATCTCGCTGCTGCGCCGAACAATACTAAGCTGCCGAGGTTTATTTCATGGCTACATCAACCTCGGACAGAAGAAACAGATGCCCTGTCAAGTACTTGGACATGCAATTTGGCTTATGCCTTTTCCCTTGGCATCTTATCCCAAAATTTATTTTGAGACTTGTGAAGGAAACTCTAGTCGTAATAATAGACCTACCATATAGGTCAAAACGCCCATGGTTTCCTACAATGATGCTCTTAAATATTCAGCCTCCAGTAAAGATTCCACTGATACCCTTTCTTCTATCTCAGGGACATCATCTGGACCCTCACAGATTGAACTTTCACATTTGGCTGTTGAGAGGCAGAGATTCAAGTCCTTAGTTTGTTTTTCTAGGGTCATTGTAGCTTTGTTCAGGGCACGAAAACCTTCAACAAACAGTATCTATGTCAAAGTTTGGAACACATTTAAATCTTTTGTGACTGGCAGAAGCTTCAATCCAAACCTGTCCCCTTCCTTCCTTCCTGTTCCTCGACTTTTTACAGACAGGTCTTGACTTAGGCTTAGGACTGAACAACTTAAAGGTGCAAGTGGTGGCAATCTCTGCTGCAACTAACAAAAGGTGGGCCAAAGATTATCTAATAATCTAATTTTTCAAGGCTGTCAAGAAAATACGCCCACTCACCAAGAAAATCTTTCCCACCTGGGATCTCTCTATTGTTCTGGAGGCCTTAACCAAACAGCCTTTTGCCCTTTCTGAACCAGCATCATTGTGGAATCTGGTTCTGCTTCTTGGGCAGCAAGAGCAAACAAATCTATTAAAATCATATGCAGGGCAGCAACATAATCGTCCCAGCATATGCTTATGGGACATTACAGAGTAGACCCAGGAGCTCTTTCATCTGTAGAATTCAGCAGACAGGCTATTCAAGTCAGCATTAGCTTGTTCTAAATAATAATATTTTTAAATACATTTTTTTCTATGCAGGATACCACCCATTTCAGCTAGTTATTTGTCATAGGTATGCTGCCAAGGAGGCACCAGGCAGTAGCGTCACGAGCGGGGTGCGGGGGGGGCGGGCCGCACCAGGGTGTCCGCCGGGTGGAGGGTGACACCGTGACCGCTCTGCCTCTCTTGTCTCTTACTTCCTCATCTAACTGTGCGGGCCGCCGGGCCAGCATCGCATCGCCGCTGCGCCGCCGCCGCATACTAGTAGACGTACTGTGTCAGACAGTGAGTGAGTGTGTCACTCAGTCTGCTGCCAGCCAGTGCCTAGGCTGGACTTCTTTGCTCCGCCTCTCTCTGGGCCGAGCCGCACCGCGCGCCCTGAGCCTCCCCTCCCTCACTCCCTGTCCTCACGTTCAGGCAGAGCGGGCGGGGGCGGAGGCGGAGCCAGTCGCGGTGACGTCAACGCTAGGGAGAGGAGGTGAGTAGTCATGTGCGGGCGGCCAGTGATTTTGAAAGCCAAGCCAGCACATTCCCCCCTCCACACTCGTTTCTGCAGAGACACGACAGAAGAGGAGAGAGATATTGATTTTCTCCTCCTCCTCCTCGCACCCCTCTTCTCTGTGTCTTCCCCACCCACACTCCAATCTCCGGATAGTGCTGTGCCTGAGAAAGGGGTGTGGGTGGGAAATTTGAAGTACTGCAGGCGGCAGATCCATCTAGCTTTATGATTGCCACTATCTGAGCTTGCAGAGACCAGCCTGGGGTGAGTGAGCTCTGCACTACCATGGACTCTCCCCATTTCCCTCCCTTCTCTCCCCCATCTAGCACATAAGGCAACTGAACTCTGATGTAAGGAGGCACTCCACCGGGCTATGATTTAAGAGCAACATCCACCAGGCTATAATATAAGAGGGCACTCTGCCACGCTCTGATGTAAGGGAACACTCTCCAGGCTCTGATTTAAGGGCGCACTCCACAATGTTCTGATGTAAGAGGGCACTCCACCAAGCTCTGATGTAGGGGGGCAACTCTGCCAAGCTCTTATGTGAGGGGGCACGCCAGCCGGATTCTAATGTAGGAGCAACATCCACCAGGCTCTGATATAAGAGGGCATTTTGCCAGGCTCTGATGTAAGGGGGCACTCTGCCAAGCTCTGATGTAAGGGGCATTCTGCCAGGCTCTGATGTAAGGGGGCAGACAACCAGATTCTGTTGTAGGGGTGAACTCTGCCAAGTTCTGATGTAAGGGGGCACTCTGTCAGGCTCTGATTTAAGGGGACACTCACCATGTTCTGATGTAAGAGGGCACTCCACCAAGCTCTGATGTAGGGGGGCAACTCGCCCAGGCTCTGATGTAAGGGGGCACGCCAGTCGGATTCTGATGTAGGAGCAACATCCACCAGGCTCTGATATAAGAGGGCACTCTGCCAGGCTCTGATGTAAGGGGGCACTCTGCCAAGCTCTGATGTAAGGGGTATTCTGCCAGGCTCTGATGTAAGGGGGCAGGCAACCAGATTCTGATGTAAGGGAGCACTCTGCCAAGTTCTGATGTAAGGGGACACTCACCATGTTCTGATGTAAGAGGGCACTCCACCAAGCTCTGATGTAGGGGGGCAACTCTGTCAGGCTCTGATGTGAGGGGGCACGCCAGCCAGATTCTGATGTAGGAGCAACATCCACCAGGCTTTTATATAAGAGGGCACTTTGCCAGGCTCTGATGTAAGGGGGCACTCTGCCAAGCTCTGATGTAAGGGGCACTCTGCCAGGCTCTGATGTAAGGGGGCAGGCGACCAGATTCTGATGTAGGGGTGTACTCTGCCAGGTTCTGATGTAAGGGGGCACTTGGCTAGGCTCTGAAGTAAGTGGACACTCTGCCAGGCTCTGATGTAAGGGTACACTCCACCAGGTTCTGATGTAAGGGGGGAACTGCCAGGCTCTGATGTAAGGGGACACACCATCCGGATTATGATGTAAAGGGGCACTCTGCTGGATTCTGACATAAGGGGGCACTCTGCTGGATTCTGACATAAGGGGGCACTCTGCTGGATTCTGATATAAGGGGGACCTCTGCCAGGCTCTGATGTAAAGGGACATGCTGCTGTAAGGGGGAACTCAAAGTAAGGAGGGATTGTCCGATCTCTGATGTAAGGGGGGACTCTGCAGACTCTGATGTAAGGTGGTGGCACTCTGGGGACACTGATGTAAGGGGAAACTGTAAGGGAGGACTCTGATGTAAATGTGGCACCCATCCTTACTGCTGCACTGTACATATTGTTTTGTTTGTTACTTGCTGCTGACCCCTGTAATTTATACATTATGTTGCAATGAATAATTGGTAAATATTGGGGGTGACACCATGTTTTACCGCACCAGGTGACACTAACCTTAGTGACGCCACTGGCACCAGGAATACAGAAACTGTGCCATACTTACTGTAATTTTCTTTTCCTAGTGCCTATCTATGGCAGCATATGATCCCATCCTTGGTATTCTAGGTTACGAAAAAGTGTTGCCTTTAGTTAAATATTATTTTAACCTATTCCTAATAGTTAATCTGACTTGAACACTAAACTCCTCCCCTACCTGCATAATTTATCTCTACAATGTATCCCTTAACACTGAAAACAAAAATATATAAAATGTGTACAGTAAGTTGTAGCTTACCAGCCCTTAGATGTGATGGCTACATTCATTTTCTTCTTTCATGCTTTTTTTTTCCCTCTTATAATACCTGGTGATGAGCCTAACTGCCTGTAAGATTCTGGTACCTCTGGTACCCTTATTTTCTATTTTCTTTTGATATGCGTCCCACCTTTCTAATTAGGTGGTACGCATACACCTTTAAGACGGATGACGTCATCGCCGAGCGCCGCAGAGCGGCTATTTCAACCGCCGGCGTTGTCTCTCACATTGTTCGTTCAACCTGCCTGTGTATCCACATGCTTACAAGCTTGTCTTGCTACCGGAACCTCCAGCTATTCTCTTTTACTTGGAAACAGACCGGAACCTCGCTATTGATCCCTGTATCTCGCTACTGGATCACTCCCTCACTACTGGACCCTTCTACTACTAACCTTACTAGTGATAAGTACCCCACAGGGGAATCCTCCATAACCTTACTTACACTATCTACCTCTGCACATTAAGGACTGTTACTATCTATGCATACTAATTCTATCATCTGCACTGTTACATAGATTGCTAGCTCTTGAGTCTACTACCATCTATCCTTGCACTGGGTTAGTCTATCCTGTATTTGTCATCTGCTGTCCTTACCACCTGTTACCATACTCGATTACTAACCTATCTGCATTCTACCTAATACCATCTAATACTCTCCTGAACATTTCTATCAAGTGCTTACCATCTCTGTCACTGTTCACACCTGTCCCTTCAGCACATCATCTTCATACTAACATATACATCCTATCACTCCAGGAACATCTTATTGAGTGTGTATATCTGTATGTTGAAGCTAACAGGCCCACAGTGATGAGTCTGGAGAGTTGGATCTGGTTATTCAACACATCTCTACATGACTACTGAGTGGAGATTCTGCAGCTGCAAATCCAGCCTACTACAAAAACGCAGGAGCGTTACAGATTGAACGAACCTAAAAAATGGATTCAGCAGAATTACCCACTCAAGTGACACAATTAACACAACAAGTAAATGCATTAATGCTTGCTCTTACTGAAGTAAAAGAAGAAAATCAGACTCTGATACCGCAGGTAACCCGTCTTTCACGGCTCACTGCTGCTCAACCCCCTGAACCTAAAATAAACCCTCCTCTAGTGTATACAGGTGATCGGAAAAAATTTAGTGAATTCAAAAACGCATGTCAATTGCTTTTTTTGTTAAAACCTCGTACATACCCTACTGATCAAATTAAAGTCTGTACCGTTATCTCATACTTAACGCGTGATCCACGGGCCTGGGCAGACTCTCTCTTTGAGAAAAATGATCAGCTTCTCAACTCCTATTCTTTATTCCTAGCGGAACTCGCTAGTTTATATGATGACCCCAACAGGCAGAGTACTGCTGATATTCAATTGAGGGCTTTAAAACAAGGAAGGAGACCTGTAGAAGACTTTGTAGCTGAGTTCAAAAGAAGGACCCTTGATTCAGGGTGGAATGATACATCTCTGTGAACTCAATTCAGACTCGGGTTGTCAGAAGCTGTTAAAGACGAGCTCGCCGAGTGGATTTACCTGGCACCTTGGATGCCTTAATACAACTCAGTATCAACATCGACAGGCGACTGCGTGAAAGAAGGGCTGAGAAAATGGGAATGCCATTGTCTAGTCCTTCTCGGATTTCGGCCGTTGACCCTACTCCCATGGAGGTAGGAACCATACGCCCACCTTTATCAACTACTGAATGAGCCAGAAGAAGATCCAGAAACCTCTGCATGTGCTGCGCATCCCCGGATCATTTGATAAGCGTCTGTCCCCTTGTCCGCAAAAAAGAGGGTGAGTGTTCACATGTCTTGCTAGGAGGATTAACGACTTCCTTTTCTAACCCCTATCTCTTTGTTCATTTGACATTACAGTGGGACCAGACTAGGATTACCACCAAGGCTATGATCGACACCGGATCTTGTGGAAACTATATTGATACATGTTTTGTTACCTTAAATAAAATACCTATTATTTCAAAACCTAAACCTGTTTCTGTTAGTTTCATTAACGGTATCCCACTATCTTCTGGTCCAATCACCAACCAGACACAAGCACTCCTCGTCACTACTAACGAGTCTCATATGGAGACCACCACTTTTGATATACTATCTTCACCCCATTTTTCTATTATTTTGGGACTCCCCTGGTTACACACACATCAACCAATCATAGATTGGAAAAGACGGACTTTGTCTTTCCCTTCTCACTAATGTGAGATTACGTGTAACCTCCCATCTTATGGAAAGATCCTGTCTGTGGTGTCAGATGAGATTGCACCACTATGCTATCAGGATCTGTCCGAAGTATTCCTTGAAAAAAATGCTCAAATGTTGCCTCCCCATAGGGATTATGATTGCACTATCGATCTACTCCCTAACAGCAAATTGCCTTTCGGTCATGTTTATCCTCTTTCACAGGATGAACTTTCTCATCTCAAGGAATACTTGGATGAGAATTTGACAAAAGGGTTCATCAGACCCTCTACTTCTTCCACAGCTGCAGGACTTTTTTTTGTCCGCCATAAGGATTCAAGTCTTAGGCCTATTATCGATTATAGGCAATTAAATACGATTACAATAAAGGATCGCTATCCTTTACCGCTCATCCCTGAACTCATTGAACAAGTGCGTGGGGCTATTTACTTCTCTAAATTAGACCTGAAAGGGGCATACAACCTAATCCGAATCCGTGACAGAGATGAGTGGAAAACAGCATTCAGAACCAGATACGGATTATTTGAATATCTTGTGATGCCATTCGGGTTGTGTAATGCTCCCGCAGCCTTCCAAAGGTTCATAAACGACATCTTTAGAGACTTACTTGATGTCTGTGTTGTAGTATATCTGGACGATATACTTATCTATTCTCGATCTCTCTCTGAACATATAAAACATGTAAGACTTGTGTTATCCAGATTACTCGCACACAATCTATACGTGAAATTAAAAAAATGCCTATTTCATAAAGAAGAAATATTATTCTTAGGATACATCATATCCAAAACCGGAATTAAGATGGATATGAGCAAGATATCCTGTATTCTGGACTGGCCTATACCAACAACTCGTAAGGCATTACAGCGATTCCTTGGATTTTCAAACTTCTATAGGAAGTTCATCAAGAACTTTTCTGCCATTGTGAGACCTCTCACACAACTGACAAGTATAAAGAAACCATTCAAATGGTCAGAAGAAGCAAATCGAGCTTTCTGCTTGTTAAAATCAAGCTTTACTTCTGCTCCCATACTACGCCATCCAGACCCATCCCTCCAATATATTCTGGAGGTAGATGCGTCAAATATGCCAGTAGGAGCAGTTCTCTCCCAACGACCAACAAATACTTCACCACTTCACCCAGTTGCTTTCTTTTCAAAATCATTAAGCAGCCCAGAGGTGAATTACCCAGTGGGTGAAAAGGAGTTGCTTGCCATAAAACTGGCACTGGAGAATTGGCGACATCTACTTGAGGGTACCCGGTTACCAATACTAATATATACAGATCACAAAAACCTTCAATACCTCCAGACTAACAAAACTCTCTCCCACCGGCAGGTACGATGGTCATTATTTTTCCTATGATTCAACTTCTTAGTGACCTACACGCCTGCAGACAAAAATAAAAAAGCGGATGCGCTATCACGATTAACCGAAGATAACTGCGCTGAAGTCCCTTCTATTCCTATAATACCCTATGAACGTATTATTGGGGTTGTTCGTTCCCTGAAGGAAGAGATTTAGCACAGTATAAGATTGGATTCACCTCCACCACAACTAAGTACTGATGCAGAAGGCTTCCTCTACTACAACGACAAACTCTACATACCCCCTACTATGCGTACCAAGATCTTGGAGTTATCACATGATGTGCCCATGGCAGGACATATGGGTATGACGAAAACCCTTAATTTGCTTACTAGGCAGTTTTGGTGGCCTGATATGAAGACGTCTGTACAAAAATTTGTATCTTCATGTGACATCTGTGCAAGGTCCAAAATTGACACTACAAAACCATCTGGTCTACTCTGCAGTCTACCAATACCCCAGGTTCCATGGGAAGTTGTGTCCTTAGACTTTATAGTAGAACTACCACCTTCTAAAGGATTTAATACCATTCTAGTGTCAGTGGACCACCTGACAAAGATGGCACATTTCATCGCTATCCGTAGACTACCTTCATCTAAACAAACAGCGGAACTACTGATGAAACATGTGTTCAAGTTACACGGAATTCCAAAGACTCTTTTATCCGACCGTGGTTCACAGTTCATCTCCAAATTTTGGCAAGCTCTTTGTCAAATATTACGGATTGAGCGAAAGCTCACTTCTCCCTACCACCCTCAGACCAACGGACAGACTGAAAGAGTCAACCAGTGTATAGAACAATATCTGCGTTGCTACACATCATACCTACAGGATGATTGAGTGGACCTTCTCCCTCTGGCGGAATTTGCTTATAACAATGCAACCCACAGTACTACTAAGCAAAGTCCGTTCTACTTGAACTATGGGTTTCATCCCACACTTCTTCCACCACGCATCCTACCATCAAGTAACCCAGTAGCCTCAGACTATCTTACCCAAATAAAGGACTCTCTGGGTTTACTTAATACCACTATCTCACACGCCCACAGCCAACAAAAAAGGTACTACGACCTACGTAGAAGACCTTCTCCTCAGTATGCTATTGGGGACCTCGTTTGGCTATCAAAAAGAAATTTAAGATTAAAGATCCCTTGCAAAAAGCTTGGACCTTTATTTCTGGGACCCTTCCCAATTAAGAAACTTATTGGAAAAGCTGCAGTACAGCTCACCTTACCAGCAGATCTCAAGATCCATCCCATCTTCCATGTGTCGCTACTGAAACCCCACGTTCCTAATCAAGGAATAAGGCCTACCATCTTGCCTCCACCTCCAGTACAAGTTGAAGGCGGAGAAGAATATGAGATTAAGGAGATTTTGGATTCTCGTATCCACAGAGGAAGACTCCAGTATCTCATAAGATGGAAGAACTATGGACCCCAAGACGACACCTGGTTGGATACCACTGATGTTCACGCACCTAGGCTTATACGAAGGTTTCACTCGAAATACCCGGAGAAACCAGTGCTATAGGCCTTCCGGAGCTGGCCTTAAGGGGGGGGGGGGTACTGTAAGATTCTGGTACCTCTGGTACCCTTATTTTCTATTTTCTTTTGATATGCGTCCCACCTTTCTAATTAGGTGGTACGCATACACCTTTAAGACGGATGACGTCATCGCCGAGCGCCGCAGGGCGGTTCTCTCTCACATTGTTCGTTCAACCTGCCTGTGTGTCCACATGCTTACAAGCTTGTCTTGCTACCGGAACCTCCAGCTATTCTCTTTTACTTGGAAACAGACCGGAACCTCGCTACTGATCCCTGTATCTCGCTACTGGATCACTCCCTCACTACTGGACCCTTCTACTACTAACCTTACTAGTGATAAGTACCCCACAGGGGAATCCTCCATAACCTTACTTACACTATCTACCTCTGCACATTAAGGACTGTTACTATCTATGCATACTAATTCTATCATCTGCACTGTTACATAGATTGCTAGCTCTTGAGTCTACTACCATCTATCCTTGCACTGGGTTAGTCTATCCTGTATTTGTCATCTGCTGTCCTTACCACCTGTTACCATACTCGATTACTAACCTATCTGCATTCTACCTAATACCATCTAATACTCTCCTGAACATTTCTATCAAGTGCTTACCATCTCTGTCACTGTTCACACCTGTCCCTTCAGCACATCATCTTCATACTAACATATACATCCTATCACTCCAGGAACATCTTATTGAGTGTGTATATCTGTATGTTGAAGCTGACAGGCCCACAGTGATGAGTCTGGAGAGTTGGATCTGGTGTTTCAACACATCTCTACATGACTACTGAGTGGAGATTCTGCAGCTGCAAATCCAGCCTACTACAAAAACGCAGGAGCGTTACACTGCCCTGGGCTCGCTTCAGGCAGGGTTCAGCAAACTTCAAAAAAGTTCAGATACTGAACTGAAATCAATTAAATATTTCTCTGTATGTCAAACGAGAGTTGGTCTTAATTAGCTCCACTTTCATAAGATACAAACTGTTGATATATAAATTTGGTTCACGAATTGCGCTTCAATGTGCCCCGGTGCATCCCCATGGGGGCAAACATGGTCTTGTATGGGTTTACGCTGTTGTCCACCTGTATGAATGAGGCTAGGGAACTCTTTTGATTTGCTACCTATTCAAGTGCTTGGGTATGGTCCTGAAGATAGTTCATTTCTACCAAAACATACCTGAGGTTTATATATTAAATATTTTGGGTTCTGGGAATGTAGGGTTATGGTTTTGTAGTGTTTTGATGGACTCTCCTTTGACATTTTATTAAATGCAGTTAAATGCAGTGTGCTATTGCGATAAAGAAAAAGCACACTATCTGCACCATCAAACATTTGTTCCACTGGTCAGTTTGTACAAAGGTAAATGTGTAAATGTGTAAGTACACATTCCTATAGCTTTTAGATCAGTCTTAGCTGTCTGCTAATCCTACTGGACCTACTGGTCAATTCACATCTGTCAAGACTAGGGTCACATCCAAAAGCTGTTTTTTTCCCCAAATAGAAGAATTCATCAAACTGCAATGCTGCTGATACTATATTAAAACCAAGCACTAACTTTAAAGTAAAACATGTATTACACATGCAATATACATTATGCCAGCATTTGATGTCATTGATCATGATTATTGATGCAAATAATGCTGTTCCTTAACACCACATAAAGTTTAAAGGCATCTCCCTAGCATGTAATTTAACCACTTGCCTACAGTGCACTTTCACCCCCTTCCTGCCCAGACCGATTTTCAGCTTTCAGCGCTCTCACACTTTGACTGAGAATTACTCAGTAATGCAACACTGTACCCATACAAAAATTGTGTCCTTTTTTTCACACAAATAGAGCTTTCTTTTGATGGTATTTGATCAATACTGGGTTTTTTATTTTTTGTGCTATAAATAAAAAAAGACTGAAAATATCGTGAAAAAACGCATTTTTCTTTGTTTCTGTCATAAAATTTTGCAAATTAGTAATTTTTCTTCACAAATTTTGGGCAAAATTTATACTGCTACTTATCTTTGGTAAAAAAACCCAAATAAGTGTATATTATTTGGTCTTTGTGAAAGTTATAGAGTCCACAAGCTATGGTTCGAATCATTGAAAATTGATCACACTTGATCACACCTGATGTACTGAAGGCCTATCTCATTTCTTGAGACAATAAAAGGTCAGGAAAGTACAAATACCCCCCGAATGACCCCTTTTTGGAAAGTAGACATTCCAAGGTATTTAATAAGGGGCATGATGAGTTTTTTGAAGTTGTAATTTTTTCCCACAATGCTTTGCAAAATGAAGATTTATTTTTTTTTATTTTTTTTTTTTTACAAATTGCTGTATTAACAGGTTATTTCTCTCACACAGCACATGTATACTTGCAACTACACCCCAAAACACATTCTACTACTCCTCCTGAGTATGGCGATACCACATGTGTGAGACTTTTTCACAGCCTGGCCACATACAGAGGCCTAACATCCAAGTAGCAGCGTCCGGCATTCTAGGAGCACAAATTACACATATCATTTCCTGACAACCTATCGCACTTTTGAAGGCCCTGGAGCACCAGGACAATGGAAACCCCCATAAAATGACCCAATTTTGGAAAGCAAACAGCCCAACGTATAATTTTTGAGGCATAATGAGTCTTTTGAATATGTCATTTTTTTCCACAAGTTTTTGGAAAATGTGGAAAGAAAATGAAAACACATTTTTTTTACACAAAGCTGTCCATTTATGCAATATTTCTAACACATCGCATGTACATAGCAAAACTTGCACCCCAAAATACATTCTGCTATTCCTCCTGAGTATGGCGATACCACATGTGTAACACTTTTTCACAGCCTGGCCACATACATAGGCCTCACATCCAAGTAGCGCTTTACACAAAGTTGTCCATTTATCCACTTTAAGACTGGGCCTATTTTTGACACTTGGTGTTTACAAGCTAAAATCATTTTTTTTGCTAGAAAACTACTTTGAACCCCCAAACATTATATATTTTTTTTTAGCAGAGACCCTAGAGAATAAAATGGAGATCGTTGCAATATTTTTTATCACACCATATTTGCGCAGCAGTCTTCCAAATGCGATTTTTTTGAAAAAAATTCACTTTTTTGAACTAAAAAATAAGAAAACAGTAAATTTAGCCCAATTTTTTTCCATAATGTGAAAGATAATGTTACGCCGAGTAATTAGATACCGAACATGTCATGCTTCAAAATTGCGCATGCTCACAGAATGGTGCCAAACATTGGTACTTAAAAATCCCCATAGGCAACATTTTAAAAATTTCTGCAGGTTACTAGCTTAGAGTTACAGAGGAGGTCTAGGGCTCAAATTATTGCACTCGCTCTAACGATCGCGGCGATACCTCACATGTATGGTTTTAACACCGTTTACATATGTGGGCGGGACTTGCATATGCGTTTGCTTCTGCGCGCGAGCTAACGGGGACAGGGTGCTTTAATTTTTTTTTTTTTTTTTTTCCTATTTATTTTATTTATTATGTTTTTATTTTTACACAGTTTAAAAAAAAAAATGTTTTGATCATTTTTATTCCTATTACAAGGAATGTAAACATCCCTTGTAATAGAAATAGGCATGACAGGTCCTCTTTATTGTGAGATCTGGGGTCAAAAAGACCTCACACCTCACAACTACACTAAAAAAGAAAAAAAAAAAAAAAATTGTTGAAAGAGGAAAAAAAAAAGCAAAAAAAAAAAAGCGGCCCTTTAAACCGGTTGCTAGGCAACGTCTTTTGACGTAGCTCCGGTCCTCCAAGACCATAGAGTTGAATGAGGGCCATTTTGCCCTCACTCGACTTCCTGTCTCTGAGGATCCGGGATCGGATAGTTTTCCCCGCTGCCGGCGGGTCCGGTAAGCTGGGAAAACGTCTGGGACGTGGCAGGAGGGGGGGGGGCACCTCTTCCCCTGCACCGTAAGGGTAATTCCGCGGCGAATCCGCCACTGGGACCACCCTTATCTGAAAGCCGACCGCCCGCCGTTTCAAAAAATACCGGGGTTATGGGGGCTATCTGCTGCCATAACCCCAGTATTTAGCTTTTAATGGCCGACGCATATAGTCGTTAGGCGGTCAGTAAGTGATTGCATGTATATAGCAAACAGGTGACGATGACTGATGGGGTGACAGGTGACGATGACTGATGGGGTGACAGGTGACAATGACTGATGGGGTGACAGGTGACGATGACTGATGGGGTGACAGGTGACGATGACTGATGGGGTGACAGGTGACGATGATTGATGAGGTGACAGGTGATGATGATTGATGAGGTGACAGGTGACGATGATTGATGGGGTGACAGGTGACGATGATTGATGGGGTGACAGATGACAATCACTGACGGGGTGACATGTGACGATGATTGATGGGGTGACAAGTGACGATCACTGATGGGGTGTCAAGTGACGATGACTGATGGGGTGAAAGGTGACGATGACTGATGGGGTGACAGGTGACGGTGATTGATGGGGTGACAGGTGACGGGCGATGGTCACTGATGGGTGACAGGTGACGGGCGATGGTGCACGGCGGTACTGATGGCAGTCTTTGGTGACCGGTGAACTTTAGGCTACGTTCACATGTGAGCGTAGCGATCACGGGCAGAATCACTGTGATTCTGCCCGTGATCCAGAAATCATTGCAAATCGCTGGACGCCTGTGCGTTGCCCGTGATTTGCAATAGCACCCCAAACGCTGTGCGATGTTGCTGCGATTTCCGCCTGCCGAATCGCGGTAACATCGCGCAAACAACGCATGATGCTCCAAAGAAACTCTTGTACCTTTTTTGGGCGTCATGCGATGTTTGCGCGATGTTACCGCGATTCGGCAGGCGGAAATGGCGGCAACATTGCACAGCGTTTGGGGTGCTATTGCAAATCAGGGGCAACGCACAGGCATCCCGCGATTTGCAATGATTTCCGGATCGCGGGCAGAATCGCTGTGATTCTGCCTGCAATCGCTACGCTCACATGTGAACGTTATGGGTGTCAATTTCTGGGCACTGATGAGGTGACTGTTGGGTGACAGGTGACATTGGGGGGGGACTGAGGACTGTGTGGGGACCTTTTATTTGTGTGATTTTACTGTGCTTTTACATTTTACAGGTACACAGAGCAGTAACTCAGTGTTTCTAGCTCTTCTCCCCTCATACTGGAAACTGTATGAGGAGAGAAGAGCTAGTAACACTGAGTTACTGCTCTTTGTTTACATTTTGTGATCGGCTGTGAATGGATTCACAGCCGATCACATAGTAAACAGTCACTGTCAGTGACTGTTTACTACCGCCGGTGACAGCTGTGTTCCTACGGAACACAGTGCCACCGACATGACCGCGCTGCGCGCTCCCGATCGCGCATGCGCGGTCATCTTGTGGGCGCCTTCATTGTGATCGGCTGTGTCATTGGAACACAGCCGATCACGTGGGAAACAGCCACGCCCATTGGCTGTTTCCCCCCTGCCGGTGACGGGGGGTGTCCCGGGGACACCCCGACACCGGCAGTGCAGGGCGGCGCGCACGCGATCGCGCGCCTGTCCTGCTTAAAGTGCCGCCGTCATATGACGGCGGCCCAGGATAATGGTCGCACCGCTCCGCCGTCATATGAACGGGTGTTTTCCCAATGCTAAAAATAGATTAAAACATATTTCCACTATTGCAGCTACATCAGGATACCACCTACTTCATCTATGCTACATATGCTTATTCATATAGCATAACTTGAAAAACAAATAAAACATTGCTGCTTACCGTTTTAACCAATTCAATATCGGGCACTTTCGTCTCATTCCTGCCCAGGCCAGTTTTCAAATTCCAAATTCAAATTTTTATCATTTTTTTTTTATACAAATAGAGCTCTCCATTCTATTCTATTCTATTTATATTCTTTTTTTTTCTTTTTGTATTTATTCACCGCTGGATTTTTTATTTTTTGCTAACTAAACAAAAAAAAGTTGTTAAATAATTTTTCTTCATAAATTTAGGCCAAACTGTATTCTGCTACATTTATTTGATAAAAACAACCCAAATCAGTGTGTATTATTTAGTCTTTAGGAAAGTTATATAGTCCAAAAATGATGGTAATTACTGTATATATCTGAAAATCAATCAATCCTGATGTACTGATGACCTAACTAATTTCTTGAGGCTTGAAAACACCAGGACAGTACAAATATCCCCCAAATTACCCCTTTTTTGGAAAGTAGACAGTCCAAGGTATTTAGTAAGAGGCATGGTGAGTTTTTTTGCAGTTGTAATTTTTTGTCACAATTTTTTGGAAAATGAAGACATTTTTAAAAAAATGTTTTTTTTTTCAGTGAAGGAGAAAATTGTATTTATTTTCAAAATTTACTCACAGAAAATAAGAAAAACTTTCAAAATGTTCTGTCTTTTTTCTTTGTAAGAAATAAAAAACCCAGAGGTGATTGAATACCACCAAAAGAAAGCTCTATTTGTGTGAAAAAAATGCTTAAAATAGTCATATGGGTACAGTGTAGCATGATTGCGCAATTGTCATTCAAAGTGTGACAGCGCTGAAAGCTGAAAATTGGCCTGGGCAGGAACGGGGTGAAAGTGCACTGTAGGCAAGTGGTTAAAAATGTCATTATCATTTTGATTAAGGGGGGAGGAGGAACCAGAGAGAGCAAAACAAGAGCTGATTAATCTTCAGTTTAATCCATCTCAGGCATAAAATATATGTTTTGTCACACATCACTCATATGTATAGGCTCCAAAACACACATTGACACAGTAAAAATCAAGCACACCATGTTTCTGTAAACACCCTATGCTAAAGCACCATTGAATGAACTGGTATTGGTAATTGTTTAAAAAAAAAAAAAAAAAAAACCTTCAATGTTTGCTTTAATTTCCTTGTGGTAGATATGAGGTGTATTTTATAAAAAAAAATGTGAATTGCAATTTACCCAGTGAAAGTGCACATGCATTTATTTTTTGCGAATGAGGCAAAAAATGAATGCTGTTAGGTTATTTCCTGTGCTGGTTGAATGTTTTTCTTTGATTTCAAACAGAAACTGACACATTTGGCCTCTAGATATAGTGCTAAGTATTAGAGAAATTCCTTTCATCATCTGATGGCCAAATGGCCAAATTGTCTGTTTTAACTCAATTTAAAAAAATTGATCCGCACAGAAAATAGCCTAATACCATTTATTATTTGTCCCATTTGCAGAGGTTATTGATACATGTATTTTATAAATACACTGTGAAGTGTGTTCTACTGTTGAAAAACATATTTTTTTCTTTTTGTTTCATACATTTTGATTAAAGCGAGAAAAAGAATTCCAACAAAAAAGATCTGATTGTAAAAAGGGCTTTGAAATAATATTTTTTTATCTTTATTCATAGTGGACTAGAAGCAAACTGTTAACAGAGTATTTGCAAATAAGTCCACTTCTGAGTTTTTTAACTGAGTAACTCAATGTCATTTGCACTTAAAATACATATGTCTGCAGTATTTACTGCAATATACAGGTTTCATTCACACTGCAAAGATTTTGTGTTTATATAAAAGCTGTCAATCCCCTATCTTCCTACACAGAAAAGTAACCATGATACATGATTGAAAACCATTCATCATCTGGTATGTAGGCTGCAAAATGATTTTCTTGCGGCTGCAGAGAAGTGAAAATTGTATTATAACTGGGTATTTTGGGATATCTAGCTGTTCCCAGAATGATAACTTTTCACACAAAAGACAAAGAAAACATGTTCATTTGACTTGTCAGCCGTGACAAAGGACCAATTAAACCAGAGAAGACAAAGCAGTATTCCATATAGAGGCAATAAATTACATGAAAAAGTAAAAAAGAAAGAAAAAAAACCCAGCTTGGTAAGTAAGATACTTCAAATAAGAAAGCATATTGTCAAATCAGTTCAGATTGTTCTTCACCTCACCATTCCTTTGTGATATTTCCCTGCAGTTTTCTATATATTCTTCGTGTTAGACAGGCTCACCTAATAAGATGGTAAGGGGATATATCTAGATGTTGGTGCAGGTTTGAAGAATGGGAATGCAATGATTTTGCTTTAATGACACTCGTTACATTTTTGTTGAAAAGTTTTTTTTATTTTTAGGGCCATTGCTAATGACAAGAAGGCACACTTTTCGTTTGTAAGAAATTAGGTTTACCATCTACATACATTAGTGCTCCTCACCAAGTTGTTTGGAAGTTCCCTTTCATCTTTTCCCCCTCTCTCCACCCTCCAACATACTCATATCTTCTTCTTTGCAATAATGTCTACTCTCCTCAAACTCTCATTTCTTGACCCCTCCACCCCACAACCTGTACATATTTCTCTAATTTTTGCCCTCTCAATATGGCTGCACTTATCACCTCCTGCTCATTCTGAGCCCACACAGTGTCAACACTTCCTTTTCACTGCAGCACCTGCCCTCGTATAAATCCCCCTCCCACCTTACTGCCTTCACTCTCTCGCCCCAAACCCATCACCCCCAAAATTGGCAGTCTACCTTCTCTGACAGTAGCCATAACTCCCACTCTCTTATCTTATTTCCTCTGATTTCATGAGCCCCCCCCCCCTTATGTGTGCCCTCTGGAATGCCCGCTCAGTCTCTAACAAACTTGCCTCTGTCAATTATCTTTTCCTCTCCAACTCCCTCAATCTACTTGCTATTACCAAAACCTGGCTCTAGGAATCCAAAACTGCCTCTCCAGCTGCCCTCTCCCATGGTGGCCTCCTCTGGACTCACTAACTCAGACCCAATGGATGAAAAGGAGGCGGAGTTGGACTTTCACCTATGCCCACAAAGCACCTTCCAGGTTCTTGCTACACCTCCCTCTCTTTCCCTCTGTTCTTTTGAAGTGAATTGCATTTGTCTTTTTTCTCCAGTCTGTCTGAGGATTGCAGTAATTTAAAGGCCTCCCTGTCCAGTATCACACTTTCTCGATGATTTCCCCGCATGGCTACCCTACTTTCTCTCCTCTAAAGTACCCATCATCATCCTTGGTGACTTTAACATTTCAATCAATGTTAACACCTCAGCCACTTCTCAACTACTCAACTTAAACTCTCTTGAGTGAGCATGGCGTAAAACGAAATCCCTGCAATGCTTCACCCTCTGCCCTTCTCAAATTTCAACTCCTGCCTCCACTCTGCTAAACAAACCTACCACACCACTCTCATCAAAACTCTCTCATCCAAACCTCGTCAACCATTTTCTAGCCTTAATTTCTTAGTTCACCCCGCACACACACACACTGCCTCCACCCACCAACTTGCTTACTGCCCAGAAGATTGCCAATCATTTCAAAAACATAATTGACACAATGTGTGATGAGATATCCAGCTTCCACCCAAAACCAGCACACCAGGTCCAACACCACAACCAATACTTTCCTCCTTCAGCCCTGTTACCGCTGAGGAAGTTGCCAAACTCCTTTCCACAGCCCATTTCACCACCTGTCCCCTGGACCCTGGTCCCCTCACAATTACTGCAACCATCTTCCTGCCCTTTCCTAAACTATCTAACCCCACATCTTTAACCTCTCCCCCTCCTCTGGCACCTTTCTCTCCCCGTGCAAACATGCATTGGTTACCCCCTTACTGGACTCCACTTGTTTGAATAACTTAAGGCCCATCTCCCTCCTCTATTTTGCCTCCAAGCTTCTTGAACACCCTGTCAACAACTGTATGAGCTCCTACCTCACTTATAACAACCTTCTTGATCCCCTACAGTCCGGCTTCCACCCATAACATTCTACTGAAACTGCCCTACTAAAATTCACCAGCAACCTACTGACTACTAAAACCAACGGTCAGTGCTCCCTACTTATATCTTGGACCTTTCTGCTGCCTTCGACACTGTTGACCACCCACTCCTCATCAACAAACTCCACCCCCTTGGCCTCCTTGATTCTGCTCTTTCCTGATTCTCTGCCTACCTATCTCAGCATGCATTCAGTGTCACATACAACATTGTCCCCTCTTCCTCTTTCTGTTGGGGTACTCCAAGGCTCCATCTTTGGACCCCTCCTATTCTCCCTCTATATATCTTCCCTGGGCCAGTTGATAGCCTCCCATGGCTTCCAATACCACCTCTATGGTATGGACACCCAGCTCTATCTCTCCACTCCTCAATAGGGATGATCGAACTTTTGAAAAGTTCAGTTCGACCAGAACACCCGAATTTCCTTAAAGTTTGGATGGGGTTTCCCGAACCCCATTGAAATCAATGGGACCCGAACTTCGGGAATCAAAAAACACAATTTTTAAGCCCTAAAACCTAATAAATGCTCCTAAAAAGTGCCTAGGGTCCTGGGTCATGTCCCAGGGACTATGAATCAGGCAAAAAAAAGTTCTTAAAAATTGTTTTTGATAGAGAGCCAATTATTGAAAAAATTATTGAAAAAAAAAATGAGATTTCTTTGGATTTAGTGTCTGGGGGGTCTAAAAAGTGTACCTGTAGCATTTCCAGAACCAGAATTCTAGCATGCCAAACCTTCAAAAATGACTTTTTTGCTTAACCGCGCCTTTCTTTTGCTCCTCATAAAGCAGATGTGTGTGACGCCTTTTGCAGTGGACTTAACGCTTGCTCATCCCCCCCCCCCCTTCCTGGCCTGCCAGCCTGCATACTCGGATAAGGGTCTGGTATGGATTTTGAGGGGGGGGGGAGCCAACACCATTTTTTTTTTTGTAATTTTGGCGTGGAGTTCCCCTTAAAAGCCATACAACACCCAAAGGGTCCCCCAAACAGTTTTTACCCCAATTTTTTTATCTTCCACTTTCTTTCCAATTATTTTTTTAAATTTAGCTCTCAGCAGGGAAGCCTTAACAACCTATTGACTGTTGACCTATTGACTCGGCGGGCGAACATCCTGAAAAGTGCTGAGAAAGTTCAGGTTTTTGGCGTGTACCTGAATGGGCAATGTTTAGGCCAAACTTATGCTCGGCCAAGATCGTTCACCCATCCCTAGTGGTGCCTGAATACTGTAACCCCTCACAGTTACTCTTGCTTGGCGCAGGAATGGGCCCTGCTGTTAATAATTCAAAAAAAAAAATTGAAATTGCATGCACTTGTAAAATAGGTGCAGAAAAATTGGGCATTGGGTGTTGGTGGTGCCTGAACACTGTAACCCCTCACAGTTACTCTTGCTGGGTGCAGTAACACGCCCAGCTGTATAAAATTTGAAAAAAAATGTAAATGAGATGCACCTGTCAAACAGGTCACAGGCAGTGTTCCCTTTAGCCTGCGCGCATGCGCGGGCGCGCAGTGTGAATGAAGGTCCCGCGCAAGCACCTATTCAAACCGCGCAGCCGCAGACGTGGCGGCCGTGTAGCAGAGCGTGCGCCGCGAGAGCACGCCCATTGTGTGACAATAGCGAATGAAAATTCGCTATTGTCACACGGATCCTCCTCCTGGCCAATCAGGGAGCGGGTCCTCCCGCTTCCTGATTGGCCGAAAGGCCAACTTCATGCCATTGGCCGAGGAAGAGGCGCCGGGACTCGGGGAGTCAGGAGGACTGAGGAGAGGCAGGAAGCCGGGGAATGAACTGAAGAGAAGCTGCCGCCCGTGACCATGAGGTAAGTGCACGGGGGGGGGGGAACACTGGCATCTCTACATTGATTTGGGGACAATGCTGTGGGCACTCTGCATTAATTAAAAACTGAAAAAATGGCAGAACCATTACTAGACTCGGGACTGAAGAGTCTCTACATTGAAAGGGGGCACACTGGCATCTCTACATTGAAAGGGGGCACACTGGCATCTCTACATTGAAAGGTGGCACACTGGCATCTCTACATTGAAAGGGGGCACACTGGCATCTCTACATTGAAAGGGGGCACACTGGCATCTCTACATTGAAAGGGGGCACGCTGGCATCTCTACATTGAAAGGTGGCACGCTGGCATCTCTACATTGAAAGGTGGCACGCTGGCATCTCTACATTGAAAGGGGGCACACTGGCATCTCTACATTGAAAGGTGGCACACTGGCATCTCTACATTGAAAGGTGGCACACTGGCATCTCTACATTGAAAGGGGGCACACTGGCACCTCTACATTGAAAAGGGGCACGCTGGCATCTCTACATTGATTGGGGGCAATGCTGTAGTACTCTGCATTGATTGGGGGCAATGCTATGGCACTCTGCATTGATTGGGGGCAATGCTGTGGGCACTCTGCATTGATTGGGGGCAATGCTGTGGGCACTCTGCATTGATTGGGGGCCACAGAAAAATGATCAAACGTTGACCGGTCCGCGGCGATAAAAAGGTTGGGGAGCACTGCGCTCAGAAATTTTTTTATTTGCTCAGCCCAGTAAAAAATTAGAGGGAACATTGGTCACAGGTGCAGAAAAATTGGGCCTTGGGTGTTGATGGGGCCTGAACACTGTAACCCCTCACAGTTACTCTTGCTGGGCACAGAAACAGGCCCTGCTGTAAAAAAAAAAAAAAAAAAATGAAATTACATGCACCTGTCAAACAGGTGTATAAAAATTGGGCCTTGGTTGTTGGTGGTGCTCAAACACTGTAGCCCCTTACAGTTACTCTTGCTAGGTGCAGGAACATGCCCTGCTGTATAAAATTAGAAAACAAATTTAAAATTGCATTCACCTGTCAAACAGATGCAGAAAAATTGGGCCTTTGGTGTTCGTGGTGCCCTAAGCCAAAAACATTGTTGGAAGCTAGCATAATCAAGATTCAAGAATATGATAGGCAGCATAGGCAGTCTTCAAGGGATCCCAGATCCCTAAGCAAATTCAATCAGTTACATCAGCATCAAGGAGTCTCTGGACAGACACACTCTTTTATCCATCACAAAACCTCCAGCAGCACTGAATGTTCATTCGGAAAGCACGCTGGAAGCAGGACAGGTCAGTAGCTCCATTGCATTGTGAGCAAGTTCTGGCTAGTGGTCCATCCTCAAGACCCAGTAACCTAGTGGATGCTCAGTTAGAAAGGTCTCTAAGTCTACTCTTGCCCCTAGATAATCCTGCACCATATGTTACAGACATTGCCGATGGTTGCTTAAAACTAACAGCTCTGGGTGCTGAGGGCTAAAGAATTGTTTAAAGGCGTCGGTCAGCCGGCTACCTTCTCCACCGCTCCTCCTTTGACCGAACGAAGCCTCAGAAACATGTGGTCCAGAAAATGGTAACCTCCCAGTGTCTGGAAAGATGTTACACAAATTTTTCTTCAAGGCATCCTAAAGATGTTTCATCCTCTGCTCCCTCTGCGAAGGCAGGATGAGCCCTGCAACTTTACTCTTGTAACGTGGATAAAGAAGAGTTGCCAACCAGTAATGATCCCTCTCCTTGATACTACGAATCCTCGGGTCCTTTAGCAGAGTTTGCAGAATCAGGGAGCCCATGCCATACTCACACAGGTACTCATTGATGGCCTTCTGCTGCATGTGCAGCCGCTGGAGTATTGCCAATGTTGAGTTCCACCTGGTGGGCATGTCACAAAGGAGGCGGTTGGTGGGGAGGTAGAATTCCCATTGAATGTAAGCCAGCCGAGCACTGGCATTGTAGGACTGCCAGCAATGGCCACCTACTTTGCTGGCCTGCACAGTTACCTGTTCAAGAAATGCTGCAACACCAAATTCAGGAAATGTGCCTTCAAGCATGGAACATGTGTCAAGTGTCCCTGTCTGAGGGCTGAGAGAAGGTTGGTGCCATTGTCGTATACAACCATTCCTGGCTTAAGCTGCCATGTTGTCAACTCCCTCAGAGCCTGGCCCAGCAGAGCTGACAGCATCTTTGCCCTGTAGGCATGGTGGTGGAACAAGCTCCAGGACTGAAGGAAATGTAACGTCCCTGACCATGCCTGCTGGACCATGAGTCAGTAACAGTAATGTGAATTTCCTGCTGACCACTCTGTCCAACGAGGCCAAAAGATTGCCTTCCACATGATGGTACAGAGCTGGAATGGACTTAAGTGAAAATAAATTTCTTTTTGAAACCTGCCACTGTTATACAGCACATTCTGCAAATTCGAATCTACCAGACAAAAAGGCAGCAGTTGTAGTGCTAGCAATTTACGGTAGAGATCCCAGATGAGGAGCAAGGAATAGTCTGCATTTTTTTATGATGTGGGTCTCATTTGCATTTGAGAATGTCCTGTGGGATGAAATGCATCAGGATCGTGCCTGTTTAGCCAGACTTGCATTTGTTTCTGCCTTTACCATTGGAAATTTTGTGAGTGTTATTCCCCTTTTTTAATAAACTTTTTATTTGGGTTTTACACTATGTCTGTTTCCTTTGGTTTATTTCCAAATGGGTCTGGATTTCTGTGAGTGATCCTTTCTACCTACCCTGCTGGATATACACCTGGGAGACATCCGTGGTTGCAGATCGTTTCAGGAATCTTATACCATCCTAACAGCCTTTTTGACCCTCATGCTATATGGTATTCAGGGTCAACAGCATCTTGTGAGCGCAATTTTATTTGGTGTTGGTGATGGGATATCAATATCAAGATTCACCTCTCTGTTTTGGATTACTCCACTTGCACTTACCATTGTGAACTCCATATGGACTTTTTTGATTGTATTCAGTTACAGATTTTCACATTTACTGATCACATATGTCATTTTATTTGTTTGTATTGAGAACTGTTGCAGTTCCTCACTCATTAGCGCTGCACTTTTATTTTATTTTCCGTTGCATCAACCTTTTTGTCAGTTGTTTGTGTCAGCAGCTTATGCACTTGATTGGTTAGCGCAGTTTATGCACCCCTTTTTTCCATTGGCACTTTGAGTACAAATTCAGTAGATCATTTATTATTATTATTATTCACATTATTCAATACCTACCTTGAGAGATCAGACACGTGTAATATTACTGTTTGCAATTATTTGTGTAGTTTTATTATTCTTTAAATTTTGAAGCATAGCGCCACTTCAAATTTGTAAACAATGGAATTTTAGATGTGGGGAAACATTAAGTTGTGAGCAGCTGCTTTCTATTTCTTATATTAAGTGGTAGCGCCTAGGATTCTATACTTACACCCTCTTTTTTATTTTATTTATAGTTTTTTCCATTCCTGTCAATGGAATTCCTCAATTTAAAGTGCACCAAACACCACTTTACATTCAATAAAGTGCATCCAATCTCTGATTTCCTATTATCTATTACATTTGTGTAATAAGCCCCCCCTCGACCATTTCTGGGAGGCCAAAAAGGAGAGGCAGATGTTCCCATGCCACTATGAGGATGCCACAGGCAAAGGTGGACATGGAAAACTAGAAAAATTAAAACCCGCGCTAAAAAAGTGTATAAATCGTTAGTATAAATAAATATCTTAAATAAATTATTTTGTGTATCCTGAAGATGCTACTCACTAGGTAAAACACCAGAATAGCTAAAATTCATCAAAAGGCAGCGCTAACAGGTATATATAAATAAATAAACAATCCGTGTATACTGTAATGAAATTAGTAAATAAAGTGCACAATGTGTTCAAAAGATTACAACATTCATAAAATTCATAAATATTAAAGTGCATAAGTAAAGTGCAATTATATGTCCATTGTGCAGTCCAAAAGATGGTTCCCTCAGTGGAACTAAAGTGCTGGAAGGTGCTTAGATACTCCACAAAAAGTGCCCAGGTGCTCTCAAGAAGAAGACCCCCTATGGGGATGCACTCACCAAATCAAAGAAAAAAGGAAGCCCTAAGCTCACACAATGTCCCCTGGACGGATGAATGGATCCAGCACAGCCTCTTTATGGATGCCTTTCTATTAACTCCTCTCCACAAATCAAAGAAAAAAGGAAGCCTTAAGCTCACACAATGGCCCCTGGACGGATGAATGGATCCAGCACAGCCTCTTTATGGATGCCTTTCTATTAACTCCTCTCCACTGAATTCACGACCATATGTTATGAAGAAGAAAGGAGCCATACATAGTAAAGCCCGTAGGTCATTTTATTAAAAAAGCACAAAGAAAACTACTCACAAGCGTTAGATTGTATTGAGCATTGGTTACAATCACATAGAAGTCATCCAGCTTCCGCGTACGCTGCCGGCGTGCGTTTCACGGTGGTTTACAGGAAATTACATCGTGTGTTGCTCCGCTGCCCGGAAGTGCGTCGACGCGCTTCACCCGACTTTTTTGGGTGTTATCAAAGACATCACTTCCGGTTAAGTGGTTCCTAATTATACTCCACTAGCTCTACATGCGGCTAATCAGAAAAGGAAGGGTGGACACTAAATTAAGCTATTACGGCTACCTGTTGTTATTGTGAAGCCATTGGTGTCCCCACGGCAATAAATAGAACAGTATTTGCAACTACTTCCGTGATATTACTCAAACTAAGCGAGCAGTAATTTATAATTACCCAAAATTAACTACATAAATATAACCACCACCTCACTTCTTGTTAACAATGAATATTACCATAGTTAAAACTCTTTTTATTATATAAAAGTTTAAAAATTATTTTCATATGTACTTATAATTATTGCAATGATGACCATATTCAATAAATACCCAACCTGTAAAATCATTATATAATATTTGTATTATACAACAAATCGCTACGTAACATAAAAATGGAATGAAAAATAAATATAGAATGAAAAATAAATATAAATAAATAAAATTAAAAATAGGAAATGAAATAAAATAAATAATAATACAAATAAAATTAATAAAAATTAAAATAAAAATAAAAATAAATAATAATGAAAATAAAAAATATTAAAAAATAAAATTAAAAATAAAAATAAAAAAATGAAAAATAATAAATAAAAAATATATAAAAATAAAATAAAATGAAAATAAAAATAAAGATAAAAACGAATAATAAAATTGAAATAAAAATAAAAATAATTATGCAATGCTAAACCTATTTGCTAACCAGATCTGTATACAATGATCAGAAAAAAGGATAAATCACCAATTGGATAGGAAACAGTTGAGGTCTAAATCTATGTTGAGACCCTGAGGCTGGAGGGTCCCAAAAGGATGAATCCGCTGTGTCTCATTTTTTGAGATTGCTCTCTTGAGATTCCCTCCCCTCCAATGTGGCACAACCCTATCTATGCCACAAAATGTTATGCCCCTAGGGTCACAGTTATGAACTAATCTAAAATGATTGGATACGCTGTGATGGCGATATCCTTTTTTTTATATTTGTGACATGCTCCCGCAATCTGACTCTGAGTTGCCTAGTGGTTCTACCCATGTATTGGAGCCCACATGGGCATGATAATAAATAAGTTACATGGGTTGATGAACATGTGATACATTTATCAATGGTGAACTGTTTCCCATGAAGTAAAATCAGAGGTTTTTCTGATGTCTTGAGGTCTTACATATTGCACATCTCCCACAGCTAAAATAACCAACTTGGTCTAAAAAAGTGCATGTTTTTACAGGGGGGTTGACTACATTATGTGCTAATTTTAATCTTAATGTATTTGGTTTGGTGTAAATAAATGTAGGTCTTGAAGATAAAAAAGTCTTTAAAATATCATCCTTTAAAAGCAATGGCCAATGTTTTCTTATTATATATTATAATTGTTTATATTGTCCGGTGAACCCTGTCATAAAAGCCAAACCTTAGTTGCCAGAGTTGTTAAAATCTTTTCTTTTGTCTTTTAACAGGTCTTTTCTGTCCATTTTCCTTATACTTTCCTTAGTATTGAGAAGCTCCTTGGAATTATAACCTTTCTTTGAATCTTTCTATTAAAATATCAGCTTGTTGGTTGTAATCTTCTTCCAAGTCGCAGTTGCGCCTCACCCTCAATAGCTGACTTTTAGGAACAGAGCTCAGCCATTTAGGGTGATGGCAACTTCCTGTAGGAATATAGCCATTTCTGTCCACATCCTTGAAATGTGTAGGGGTAAATAATTTCCCATCAAATTTAAAAATTTCAAGATCTAAAAAATTAATGGATTGATTTCCTATATTTTCGGAAAAGGAGATGCCATATGTGTTCCTTCCAATAAAATCTAGGAAAGCTGCAAGAGAATCCTGTGAGCCCCTCCAGACCATGATGATATCATCTATATATCTATAGTAAAGTTTAAGATGAACTGGCTGACTCTTGAAAATGGTCTCCTCCTCCCATTTCCTCATAAAGATGTTGGCTATGGACGGCGTATATTTGGCCCCCATAGCCACTCCCCTTTTTTGTCTGTAAAATTTCTTGCTGTGCCAGAAAAAATTGTGGCTCATAGCTAGATCAAGAGCTTGCAATAAAAATTCTTTTTGTTTTCTCTTAATCTGGGTAGTGTCAAGGGCCCATTTTGCTGCTTCCAGAGCATGTGTTTGTTGAATGTTAGTATAGAGTGAGTTCACATCTATACTAACAAGTATATCATTTTATTCTGTTTCCATCCCATTCAGAATTCCCAGGAGGTGTTTATTGTCCCTCACATAGGACTTCCCTTGCTGAGCCAAGGGTTGGAAGAAACAGTCCAAATATTCACCCACTCTGGAAAACAGGGAGTCCACTCCACTAATTATGGGTCTTTTCAGGGGGTTTCTTTTTATCTTTATGTATTTTTGGAAGCTGGTAAATCACCGGTATCCTGGGTGCGTCTGGTACCAGGTATCTGCTTTCCTTCTTATTTAAAATTTCATCTTTCGTGGCTCTCTTGATTAGTTTTGTTAGTTTGGCTTTGTATTGATTACTAGGGTTTCTTCTCAATTCTTCATACGTTTCTGTATCATTGACCAATCTGTCTAATTCGTCCAGATAATCTTGTTTATTTAAAACCACTAGCCCCCCCCCCCTTTATCTGCGGGTCTAATTACAATATTGTTCTTTTTCTCGAGCAGTTTTAGACCTCTCTCGACATCTTTCTTTCTTCTAGATGGGCGAGCTTTTAATTTTTCCAAGTCATTTTCTACTAAAACTTTAAAAACATCTAAAAACTGGTTATTTTTGGGCTTAGGGTTAAAAACAGAATTATTCCGTAATTGCGTATGCGCATATTCTTCAGATCTCGCCTCTCCTTTAGGTGGGTTTTTTGCATAGTGTTTCTTTATGTTGATTTTTCAAACAAATTTTTGGAGGTCGATAAAAGTATCAAACTTATTGATATTCTTATCTGGCGCAAATTTAAGGCCTAAAGCTAAAACTTGTAATTCATTGTTTGTAAAGGTGGCGTCACTCAAATTAAAAATGTATAAAATTAATTAAGGTGGACATGGGCCATCCTCAGGCAGGGCACATTTGTTTTGTTTAGTGATGTTGCTCATGCTATCCAGCCATAGCATGCTGAGGAGGTGGTGGACTGGCTTACTAAACCATCCTCCTCATCCTCTATCACCCAATCTGGCACTAGTTCCCAGTCCACTGCAGCTGCCAAAATGGCCTATTCTGCATCTTTGTCCACAGCTACTCCTGCCATAGCCCCACCATCATGCATGGAGAAGTCAGCGGAATTATTTGACCACACAGGCATTACTTGATTCTGATGTTGGTTCTGAGGTTGAGGAAGGGAGTAACATGCAGGGCCAGATTAACATAGGGGCTATTGGAGCTGCAGCTCCAGGCCCCTACCTTAATATAGGCCCCGGGTTGGCCATATTCACTGTTACCGTTCTTCTGTCACTTGTAAACACAGAAGTCTGGCTTCTATGCTCGCTTCCCCAGGCAGCTCCCTCAGAACCTCCCCACACAGCACGAAGGCCGGACAAGGAGGGACAGTTGTCGATGCATGGATGTGTTTATGGGCTTCAGAGACAGCATCCCATGTTGAATTAGGCATGCATGGCTGCACCCTTCCTCCTCTGGGTGCATGCCAAGGCACGGCCCTTAAGGCCCTTCAAAATCCTCAGCACCAAGCCCATGATGCTCTTAATCCGGCCTTGGTAACATGAACCTACAGAGAGGGGATGACACTGATAAACAACAATTTGGCAGTCATGTTCCCCCATGAACTTGGGCCTGAGTATACTATAATTTGACTTCTTCACATAAGGCTTGCTCACTGTGGTGCAAAATGTTGTTATTTTCATCCAAAGTCTGCCAAAGAGACACCAGAATTTATGCAAAAACTCTCTTATCTTGTTCTGAGTGCACTAAATTGTGTCCTCTTCATACAGATTGGCTCCCCAAACCATTGTTTACAAAATAAAGAAGCCTTGCAGGGAAAATAAATGTTTCTTTATATAAATATATGTTAGTTTTGCTACAGCAGGTTCTAGACACGGTACAGATGGGCCACTTTACGGGCACTATCTCTAAAGGAATTTTTTTATTGTTTCACTTTACGCATTATTAAAATCATTGCTCTTTTAAAAGCGATATTAAAAAAAAAAAAAAAAACATTTTTGCATTGGTACATGTCCCCAGGGCAGTACCCGGGCCCCCATACCCTTTTTATGGCCAATAACTTGCATATAAGCCTTCAAAATGGGGACTTCTATTTTTGGAGTTTGGGTCCCATAGACATTAATGGGGTTCGGTGTTTGGCCCATCACTACCTATAAGTAACATGTTTCCCAAAAAAGAGGAGAGAAGCATCTAAACTTTGCACTTAAACATGGAAACTGCTCAGAGTTTAATGTCACATATCTCAATGTGCCACCATTATCCAGCACAATGCTTTTGAGCCCAAAACCTTCTTTTATATATCCTGCTCCGTCTCCCAAGGCCCCTCCTACAATACTTAGCTGGTCGAATCATTCTGCCAAAGCTATGATGCAGAAAAAGCCAACCAGTGGGAGAGAAGGGGCCGGTCCTTCCTGGGTGCCAGACGGGGGCAAAAGACGAAACATGCTGGAGTCCTCAATCTCAGAGGACACCGGAGGTGGCACACTTGGGCCAGGAATTTCATAACCGGAAGTGACGTAGTCCATCACCGGAAATTATGTCATGCACCTGCCATCTGCCTTTTAGAAAGGATGTGGCCCTAGGCTGGTACTTCCGCTTGTGATCCCTTCCTGATCCCTTCCTTCCAAATGGCAACCGTCCAAGGTGCATGACATTGTTTCCCATTTGAGTAACATCACCGTGTGCGCCACCACCGGTCTCCTCATAGATTGAGGAGGAAGGCATGTTTAGGTAATAAGATGATAGTATGTGATGCATATTATGGATGTATTGTGTATTTACGTTGTAAAATGGTGGTTGGATGTGTGGGTGATTTTTTCTCTCCTCCACCTCACCATGATGCATGGGACAGTTTATGTTTTATATAACTAAATACTTGGAAGGTTGGATATGTACATACAGTATACTTTTCTATTCTTATGTATAGGATTCATTTTGTAGATGGATTAATACTACTGTGAGGATCTATATAAGAACACATCTTGAGCCCTGAAGAACCGAATACCCTTGAAGTGTGTAGACTATTTAAAACTAATATCCCGATGGGATGATTTTGAGTTTTCTCATATATACAACCGTATGATCTAAGGGTTTTAAGGTTTATGCATTGTGGATTTTAGTATAAATTGTAATAAAATGTATTGTTTTTATATATATATGGATCCTATGTTGGTTTAATAATTTCATGACGTGCATATCTGAAAGTCCCTTACGTCAATTGTTTGTAATACTGTTACTGGCTGGATCACGTGATGAAAATACAGGAATGAAAGTCTAAAAAAAGAACAAATTAATGCATCCATCACATCTAAGAATTGGTAAGCTGCAATATAATATATATTGCGTTTAGGTTTAATACCACTTTAATAGAGAAAGAAGGGTTAAAGCAAAACCACACAGGCAGATCCTGCAGTGCTTCTTCCCCCATAGTGATTAGGAAAAGCTTTCTAGCCTGTTTGATTCATGTCTCCTTCCCACGAGTGGTCTGAAACGTCTGTTTGCCCCCATAGATCTGATAGTTTTACCCAAGACAAAAAATGTTAAAAAAAGTGAATTGAAGGCCATTTGGTCTGCCATCAGTCTTCCATGTTTCTAATGGGTGACGGACTGCATAGACACATCAACACATTAGCAGAGAGCAGTAAGAGGCTGCAGAGACAAAGAGAAATAAATAGTTGCCTTACCTGGCATAAATATAGGAAAAGCCAAAAAGCATCATAATGTACACAGATCAAATATCAGTAAGTTCTTATACGTTAGAGCTTCAGGAAGTTCAGCCAAATATTTTTGTACATGACAAATAATAAGAAATAAATTACTGGATGATTAAAGTTCCATGAATATCATCACCTTTACAGAATCATTTTACTGTATTTCCATGGAACACATTTTTAGCTTTTTTTGTAATGTTTAATTCAAATGGATTATTAAGTATTATTAATTTTTACATATATTATTTATTTATTTAATATGGTCAAGACTGCAAAAAAATGAAAATATAATTGCTATCTCTTCAATCCAGCTAGCAGGTAGCGTTCTAGGCTACTTTTTACCTCATGAGCATACTATTTTAATTTCCAGTGGAGGGTTTTTGCTCCATTCAAACATTATTGAGATCCTATCCCAAAAAAATGTGGCTTGCTATAACATCTATGGGAACGCCGTCCTGCCTGCAAGCTGTAAGGGACCTTTGGACCATGTCTATTTCCAAAGGCATATAATCACTATTAGGGAATAATTCCTAATTAATTCTTGTGCTACCACTTCCAAATCTTGAAAATTATACTTTTGAGGGCAAGTCTTCTATTTTAGCATTCATCATATCAAGTTGGGATTGAAGCATTTCCATCTGTGTAATATTCTGAGAAGCTCTGGAGTGTCATCCAATTTTTACTCAACAGTACATACCAAGGCAATAGCCAAGATCCACAAAATCTTGTTTAAAGTGGTTGTAAACCTCAGTCATGGAATATGAGCAAAGCACATATATCTGTGGTGTTTACTTATCTCTCTGTAAGCACTAAGTGTGGTTTCTCTCTGGTATTTCGTTCCTCTGCTATCAGCATGAGTCACTTCTGAGAAGTTTTTTTGACACATAAGATAAATACATTTATTTCATGTGTCAGGAGGGAGGTGGGGGATGGGAGAGAGTTTAGAACTGAGCTTGTCTATTCACAACACAGTTCTTCTGCGGTGTGAAAGGAGGTGTGTACTTTTCCTCCAAACAGCTCTCACACATGGTAATTTCAGCCTCTCCACCCTCTCCTCTGTGCTCCAGACAGACGAAGAAAGTATTTTAACATGATCTGCCCTTTTAAAGGGGTGTAGAGAAGAGAGGTCTGCACATAAACAAGTAAAATTTATGTAGGAGGATTTGTTTAATCTCTGTGTATCATCTGAGGCTGTTCACTCCACTGGGTATATGTGAGCGTTTACAACCACTGTAACTTCTTTAGTAATATGTTAACTAACTTTGCAAAGTTCTCTTTGTAATAGATCAGCAAACTGTGCTAAAAGTATTGCATGCCTAGAATATGCAGGAGGAACATCTAGTAATACGGGAAAGCCATAAGGGCTCTGTGAGGGAACAAGGAAAAAGCTATGTCGTCTAAATATAATTTCTGCCATCTCCCTGTCTAGATGTTAAGTCAAAGATTCCAGGTCTACAGACTCAGTGGATAACTGTAGAGGTAATTGTACCTCAGCTAGAGGAGGGAATGTTTCTACCAATTCAGTTATATCATCAGAGTCTTTTAGGGATTTTGAGTTTTTATGGTTCACCTTAGAAGCTCTCCCTTGCCTGACTCTAATGTAGTGGTTTGTGCTCTGTGGCCTCATAAGGTAAATTGCTGCTTGCTTGTGAGTTAAATTTCGCATTGTATGGCATTTCTAGGATTCCAGGTCACCAGATGATGGTCCAGCTCTCTGGTGGGCCAATCCCTGATTGGTGGTTGGCCAGGTCACCCTCTATCATGGCTGAAGGCACTAGGAGGGTGTGAAGCACTTCAAAATGCATCTGCCATGGAAAACTTGTGCATGAGCTCTCCTCATCAATTTTAGAACTGGCACCTGTTTTAGTGTAAAGGCACAGCTCACTAGCTGTTCTGGTTCTGTGACCACCAGCTGCTGACAAGATTGCCTGCTAACCACATATGTTCAAACAAAAAAAATCTGCACACCTAGGAGTCTATTTATGAAATAAAAAATTGTTGGAGAAATTAAACCAGCCCTTGAGTTTTAACTGGAGTTTGCCTAAAACAGTGATTTCCTATGATTCTCTGCTTTATCTAGTGGTCATATAGAAGTATTTTTCTTGATTGAGGTATTTCATAAAAAATACAGTTTAGAGATTACTAGATGGAGCTGACAATAATAGGAAATCACTGAAATAAGTTACATATGTTCAGAATTCTTCAAGGCTGGGTGAATGCTTGTCATATTCATCTGTCATTTTTTTTTATAAATAGACCATTTAGTCCTTTCTCATGTTTCAGATACAGTGTACACTCAAACAGTTTCCCACCAAAAATATCCATCCACTAATAAGACAAAAACTTTTTTTTTTATATTTTTGAACTCCTTTGCCATTTCTATATAAACTGCTTCACATTTGCTATGTTCTTTTGGTTGAAGTATAACTGTATGACACTTTATGAAAACTATATCTTTGTGCATCATTTGTGTATCAAATTCTTAAAATATCTGAAAGAGAAAGGTTTTAACGTTAGTTTGTACTTAATCTGTAACAACAAGAAAACGTATGTGTATAAATTATTGTCTATGAATTATTTTCTAAAAGCTGGTAAATTCTCCAAACAGTGTAAAGTTCCTATTACACAATTATTATTTTTCTTTAATTCTGTTTATTATTTGATGACGCTTTTCAATCTATATTTCAAGTCTGTCAAATCCACACTTTAGAAAACCCAGTATTATTCTCCTAACAGTATAAAATCCATAGAACATGCGCATAAGGGCCCATTCACACCAGCAACCCCTTGTGGGTTCTTCAAATAGCCTACCGTTTGCCATTCAAAGGGGCTTTGGTCCCAGGATGGCCATCTCTTCTTGTATCAGGTGACGCAAGGGCAACTGGGGCTAGAGCTTTCCGACCACTGTTTTCTCAGTTGATGGAGCATCCAGGCTATCTACATCTCAAAGGCCTGCTTCCTCTATTGCTTTATTCCCACAGCTATTCAGGCTACCTCTTTTGCAACTGACATTTCATTAGCAGGACCCATGACACCTGGGGAAAAAAAGGACACAGAAATGGCTGGCTTAGGCATTGTACTGACCTCACATGTCCCAATTTGTCAGACTAACAGGGAAAAACAACCCCATCTTCTGTTTGCCTTTTGGGAAGTGCCACAAGATGAAGTACTGACTCTCATACTACAATGGAGGAAGTTAGTAGCAAAGGCGCCCAGAGCCCCACCTTACCATTACAAGGCACACCCACCCCACTCTTCTGATGTTCTATTGCTCTAACTCCAGCCACTTTCCCACCATCTTCCAACCAATCTTGATCCTCTGGGCCATCTTCAAACTGACAGTCCTATGGATGCAACAAACCTGGGCATCTCCAGACTTGCTGCCCCAGGAAGTGGCATATTACCCAGACTCATGTTTGTGTCAAACTGTCTTTAATGAAAATGAAAATGTGTCACATGGAGAAGTAAGTATACCCCTACCAATGGTGCCAATGATTAGAACCTCTTTAGAACCTGATTAGTAGCTGCTTAGGGAGTATGCAGGTAGATCCTGTAGCCAATAATTTTATGCTAGAAGAAGTCTCCAAGAGCCCCAAAATGTAATCAAATTATTTGCAGGCAACTCTAGTAACAGTTGGAGTCAAAGTGCATTCATCTTCAATCAAAAGAGATTCTATCAATTTAACCTGCATTGGAACTGTGCCAAGAAGTAGACACATTTGCATTTCGCTGTCCCAAGACGGTTGCTTACAGCCTTACATTGTAGATTTTGAAGCCGCACACAGGTAGATGAAAACAAAAGGTGTCTTTATTCTTCAAAAATCATCAAGGACAAACAGACAGTGTGAGGACCAGATGAGTCCTGAGAATCTGTATACTGTATATTTGCTTTTTTTCTAATTTTTTTTCTCCCCTTACTAGTTTTGACAAGAATTTAAGGTTTAAAAATTGAGGAGGACAATGGTCTGTTCCTTAACAACCCTGGCCCAGTGCGGGGCCATCAGCAATGCAGATCACAATGACCGGCAGCCACCAACCATGAACCATGTAGTCCACAATATGTCCATAACCATAATATGTCCACATATGTTCTATGATGTCACTAGTGACCCCACCCATATGTGGTCAATGACATCACCAAAGGGCCTGGTAATGATTGTGCAATTTTTTTTTTAATCCCTTTAGTTCGTAAGCTCCACGAGCACAAGCTCCCCTTCTATTGCTTCTGTATTGTACTGTGTTGTAATTGTATTGTCCTCTATAATATTGTAAACATCTGCGCATAATGTTGGCGCTATATAAATCCTGTATTAAAATAATAATAATATTTTTAATGATGGCTCCTTTGTTTACATTCTGCTGTCAGCCGGGAATCCCTTGCTGACATTAGGGATGTTATTATTATGATGCTGGCTCCTTAACATCCAGCATCTGTGAATGAAAATGCAGTGTGAGTCATAGTACTCACTCTGCATGTATGGGGACATGGCAGGAAGACAAAAGGTCATTAAGGTCCGTTATACTAGTTATGGATTGGCTAAATAAGCATGAGTTAGGGATTGGTCAGCTTAGGTAATGAAAATGATTGGTCAGTTAGAAAGAAAAACTTACCGTTAATTGGTTAAATTTCAAAACTTTGACCACCTTGAAGCTGACTGATTCCCTATAAAAATAGATAAGGTAGTCAATAATTTGGCACTTAGCAGGAGCAGAGCAGGAATTTGTTTGGATATCGTGTTGTGATGGAGTCCTTGTTGCACAGATTAATGGAGAGAGCTGGCTGCGTGGATGGCGAAGCGTGGATGGAGAAATGCCTGTCCATTGCTCCGGAGGATATTCGGTCGCAGTCTTCGTCGATCGCTGATGCTGTGTTTCCTGTTCCGGCTGACCTCCGTGATGACGCGGCTTCCGGGCAGAGTGGTCGTCCTATTACGGCTAATACAGTGAGTGACCCCGGTGACGATATCCGGCTGCGTCATCAAGATGAGCCCGGCAGTTCCGGTCAAGATGGAGGTCATCCACGTCGGATGTCAAAACGCCCAAATAGATTTGCTACTGGTCCTGCTACGGCTGCGACTTCTACGGCCTGCCAAAACAAGAGGGGGAAGTTTGCTAATAAACGTGCTGTTGGTGCCTGTCATTCGGTCCCCCGCCCGGTTAACGTCCCCCTTTTTCCACAGGTTTGTGAGTCGGTGACTAGCGGTGGTTGCAATGCTTCAGAGGTTCCGGTCGTGTCACACATCACAACGATTCCAGTGTCGATGGCTGCTCCTTCTGAAGAAGTGTCTGTGGGTCAACTGTTTCCTGCAAGTGTTACTGCAGTCCGTAGTGATACAGTAGCTGAAGGTGAGCAGTTTTCTAATGTGATTGTTTCTAAAATTTGTACATTTTTTGTCGTCATTTTGTAAGGATATGCTGTCTGCTAATGTTGCTGGTAATGTTGTTGGGGAAAGTGTTTCTCCTTTAGCCAGTTCAAGTGATGGTGCTTCCTCCATTATAGGTTTGGGTGCTGACGTTGCTCCTTCTGCTATATGTAATTGTAATTGTTCTGCTGCAGACATTAATGCTGCAATGTCGGTGCCTGTTAATACTAAATCTGTCCCTGATATTTCATTTAACTAGTTCCCATCCGTGCTACAGCCTATATATGGCTGCAGCGCGGACTCGAATTTCCGTAGGCCGTTTTTAAACGGCCTCCCAGTGACACGCATCCCCGGGGGCTCCCGCGAGCGCGCAGCGGGGAGAATCTGTGTCTGCCGTGTCCCTTGGACACGGCCAATCACAGATCGTGGTGAATGGCCAATCACAGCGGCCATTCACCACGTGATCGGATCATCCAATGAGAGATGATCTCATATGTCGCCGGCGCTCCTTCCTCACACGGAGCCTGCAGTGTGAGGAAGGAGGGAGAGCTGCACAGCGCCAGGGACAAAGAGACATGTAATCAGGGCACTGATCACCAGTGCCCTGATTACTACAAGGTAAAAAACATACACAGTGCCCCCCCATCAGTGCCCACAGTGCCCGCCATCAGTGTCCCCCATCAATGCCCACAATCAGTGCCCATAGTGCTGCCAGTCAGTGCCCATCAGTGCCTGCTCATCTAGGCACTGATAAGCACTGACTGGCAGCACTATGGGCACTGAGTGTGGGCACTGATGGTGCTGCCCATCAGTGCTCATCAGTGCTGCCCATCAGTGCTCATCAGTGCCACCCGTCAGTGTCCATCAGTGCCATCCGCCAGTGCCCATCAGTGCCGCCTCTCAGTGCCCATCAGTGCCGCCCGCCAGTGCCGCCTCTCAGTGCCCAGCAGTGCCACCTCAGTGCCCAGCAGTGCCACCTCTCAGTGCCCAGCAGTGCCGCCTATCAGTGCTCATCAGTGCCGCCTATCAGTGCTCATCAGTGCCGCCTATCAGTGCCGCCTATCAGTGCCACCTATCAGTGCCACCTATCAGTGCCGCCTATCAGTGCTCATCATTGCGGCATATTAGTACCTCCTCATCAGTGCCCATAAGTGCCACCTCATCAGTGCCCATAAGTGCCACCTCATCAGTGCCGATCAGTGCAGCCTATCAGTGCCCATCAGTGCCGCCTCATCAGCGCCCTTCAGTGAAGGAGAAAAATTTATTTTCAAAATTTACTCACAGAAAATAAGAAAAACTTTTTTTTTTTTTCAAAATTTTCTGTCTTTATTCTTTTTTTTTTTAAAAAATAAAAAACCCAGAGATGATTAAATACCACCAAAAGAAAGCTCTATTTGTGTGAAAAAAATGATAAAAATTTCAAATGGGTACAGTGTAGCATGACCGCGCAATTGTCAGTCAAAGTGTGACAGCGCTGAAAGCTGAAAATTGGCCTGGATGGGAAGGGTGTTTAAGTGCACAGTAGGCAAGTGGTTAAAGAAGCATTGCCTTGTAGTGTCTCTCAACTTGGCTTTCATTTACCTGAGGCAGTTAAGAATAAGATTTGGAATGGAGACTTTATTGATGTATTATCATTGTTGCCAGGTTTCAAGTACTCTAAATTCGATGAGAAAGCTGATGATCATAATACTAAGTCCCCGCCAAGATCATTTAATAACTGGCTTCAGTGTTTCTGTATCTATGCCAGTATTTTAGGTGAAAGGCGCCCTGATATGTGTAGTGGCCTTTTCCGACACTTAGACATTGTGTTGGAGGCCTATAAAAATTTTCCTGGTATGGGTTGGTTCGCTTATGACGAGGCCTTCAGGCAAAAATGATCCATCCATAAGTCCCTATCTTGGGGAGTTAAGGATGTCGGCCTATGGCTGATTTGCTGTTGCCTCAGAAACAACCCAATTTACAGAAGCTTTCTAGTCAAAGAGTACATCGTAAAGGTTTGTGCTTTGGATTTAATGATGGCCAGTGTAAATGGCCTCTCACGTGTCGGTTCAAACACGAATGTTCTATTTGCGCTGGCTCTCATCCTGCTGCTAGATGTTTTAAGAAAGGTAGTTCGTTAGTTGGGTAGTTCTTCCAAAGATCATCTTTTTCTTAAGAGCGGCAATTCGGGTGAACTTGGTAAGAATGCTACCATGGTTGCAGGTTTACCCAAACCGTGAGGATGCCAGCTTACTCTATTTTGGTTTTAAGTTTAGTTTTCCATTACCTTCTTTTTCAGGTAATGGTTGTATAGTTAGGCCTAATTTGCCTTCAATTGCTTTATATCCTGCTATAGTCAGGTCAAAAATTTTGAAAGAAGTAGAATGTGGGAGGGTGGCTGGGCCTTTTGCTTTGCCTCCTTTTGTGAATTTTAGGGTTTCCCCTTTGGGTATTATTCCAAAAAAGGAGCCTGGGGAATTTCGATTAATTCACCACCTGTCTTTCCCTGATGGATTATCGTTAAATGATGATATTGACTCGTCACTTTGCTCAGTGTCCTATGCATCTTTTGAAGATGCTCTGGAAAAAATAAGGTGTGTAGGTTCTGCAGCATTAATTGCCAAAGCTGACATTAAATCAGCTTTTCGATTGCTGCCTATTAATCCAGCAGCCTTCAATTCTTTAGGTTTTGTTTTTGAGAATAATTTCTTTTTCGACAAATGCTTACCCATGGGCTGCTCCATTTCGTGTTCGTATTTCGAAGTATTTTCTTTTAACAGAATTCAAGATTATTTGTCATGCTTTTGGTGTGCCTTTGGCTGAGAGCAAAACAGTGTTGCCCACGACATGTTTGGAATTTCTTAGTATCCAGATTGATACCGTTGCCATGGTTTTCAGGCTGCCTATGGACAAGATTGAAAAGATGCTTAGTCTTCTACATTCCCTTTTGTTGAAAGATAGGTTTCGCTTGAAAGTTGTGCAGTCTTTGTTGGGACTGCTGAACTTTGCGTCCAGGGTTATGCCTATGGGCAGGGCATTTACAAAACGTTTGTATAGGGCAATTGCTGGTTTGTCTCCTTCTAGTTATGTAATTTTGTCACCTGCTTTTAAAGCAGATTTGTTGGTTTGGTTGGAGTTTTTGCAGCATTTTAATGGCTCTTTGGTATGGCAAGAGCAATTTTGCTCGGCTGATGCTTTAGCTTTGTATACAGATGCTTCTGGTGCACATGGCTACGCGGCTTTCTGGAATGGGCATTGGTCCACTAGCGCATGGCGTTCTGATTGGGTGGAAAAAAGTGCAATTAGTAGCATTGTTCTCCTTGAGTTGTTCCCTGTTGTTGTGTCATTAGAGCTATGGGGTACGCAATTTAGTAATAAACGGATATTGTTGCATTCTGACAACAAAGGTGTGGTGTTTGCAATTAATTGCCTTTCTTCTCGTTCTATGCCAGTAATTTCTCTTCTTAGGTACTTAGTTCTCCAGTGTTTAAAATATAATATATGGTTAAAGGCCAAATATGTTCCTGGTTACTCTAACACAATTGCGGATGCTTTATCTCGCTGCAGACAGACCGTTTTTTCAAGTTGGCACCAGGAGCGGATCAGTCAGGCCTTCCTTGCCCTCCACATTTGTGGGATTTGATTTAGAAAATGTTGCTGTGGCTGTCAAGGATTCAGTAGCACCGTCCACTTGGCGTTCTTATTGCTGTGCGTGGAGTATGTGGGTTTCATTTACTCAAGACAAAGGTTTCCCGCAGTTTCCAGTTACAGAATCCGTTATTCTGTCTTTTTTAAACGTTTTGATGGGCTATGGGTACTCTTATTCACACGTGGTTAAAATTTTGGCTGGAATTTCATTTTTCCTTAAACTTCATGGTGGTCCATCTTGCCTTCAACTTTTCTCTGTCAAGACGGCATTGAAAGGTTATAAGAAAGGACATGTACATGTTGATAGTAGGTTTGCAATGTCCTTATCTCTCCTTAGGGACATTTGCTCTGCTACTTCATCTGTTTGCTCCTCCAATTTTGAGGCCCTTTCATTTTCTTGTTCATTTTCTTTTTGTTATTTCGGAGCATTCCGCATATCTGAGCTGGTAGCTTCTAAATCCTTTGCAATGAATGGGCTTGTTTATGGTGATGTTTCCATTGTAAATGATACTTTGCACATTTTTCTTAGGCGCTCAAAATCTGACCAATTAGGTCAAGGTCAATGGATTTCTTTGCACAGATGTGAGGATCTGGCGATTTGCCCAGTTGCTTTGGCTGAGAGATTTGTATGTCTTCGGGCCATTACCATTTTATCATTTCTTTATTCATGCTGATGGTTCGCCTCTCACTGTTTTTCAATTTAATGCCATCTTGAAAAAATGCTTATTTAATTTACATCTGAGCCATCTGCCCATATCCTCCCATTCTTTTAGAATGGGTGCGGCTACTACAGCCGCTAATTTTGGTATGTCAGATTTTTCAATTAAGGCTATGGGTAGATGGCGCTCTGATGCTTTTAGAACATACATTCGTCCTAAATATTACATTTGATTGCAGGTCCAACTAGGATCATATGGATTATAGGACATTCCTACATTTTTTGGGCCCACAGAAGAGCATCTTTACGGATTTATGGCACCAATTTGGGAATTTTGCAGTTCATTGTGCGTATTTTTTGGTTTGGCAAGAGAGGTATGAAGTGGAATGAGCTAATTGGTGTTTTTAATTATCTGAGTCATTGCTGGCCTAAGCCAGATGTTATTATTTTTCACATGGGGGGAAATGATCCCCCTATGAGTTCGAGCTCTGTGGCTGAACTAGTTTTATGTACGTTGTTATGGCAATTTAATAAAAGGCCTCGGCCATATAATTCCATATATATGCAAGTCTGAGTGTAAATTTTTTGATTATTAAGTAAGTAAAACAAATTTTGGAGTTCCGCCTATGTCACCATGAAAATGCAGTGTGAGTCATAGTACTCACTCTGCATGTATGGGGACATGGCAGGAAGACAAAAGGTCATTAAGGTCCGTTATACTAGTTATGGATTGGCTAAATAAGCATGAGTTAGGGATTGGTCAGCTTAGGTAATGAAAATGATTGGTCAGTTAGAAAGAAAAACTTACCGTTAATTGGTTAAATTTCAAAACTTTGACCACCTTGAAGCTGACTGATTCCCTATAAAAATAGATAAGGTAGTCAATAATTTGGCAGTTAGCAGGAGCAGAGCAGGAATTCGTCCCGCCCTCCCACCCAGTGATTGGTGTTAATTTTATGTGCCTTTTGGTAATGTGTTATTAATATATTGTCAAACTTGGGTAACTTGAGCTTTATGGTTAAGTTACAGTGGTTGTGTATATACATATATAAGTATATATATATATATATATATATATATATATATATATATATAGGATATATATTTGTTTGCTAGTTCAAGCTCTATGGCTGAACTAGCTTTATGTACGTTGTTATGGTAATTTAATAAAATGCCTCGGCCATATAATTCCATATATATATGCAAGTCTGAGTGTCAATTTTTTGATTATTAAGTAAGTAAAACAAATTTTGGAGTTCCGCCTATGTCACCATTGAACAGCCTCCTTCCCCTACAAAAAAATGCAGCGGCATAAAAAAATAGCTAGGTAACTGTTTCTAAGGTCCGTACTGTTGGGCCCTGCATTTCTCCATAATTATTTAATAATTAATGGAGCATTCTCTACCCCATACTTAACAGTTTCAATAACAGTTAAGCTATACAGGCAATACATTTTCTTTGCTACTAAAAGATTTAACTACCAGATGCCCATTATCACATTAGCAGCCTATTGACTTCAGTGTAGTGTAGTCACCCTATGCTAGATGTGTCTATTTATTTTGGGGTGTTAAGCTGCATTCAGATTAGCTGAATTGATAGTTTAGTTTTGTTATGTCTCTTCTAGGCTCTGGTTACTGTTAATTTCAGTCTGCTGCCACTAGGTGTGAGAGGCTGCACCAATCAGAGCCATAAATATTTATCTCTCACTAACAAACCGCTTGGAGGTTTACTGCCAGTAGTACAGGGTGGGAGAGCATATAATAATTCCCAGAGGGACCTTGGAAAGTCTGTTCCCCCCTGAGTCTCCTGCCTGGCGGAGGGATGTAGTTGGCTTTAAAATCCTCTAAGGCCTGCTGCCTAAGTAGGATGGCCATATGTAGCTGAACCAAGGCCTGAGATTGAGGCCTAATTTGTGTAATCTGCAAATCTAGGTGTCATGGAATAACTCCATACGCCTGGATGGAGTCAGAGAAGCTGGGATTGGAATTCCATTGAGTATGGTGTTTTCTCCCCAGGCAGATGAATAAATAAATGCTATGCAGTCAGGAGTTACATTCTCCAAAAGCAGGTCAGCTTTTAGGGTCTTTCATCTGTGAAGGCTTGAAGTATTTTTTCAAGCTGGCAGCTTTTAAAACCCATGACCATTTTGCACTTAGCTATTTTGAATGTCTTACCATAAATTTTGTCTTGTATAGAGCTATCCTGTTAGATGCAGATTCCCTATTGGGTTTACAATATAATTTGCTTTGTGTTGCCTATACAGTAAGCACAACATTTTACCTAAAAAAAAGGTTGATTTAGCATAACAAATCTTCATTACAAAATATATTGCAAAATCGACCCATTAGCTGTGTAAGAATAATGTGGCAATCTTCTAAATTATTTTGTTATCATGGCAGACTTCTTTGTTGACAAAAAATGTGCTAAAACATATGGTGATAAGTTTAAAAATGACTCCCTTTGAGAACAACCAGATGAAACTTTTGTGCTGCTCCTGGCTCTTATTTACAGCTGCCACTGCCTGCCCAGGTTCCCACTGATGATCAGGAACCAATCAGAGTGTTTTTTCCAAACATGTGATCACTATCTCAACTATGGCTTAGTAATCACAGGCAGGCTGGAGGCTTTATTGAAAAAATGAAAGCCTTGTGGTTCCATGGCTATGCACTAAATGTTGGTTTATAATACCTGTACGATAAATTACCTGAACCTCTTTTCGATATCCTGAATTCTTTATTTTTGTTTTGTTTTACTTTTGTTGCTTATTTGTCAGCAAATAATAAAAAAAGCAGGGTTTTTAGTTACATAGTTTACCAAATTAAAGCTTTATTTGTCTTTACATTGTTTACCAAATAAAAGCTTTAGAGCAGGTTCACACTACTCCGATTTGGGACACGACTTGTGTACCCGCAAATCGCGTATAGAGAGAAATAGCCACACTCCAACTTGAAGGTGAAAAATATGAAATCTGTTTTATTCGTATCCAAAAAATAAAATCAATTCAAGGTGTATCCATAATACAGTCAGAGACAAGAGATGGGCGCCCCAAGTCTCTTGTCATCACAAATTCAATGTAAATGAATGAGAGCCATCTTAATATGCACTACTGAAGTCGCTCCGACTACAGAAAAGGTTCCTGTACTACTTCAAGGGGACCTCTATCCGACTTGTGCACATAGACTTCAATGGGAGTCGCCTCTAAGTCCGATCCTTATCTATTTTCAAGCGACTTGTTATCAGACTTTCCAGGAAGAAGAAAAAGATTAGACAGGCATTCCCCACAGACAAAGTCGCCTATCATTTAAGTCTCTTCAAAGTAGTGCACAAGTCTCTTACAAGTCTCTAAACAAGTCTCTTCAAAGTCACACTAAAAAGTCGCTCCTTCTGGTCGCGGTAGTGTGAACCGGCTCTAATTTGTCTTTAAAAATATATAAAGATTATTTTGGTATGCAGAATAGTCAGAGTTACTGTCACAGACAGTACCTGTACCTGTCATGAAAGCTTTAAACGAACATAGTCCAGTTCAAATGCAATATACTAATATCTTATTCTCAGGAATCCCTGTAGTCCATTTAAAAACATCAATATGTTATTTCCTCCATTTTCTCCAACCTTCAAGCACCTGGAGCACATTGCAAGCTCTTCCAAACAACTATTTTTTTAAGACAACTTCAATAAAGGATGTGATATCATATCAATTTGTGAACGTTTTGATATTGCTAGTTGCTTCTCTTATAAAGAGGACGCAGAGAATCTTTAATGTAGTAGGATGCATTACACAGCAGAAAGCAGTATTTTCAGTTGTCACAAGCAGATTTCATATTTCAGGTATTCCAGAGTGCTTGTGAAGAGAGAGAGATTCTTAATTATAATCTATGAATAGAGTCATGTATGTGCCGTACCAGGTGGGCTGCTGGAAATTTAACAGACTAATGTGCCACCCAGCCTATAGACTGCAAGGTTTGGACATGTTCACCCACTGAGGTCAGTATGATTTATCAGACTCCATCAGACTGCATTGTATTTGCTGGTTACTGTGGGTTACTGACACACTTCCTGCTCCCCGCCAGGGAGCAGTACAGCATGTCACAAAATGGTGCATCAGAACGGGCCCGCTCTCCTACGGCTCCCACATCTCCTCTGCCGAGCTCTTCCTTTACAGCGGGCTGTAAGCATTCATCCACTCTCACTAAGTCTGACTTTGCAGCCAGTTTGGTATAAGTTTCAATCTAAACTGCACAAAACCTCTCATACACTTTCACAAGAGATTGCAGCCCTAGGCACCAGAATGGACAGTTTAGAAACCAAGCATGATGAGCTCAGCCTAGCTTACAGTGAACACAGCAGGGAGCACAAGTCCTTATCTGCAGCTTTTATGCAATTGCAAGCTCAAGTTGAAGATCTGGACAACCACAACAGGTGGAATAATCTTAGACTGAGGGGGGGGGAAGCCCTGAGTCTGTCACAGACCTGATTCCATCAGCTAATAATCTATTCAAATCTCTTATTCCTGACCATGAATCTGCACCCTTCACAAGTGACAGAATTCAGCTCTCAGGCCTAATCCATTGGCAGACAAACCATCCCGTGATATTGTCCTCGGTATGAAGGACTTTCTGGTGAAGGAGGGAATCTTGCGTACAGCCAGAAACACACCTAATATAATGGTAGATCGATATAAAGTACACATCTCTCTGTAACTCTGAATAGACGGCGCAACATGAGGGACATCACCTCAGCTCTTCAATCAGCCCACATTGGCTATCGATGGGGGTTCCCATTCAAGCTGATCATTCCGCATAAGGAAATCACATATGTTGCTACTACCATATTAGAAGGCCAAGAAATCTTGGTGAAACTGGGCCTCCTGGAGGCTGAAGCGAAACCTTGTCCACTTTCCATTCCCCGACCTTCGCTTATTTGGCATACGCCTTCACCCAGAAGAGAGTGTCAGAGGGTTCGACACAAAATTGGCTAAGGTCTGGATCTTACAGTTTGAACAAAACCATTATTTTGCTCCCATTTGCTTTGTGGGCACCCCATCCCCTGGACTTCCTCTCTTAGGTTAAAACCATAGGCATGCTCAGGGTATCATTTACTCAATTTGCTGGGCACCATTTATTGGTGTTGGTGCATTGCTTCCTCACCCAGCTGTGATGATACCTTTTTTACATACACACATGCCTAGTTTCTGGATGTATAGTTTTTTTACGATCCATCATTTTTTATTTTTTTTTGGATTGTGGTATTCTTACAACTGAGTTTGGGACTTTTCTGCCTTGGTTCTGATTTTCTCATATCAGGATGCATTTTACTCCCTGATCCTGATCAGTCTGGTTTAACATTTTTGGTATTTTGCTGCCAGAGTTTGGCAAAATTTAATTTTTTGTTTTCTTTTATTTGGTCTTTTTTTCCATGTTGCATATCTCCAACAATTGTTTGGTACCTTTGGCTATATGTCTGTGGTCTCGTTGTCACTCTATATTTTATACCCTGTGGGTCGAATATGGCATCGACCTCTGCAAATTGCTGGTATCCCTATTCATCTTCTTCCCTGTTGTGGCACCTTTATCACTTGTTTAGCCAATTTCAGCTGTGCCATTCTAGGTTGACCCATGGCTATTAAATGTATTTCTCATAATGTTTAAGGATTTAACTAGCCTAACAAAAGATTTAAAGCCTTTTCCTACTATAAACACCTTGCAAAAACTTTACTTATACAGGAAATGCACTTTTCCAATCTCTCCCATCCAAAATGTTTTCATTGTGTATCAGCAATCTTTTTACATTCCTCCAAAAGCAGAGGTGCTGCCATATCCCTCCATAATTCATTTCCACTGGATGTTCGACAACTCTACAAAGATAAAGAAAGTATATTTGTTATTATAAAAGGTTTTTTTCTCGACCGCGAACTCACAATTGCTAGTTTTTATGCAGTCAATGATTCCTCTTCCTCCTTCTATGATGCCTTTTTTGAGATTCTTAATAAATTCTGGGCCCCCCGTATGATAATCAGAGGTGATTTTAATGTAGTAGCACACCCGTCACTAGATAGAAGTACATACTATTTCTCACTCCAAGTCATTCCCCAAGTTTCTAAACATCAGACTTCATAACTCCCAATTGATCGATACTTGGAGGGCTCACAATGTTGGGACCAAGGAGAACACTTCATTTTATTCACATCCCAATAACAGCTATGCAAGGCTGGACTACATTTTCTTAACCCCTATAATTTTAGATAATTCAACTGATGCTTCTATCTCTAACAGTGTATGGTCAGACCATAAAATTACCATTGTTGTTACTGAGTTTATTAAGCTTGCACCTACCCCCTAAACTTGGAGACTGAACTAAGCACTAATGTGGCGATGGAGGCAAAGGTTTCAAAGCAGCTAGAAGAATACTTTGAGTTGAATTCCTCTCCAGAAGTCTCTATCACCACAGAATGGGTGGCTCATAAAGCAGTTTTGAGGGGAAAATTAATTAGTTTAGCGGCTAGCAGGAATAAGGCTAATCAACAAAAAATGTTATCCTTAACTCGGGACCAACTATATAAGAAATCCTCTGATCTCCACTAGGCATCCACTAGGCACTCCATTGAACAGAAGCACTTAAAGCTGGATTCCTTGCTGTCAGCCCAGGGACAAAAGGTTTTGAGATGGTCTAAGACAACATGTTGCATAGTATTCCTGCCTTAACTATGTTTGCGGGAATGCTGAGCCACTCTCAATGCCCCCCCATGTCTATAAGTTATACACTCCTACTAGCCTGACTACCCCACATCCGCAGGGGGTTCTGACAATTTTTCCTCATACTCATCTCTTTTAGCACCCCCTCAACATGAACCTTCTGCAGATATAATGTCTTGGTTTGTCTCTATCCCGATCTCTACTCTTACCCCTTCACAATTAGAGACTTTAAACTCTCCTGTTATTTTGCCTGAGGTCTCAAAGGTTATTAAATACCTGAAAAAGGGCTCCACCCCAAGCCCCGGATAGATTTACCTCCCTGTATTATAAAAACATGTTCTTCACAACTGTCTCCTGAGACTGGTTCAGCTTTTTAGTTATATCCTTCAAGGTCATGGGTTTCCTGAGGAAATGCTCTTAGTTAACATATTGTAATGTTCTGGTACCTTTGGGTACCCTAATTACTCTTTCATAAGTGTATGCGCCCCACCATTCTCTTTTCGTAAGGTGCGCATACACCTTTAAGACTGATGCTGTCATCACTGAGCGCCGGACTGGATGGCTATTTAGATCGCCGGCTCTCACTCACATGTGTTCGTTCAAACTGCTTTGTGCCTTGATGCTAACCTGTCTTGAAGCTCTCATGCTTGCAAGCATACCTCGCTGTCGGAACCACGCTGCGCTGATCCCTGTATCCCGCTACCGGATCATCCGCTCTTGCCGAACCTCTCCTCTGCTACATTGCTATTAGTCATAAGTACCCCACAGGGGAAACCTCTATAACCTTCATACTAAAGCTTACACTATCTAGCTCTGCATACTAAGGACTATTACTACATCTGCATTATCTAAGATTGCTAGCTCTTGAGCCTACTACCACCTGTTCTTGCACTGGGTTGATCTCTCTTGTATGTCCACCTGCTACTCTGTCATCTGCTACCATACATGATTGCTAAACCTATCTGCATCCCATCTGCTACTATCTTACTTTCAAGAACATTTCCTTTCAAGTGTCTGTCATCTACCATCTCTACCCAACCTGTCTCTTCAGCCTATCATCACTGTGTTACTATATACATAAGTCACTCTAGGAAACATCTTATTGAGTGTGTGTATTTACTTGCTGAATTGAGATCATCCACACATGATGAGTCATTGGGAGTTGGGATTGGTGTCTCAGCGTTTCTCTACATGACTACTGAAGTGGAATATTTCTGCAGCTGAAAATCCACATCATACATAAAACGCAGGAGCGTTACAGATTGAACGAACCACAAATGGATTCAGCAGAAATAACCACTCAGATGACACAATTAAAACAGCAAGTAACTGCGTTAATACACGCACTTGCTGAATTAAAAGAAGACAATCAGGCTCTGTCGCAGCAGGTAATTAGACTGACACAACTTACCACTGCTCAGTCCCCTGAACCCAAAATAAATCCTCCTTTGGTATTTACAGGCGATCGCAAAAAATTTCGCGAATTTAAAAACGCATGTGAGTTACTTTTCTTGCTAAAACCCCGTACCTACCTTACTGATCACATTAAGTTTGTACTATTATTTCTTACCTTTGAGAAAAGCGACCAGCTTCTCAACTCCTATGCCTTGTTCCTAGCAGAACTCACTAGCCTATATGATGATCCCAATAGGCAGAGTACTGACGATCTTCAATTAAGATCCTTGAAACAAGGTAGGAGACCTGTAGAAGACTTTGTCGCAGAATTCAAGAGATGGACCCTTGATTCAGAATGGAATGATGCATCTCTGAAAACCCAATTTAGGCTTGGCCTATCAGAGGCCGTTAAAGACGAGCTCGCCCGAGCGGATCTGCCAAAAACCCTGGATGCATTGATACAACTCAGTATCACCATAGATAGAAGACTACGAGAAAGAAAGGCTGAGAAAATGGGAATGCCATTATCCAGTTCTTCTCGGATTTCGGCCGTTGACCCCGTTCCTATGGAGGTAGGAACCATACGCCCACCTCTATCAACTATGGAAAGAGCCAAAAGACGATCTGGTAAACGTCTGTCCCCTAGTCTACAAAAAGAAGGGTGAGTGTTCACATGTCCTCCTAGGGGGATTGACAACTTCAATCACTAACCCTTACCTTTCTGTTTGCTTAACATTACAGTGGGACCAGAACAGGATTACTACTAAGGCCATGATTGACACAGGATCTTGTGGAAATTATATTGACATACGTTTTGCTGCTTTAAATAAAGTTCCTATTATTTCTAAACTTAAACCTGTCTCAGTGAGTCTTATTAACGGTGTTCCTTTATCCTCTGGTCCGATCACTGATCAGACACAGGCACTCCTAATCACTACTAACGGGTCTCATATGGAGACCACCACCTTCGATCTAATACCTTCACCCCACTTTCCCATTGTGTTGGGACTTCCCTGGTTGCACACACATCAACCAACCATAGATTGGAAGGAACGGACCCTGGCCTTCCTCTCTTGCTATTGCGAGGGTACGTGTAACCTCCCGTCTTTCGGGAAGATCCTGTCTGTGGTGACAGATGAGATTGCACCACTATGTTATCAGGATCTCTCTGAGGTTTTTCTTGAGAAAAATGCTCAAGCACTACCTCCCCATCGAGACTATGATTGTAGCATTGATCTACTCCCAAATAGCAAATTGCCGTTCGGTCATGTTTATCCTCTTTCACAGGATGAACTTTCCCATCTCAAAGACTATTTGGATGAGAATTTGAAGAAAGGTTTTATTAGACCTTCCACTTCTTCCACAGCAGCAGGACTCTTTTTTGTCCGCAATAAGGACTCAAGTCTCAGGCCTATCATCGACTATAGGCAATTGAATGCTATTACAATAAAAGATCGCTATCCTCTACCGCTTATCCCTGAGCTCATTGAGCAGGTGCGTGGAGCTACCTATTTTTCAAAATTGGACCTGAAAGGAGCATACAATCTCATTCGAATCCGTGATGGACACGAGTGGAAGACTGCATTCAGAACCAGATATGGATTGTTCGAATATCTTGTAATGCCATTCGGGCTATGCAACGCCCCTGCAGTTTTTCAACGATTTATAAACGATATTTTCAGAGACTTACTAGATGTCTGTGTTGTGGTATATCTGGACGATATACTAATATATTCAAGATCCCTGTCTGAACACATAAGACATGTAAGACTAGTATTATCGAGATTGCTTGCACACAACCTTTATGTGAAACTGAAAAAATGCTTGTTTCATAAAGAAGAGGTACTGTTTCTAGGCTACATCATATCCAAAACAGGAATCGAGATGGACATGAGTAAGATATCCTGCATTCAGGATTGGCCTACACCAACCACACGCAAGGCGCTACAGCGATTCCTTGGATTTTCGAATTTCTACAGGAAGTTCATCAGAAACTTCTCTGCCATTGTGAGACCCCTCACACAGCTCACTAGCATTAAAAAAACATTCAAATGGTCAGATGAAGCAAATAAAGCTTTTCACCTGTTAAAGACAAGGTTTACTTCTGCTCCCATACTACGCCATCCAGACCCATCCCTCCAATACATTCTGGAAGTAGATGCGTCAAACATGGCAGTAGGAGCAATACTCTCCCAACGACCAACTCACACTTCACCACTTCATCCAGTCGCCTTTTTTTCTAAATCCCTAAGCAGTCCAGAGATAAATCACCCCGTGGGTGAAAAGGAACTGCTTGCTATAAAATTGGCTCTGGAGAATTGGCGACATCTACTCGAAGGCACCCAATTACCAATACTTATATACACGGACCATAAAAATCTCCAATATCTTCAGACTAACAAAACTCTCTCTCACCGACAGGTACGATGGTCACTATTCTTTCTTAGGTTTAACTTCCTAGTGACCTACACACCTGCAGATAAGAACAAAAAGGCGGATGCACTATCACGACTAACTGAAGAAAACTACTTTGAAATCCCTTCCGTTCCTATAATACCTCACAAACGCATTATTGGAGTTGTCCGTTCCTTGAAGGAAGAGGTTTTGCATGGTATACGTTTGGATTCACCCCCACCACAACTAAATACTGATGCAGAAGGCTTCCTCTACTACAACGACAAACTTTACATACCACCTACCATACGTACCAAGATCTTGGAATTATCGCATGATGTGCCTATGGCAGGACATATGGGTATGACAAAGACTCTTAATCTGATTACCAGGCAATTCTGGTGGCCTGACATGAAAACATCTATACAAAAATTCGTCTCTTCATGCAATGTCTGTGCCAGGTCCAAAATTGACACTACGAGACCATCCGGTCTACTATGCAGTCTACCAATACCCCAAACTCCATGGGAAGTTGTGTCTTTGGATTTTATAGTGGAATTGCCTCCTTCCAAAGGATTTAATACCATCTTAGTGTCAGTGGACCATCTGACAAAAATGGCACATTTCATTGCTATTCGCAGACTACCTTCGTCCAAACAAACGGCAGAACTCCTGATGAAACATGTCTTTAAGTTACATGGTATCCCAAAAACTCTTCTGTCTGACCGTGGATCACAATTTATTTCCAAGTTCTGGCAAGAACTATGTCACATACTACGGATCGAGCGGAAGCTCACTTCCCCTTTACCATCCGCAGACCAACGGACAGACTGAAAGAGTCAACCAATGCATCGAGCATTATTTATGTTGTTACACTTCTTACCAACAGGATGATTGGGTGGATCTTCTCCCTCTGGCAGAATTTGCCTACAACAACGCAACCCACAGTACGACCAAGCAGAGTCCGTTCTACTTGAACTATGGGTTTCATCCCTCTATTCTTCCACCACGCATCCTTCCTTCAAATAACCCAGTAGCCTCAGACTATCTTACCCAAATAAAGGACTCTCTGGGTTTGCTTAATACTACCATTGCACACGCTCATAGTCAACAAAAGAAGTACTATGATCTACGCAGAAGACCTTCTCCTCAGTATGCTATCGGGGACCTCGTTTGGCTCTCAACAAAAAATTTAAGACTGAAAATCCCTAGCAAAAAGCTTGGACCTCTGTTCTTGGGACCTTTCCCAATCAAGAAACTTATTGGAAAAGCTGCAGTACAGCTTACATTGCCAATAGACCTCAAAATACATCCCATTTTCCATGTGTCGCTACTGAAGCCCCATGTTCCTGACCAAGGAATAAGGCCTACTATCCCACCTCCTCCTCCTGTACAAGTTGAAGGTGGAGAAGAATATGAGATAAAAGAGATTCTGGATTCTCGTATCCACAGAGGAAGACTTCAGTACTTGGTTCGATGGAAGAACTATGGGCCCCAAGACGACACCTGGCTAAACACCTCTGACATACATGCCTCTAGATTAATCCGCAATTTTCATGCGAAGTACCCAGACAAACCAGCTCCAGAGGCCTTCAGGAGCCGGCCTTAAGGGGGGGGGTACTGTAATGTTCTGGTACCTTTGGGTACCCTAATTACTCTTTCATAAGTGTATGCGCCCCACCATTCTCTTTTGGTAAGGTGCGCATACACCTTTAAGACTGATGCTGTCATCACTGAGCGCCGGACTGGATGGCTATTTAGATCGCCGGCTCTCACTCACATGTGTTCGTTCAAACTGCTTTGTGCCTTGATGCTAACCTGTCTTGAAGCTCTCATGCTTGCAAGCATACCTCGCTGTCGGAACCACGCTGCGCTGATTCCTGTATCCCGCTACCGGATCATCCGCTCTTGCCGAACCTCTCCTCTGCTACATTGCTATTAGTCATAAGTACCCCACAGGGGAAACCTCTATAACCTTCATACTAAAGCTTACACTATCTAGCTCTGCATACTAAGGACTATTACTACATCTGCATTATCTAAGATTGCTAGCTCTTGAGCCTACTACCACCTGTTCTTGCACTGGGTTGATCTCTCTTGTATGTCCACCTGCTACTCTGTCATCTGCTACCATACATGATTGCTAAACCTATCTGCATCCCATCTGCTACTATCTTACTTTCAAGAACATTTCCTTTCAAGTGTCTGTCATCTACCATCTCTACCCAACCTGTCTCTTCAGCCTATCATCACTGTGTTACTATATACATAAGTCACTCTAGGAAACATCTTATTGAGTGTGTGTATTTACTTGCTGAATTGAGATCATCCACACATGATGAGTCATTGGGAGTTGGGATTGGTGTCTCAGCGTTTCTCTACATGACTACTGAAGTGGAATATTTCTGCAGCTGAAAATCCACATCATACATAAAACGCAGGAGCGTTACACATATCTTTGATCCCAAAAATAAAGACCACTCCTTGCCCCAAAACTATAGACCTATCTCTGTGATTAATAATGACCTAACTATCTTTAGAAGAATTCTTGCGGATTGCCTAGGTGCTATTATACCTTTCTTGATCTCGCCATATCAGTCTGGTTTTATTCCCAACCATTTTATCACCGATAACATCCGCTTTGCCCCCAACTTCATTCAAGATGCAAATTTATTTCCTAAAAAATTGTTGTTTCTTAGCCTTGACAAGACCCAAGGCCTTTGATAGCGTTTTATGGTACTATATGTCTCTCCTTCTACAACGCTATTACTTTCAGGGTGAATTTTTACAAGCTTTCCAGGCCCTTTATCAGAGCCCCAGAACTCGCATTAGAATTCCAGGTTGCAATTCTGACTTTTTCCAGCCAGGGTGGGGTACCCAACAGGGCTGTCCCTTGTCACCCCTAATTTTTGCATTGGCCATTAATCCCCTCACCACTACCATTCTACACCACCTATCACATTTCCTTTTTTGGGAAGAACAACGGCGATTAAAATGTCTATTCTTCCCAAACTCCTGTACTTCTTTTGATCCCTACCTATCTTTATTTCCAAGTCCTTTCTCCTTAAACTTCAAGCTAACCTTAACAATTTTATCTAGCAGAGGTAAAGCTCCAAGGGGTGCCAGGACAGTTTTATACAGTTCTCATAGATCAGGATGCCTGGGAGTCCCTCAAATATGGTTATATTATATTGCAAGGAGATTCTCGCAATAATCCTAATTTAAAATTATAGGCCTCACGCAGTGGCGTACCAATGGGGGGGGCGGGGGGCGGCCCGCCCCGGGTGCCACTCACTGGGGGGTGTCAGCTGGTGTCCTGCCCGGTGTGTTCAGACAGATCCCGCAGTGTGAAGGCAGCTGCAGTGGCAGCTCCTTCAGTCCGTGCTGCTAGCGGGGGCGGAGCCACGGCGGGAATAAGGGGGCGGAGCCGCGACAGGAATAAGGGGGCGGAGCCTCGTCGGGAAGAAGGGGGCGGAGCCTCGGCGGGAAGAAGGTGAGTGCCCATTGCCCAAGTGTGTGTGCTGGATAGGAGGGGGATGGGGCTGCTGCATATTGAGGAATTCATCTTTCTCTATTCTTCCTGCAGCTGCCTGCTGAATAACTGATTCTCCTCCTCTCCCTCCTGCAGGAAGAATAGGGAAAGGTCAATTCATCTATATGCAGCTGCCCCATCCCCCTCCTATAAAACTTCTCTTGCTGGCCCCTCAAAGTTCGTAACCTCCTGCAGTGCTCCTAATCCCTCCCTCAGTGCTTTTAGCCCCCCCCCCAGTGCACTAGACCCCCCTGTTCTTTAGCCCCCCCCCATGCTCTTCAGCTCCCCACAGTGCTTTCTCCCTCCCCCCAAGTGCTCCCTGTCCCCCCCAGTGCTCTCCACCCCCCTGGTTTTCCCTGCCCTCCCCTAAGTGCTCCCTGTCCCCCCCAGTGCTCTCCACCCCCTGGTTTTCCCTGCCCGCCCCCAAGTGCTCCCTGTCCCCCCCAGTGCTCCCCACCCCCCTGATTTTCCCTGCCCACCCCCCAAGTGCTCCCTGCCCCCCCCCCAGTGCTCTCCACCCCCCTGGTTTTCCTTGCCCACCCCCCTAAGTGCTCCCTGTCCCCCCCAGTGCTCTCCACCCCCCTGGTTTTCCCTGCTCGACCCCAAGTGCTCCCTGTCCCCCCCAGTGCAATCCACCCCCTGCACCTTCCAACCCCCTACAATGATTTCCAAACCCCCTCTTAATTCTCTCCAGTACCCCCCCCCCACCGTGCCCTTCAGCACCTCCAGTGCTCTCTGCTTCGTCTGTGCTCTCCGCCCCCCCCTAGTGCTCTTCTATCTTCTATCATGTCCTCAGTCTCTGAGCATCTCCTGTATCATGTCTGTAGTCTCTGACCATCTACTGTATCATGTCCTCAGTCTTTGACCATCTCCTGTATCATGTCCGCAGTCTCTGACCATCTCCTGTATCATGTCTGCAGTCTCTGACCATCTCCTGTATCATGTCTGTAGTCTCTGACCATCTCCTGTATCATGTCTGTAGTCTCTGACCATCTACTGTATCATGTCTTCAGTCTCTGATCATCTACTGTATCATGTCCTCAGTCTCTGAACATCTCCTGTATCATGTCTGCAGTCTCTGAGCATCTCCTGTATCATGTCTGCAGTCTCTGGCCATCTTCTGTATCACGTCTGCAGTCTCTGACCATCCCCTGTATCACGTCTGCAGTCTCTGACCATCTACTGTATCATGTCCTCAGTCTCTGGCCATCTACTGTATCATGTCTGCAGTCTCTGAGCATCTCCTGTATCCTGTCTGCAGTCTCTGACCATCTACTGTATCATGTCTGCAGTCTCTGACCATCTACTTTATCACGTCTTCAGTCTCTGACCATCTCCTGTATCATGTCTGCAGTCTCTGACCATCTCCTGTATCATGTCTGTAGTCACTGACCATCTCCTGTATCATGTCTGTAGTCTCTGAATATCTCCTTTAGCAAGTCTCCAATCTCTTACTCAAACTTAAACACATTGCTAATATTAGCTATCTATCTATGCTGAAGGTAGGACTGTGCAGGGGAGGTAGAGAGTGCAAAAGGGGGAACTGTGATTAGAGAGACGGAGGGCAGACTGCAAGGGGCACTGTGATGGGGGGCTGTGAAATTTGTGCAAAAAATATTCTTGAAAACATTACATTTTTTTGTGGGTGTTTTTACATTTTAAAGTCGGGGGGGGGGTGCCAGATATAGGATCCGCCCCGGGTGCCAAATGCTCTAGGTACGCCACTGGCCTCACGTCCCCTGGCTCTGGTTTGAACAGGCAGCTATCTCTCCATACTACCTTTCCGGTTAATTATGGTCTTCTAAGGTCCCGATATCAGACATACTGAGCCATAATACGGTGGTCGCACAATCATTAAAATGATGGGATCTATATAGACATAAGTTATTACTCATCTCTAAAGCTCCCCCCTGAACTTCGTTCTTACGTAATCCCAGACTTTCTGCAGCTTTTGTGGATCCAAATGCACTTCAATGCTGGAAAGAACAAGACCTGACCACAGTAATAGATCTGCAGTTTGAGTCAAAGTTTATTCCTTTTGCTCAGCTGCACACCCAAAAAAAATGTCCCTTCTCTGTAATTATGTAATTATTTACAAATACGTCATTTTTTTCTAACACATTACTTACTGGTCCCTGCAGATGCCCATACCTCCTTTGAATTTATTTGCAGGAATGCTTCTAAACAAAAAAGCTTAATTTCCGGTCTTTATAAATCTATGGCTACCGTTGGTGAAGACTCCAAGTTACTATATATATGTCTAACTGAGAACCGGAGTTGGGTACAGAGTATGATGTTCAGGAGTGGGAGACTAACTGGCTTAATATCTGCAATTGTATCTCACAAAAATGAGTACACCCCTCACATTTTTGCAAATATTTAATTATATCTTTTCATGTGACAACACTGAAGAAATTACACTTTGCTACAATGTAAAGTAGTGAGTGTGTAGCTTGTATAACAGTGTAAATTTGCTGTCCCCCCCAACATAACTCAACACACATCCATTATTGTCTAAACCACAGTGAGTACACCCCTAAGTTAAAATGTCCAATTTGGGCCCAGTTAGCCATTTTCCCTCCCGGTGTCATGTGACCTATTAGTGTTACAAGGTCACAGGTGTGAATAGGGAGTAGGTATGTTAAATTTGGTGTTATAGCTTTCGCTTTCTCATACTGGTCACTGGAAGATCAACATGGCACCTCATGGCAAAGAACTCTCAGAGGATACGAAAAAAAGAATTGTTGCTCTACATAAAGATGGCCTAGGCTATAAGAAGATTGCCTAGACCCTGAAACTGAGCTGCAGCACGCTGGCCAAGACCATACAGTGGTTTAACAAGACAGGTTCCACTCAGAACAGGCTTTGCCATGGTCGACCAAAGAAGTTAAGGGCATGTGCTCAGCGTCATATTAAGAGGTTGTTTTTGGGAAATAGACGTATGATTGCTGCCAGCATTGCTGCAGAGGTTGAAGGGGTGGGTGATCAGCCTGGTAGTGCTCCGACCATACGCCGCACACTGCATGGCTGTCATCCCAGAAGGAAGCCTCTTCTAAAGATGATGCACAAGAAAGCCCGAAAACAGGTTGCTGAAGACAAGCAGACTAAGGACATGGATTACTGGAACCATGTCCTGTGGTCTAATGAGACCAAGATAAACTTATTTGTAAAGTGTGTTTGGTAGGAACCAGATGAGGAGTACAAAGACAAGTGTGTCCTGCCTACAGTCAAGCATGGTTGTGGGAGTGTCATGGTTTGGGGCTGCATGAGTGCTGCCAGCACTGGGAGGCTACAGTTCATTGAGGGAACCATGAATGCCAACATGTACTGTGACACACTGAAGCAAAGCATGATCCCCTCCCTACGGAGACTGGGCCACAGGGCAGTATTCCAACATAACAACCCCCAAACACACATCCAAGACAACCAATGCCTTTCTAAAGAAGCTGAGGGTAAAGGTGATGGACTAGCAAAGCATGTCTTTAGACCTAAACCCTATTGAGCATCTGTGGGGCATCCTCAAACAGAAGATGGAGGAGGGCAAGGTCTCTAACATCCACCAGCTCTGTGATGTCGTCATGGAGGAGTGGAAGAGGACTCCAGTGGCAACCTGTGAAGCTCTGGTGAACTTTATGCCCAAGAGGGTTAAGGCAGTGCTGGAAAGTAATGTTGGCCACAGAAAATATTGACACTTTGGGCCCAATTGGACATTTCCACTTAGGGGTGTACTCACTTTTGTTAGACATGTTGAGTTATTTTGAGGGGACAGCAAATTTACACTGTTATAGAAGCTGTACACTCACTACTTTACATTGTAGCAAAGTGTCATTTATTCAGTGTTGTCACATGAAAAGATATAATAAAATATTTACAAAAATGCTGGGTGTACTTTTGTGAGAAACTGTACATACTACCTGTGTAGCTATGCAATGGGCAATTGCCCTAAACTGGAAATTTAATATGGTACCATTTTCACAAGTTATCTCAGATATGAACAAAATTATGTTGATGGAAAAACATTTTCATACATTACACGATTCCAAATCTTCCCTTGATGCGAAATGGGACCCATGGTTTCTTTACCGCCACTCAGATTGAGTTGATTCTAACGACTATGGGCTCCATGACATTTGGTCCTCATGTGATGGCTCTGAGTTGTTCTCTATTTTTTGTTTTATTGCTCACTGAGTTTTATTTTTATTTTTCAATGTTTTTTTCTTTTGAGATGCTATAAAGACTTTTTACGATGCACATCCATTGTCCGTTTTTATAATAAATTGTGCCTCTTTAATTTTTGATTTGTTGGCATTTGGACAACTCTTACTTTTGATTCGGATTCTATGACAGTTCTATTGTGCATGAGCAACACAGTATATATATATGTATCACCTTACTGCAATAGTACTGTATTGTTTTGTATCTCTATGTCATCTTTGTGACATTTGTTTGTTCTCTTGTATTGTTATTTTTACTTTTTTCAATAAAAAGTTTGTAAAAAAAAAAAAAAACTTGCCTTTCCCTCCCTCAGTGAGTTGAATTCAAAGCTTCCTTACATGAATCAATGGGAAAGGGATCTGAATCTTGATATTGTTTATGCTTTATATAAAGTTTACATTAATACAACGATAATTGAAGCTTATTACAAAACACTTCTACGTTGGTACTTGGTCCCTACCTGGGTGGCTAAAATGCAACAGTCCACATCACTTATCTGTTTTCGACATTGTGGTCTGTTGGGGACAATGCATCCTGTCTGTAGCAATGCCCCCTGTTGACTACGTTTTGGATTTGGGTATTTAAATTAATTAACTCAGTGATGAGGATGAATACCTATAGATACCCAGAAGCAGCCCTCTTCCACAAGCTACCTGATGAGGTTCCCAGGAAGTCAGTGAAATTGATCATGTATATATTCTTGACGACAAAAATTACTATTGCTAGACATTGGATAATTGGTAATGCCTCTTTATTATGAAAAGAGCAAACCTAACTGGGCTATGATCAATGATAAACTCACTTATATACTTTATAACATCACTAAAAAGTTTGATCCATGGACCTGCTATATCTCGGTTCCTTAATGATCCCTGGGTTGACCCGCCTCTTCTCTTTCTTTTTCTATCTTCATTCTGATTTTCCTTCTCTTTTTTCCATTGCTTAATCTTGTTTATACCAGGTTGTCTTTAGGGCCTTATATGGTTCTGTTTTTGATAGTATTCTCAGCAATAGGTACAGGTATTCTCCCGTTTTTCCCTATCCACTACCTTCCTCCAAACCTCCCCTCCGCATTTCCCCATACTATGCATTTGTTCCTGTACCTCCTAATGCTTGGATTGGATTTCAACCAGGTATTAACAATACTTACTTTTTTATTCCCAGAATACTTACCTGAGAAACATCCCATGTTTGTTTCTTTGACAGTGGTCTATATTATCTTTGTCTGTTTTTACTTTATGGACTTATGTCTTTAAAATAATGACAATGCGCGAATGGGCTATCATTTAATTATCTTTTTCAAAAAATAAAAATAAAGTATACAAACTTGCCACTCATAATGTTTCTTTATGGGGTTCTAAAAATATTTACATTTTTAGTTGAATTATTTTAATATGAAAGATTATTATTCTCTTATTCTTTTCTTCTAAAGAGAAGAAGGCAGATAAAGATAATAAAGTAAAAAGAAAGGTCAGACTGATAGAGTATCACATGTAGCTAATTATTGTGAAAGCAATAGGGCTATCTTGTTTTCAGAAAATCTCCACAGCAGCCATTGAAAGCAGCAGGAGGAACAAAAAATCTTGATGAGCTTGTGCTGTCTCCAGAATAACAAGTCCTGGCGGTAGCATTTCTAATGGGAAATAATATAATCAGGAGAAAGCAAGTAGCAGTTTGATTCATCTTTTCAAAGTATTTATAATAATTTTGGTGCCCTTTCTACCCCTTAGGCAGTAAATCACTTGAAAATAAAAAGGGAATTCTTCAACATTGGTAAAAATAAGATAATTTAATGTTAGATCTCAGAACCATTAAATAACTTAACAAAAAAGCCAGTTTTGGATGTGGAACTGAGGTCATGACATAGCAATTTTGTTTATATATTGTGACTATATTTTTGACAAAGATCCCGGGGGATGAAAAGTGGACTAGTTGCTCTTCCAACCAATGAGTTGTTTTAACTCTACAGCTGAACTATATACAGTATAAAGTGGGCCAAAGATGGTTGGAATCTCAGCCGGTTCAGCTGGAACCAGTCGAGAATCGAACCCTGCATTGGCAGGCTTAATGTACCCAAGTTGATCGATCAATCAACTTGGGTACAACCAGCCTGTCAGATTTTACATGCGGATACCCCCTCCCCCCTTTTCACCGGGAGAACACAATGGCCTAAGACAAAAAACAATCTATTTTGTATAACTATATATATAATATATATAGTATCTCACAAAAGTGAGTTACGCCCCTCACATTTTTGTAAATATTTTATTATATCTTTTCATGTGACAATACTGAAGAAATGCCACTTTGCTACAGTGTACAGTAGTGAATGTACAGCTTGTATAACAGTGTAAATTTGCTGTCCCCTCAAAATAACTCAACACATAGCCATTAATGTCTAAACCGCTCACAACTAAAGTGAGTACAACCCTAAGTGAAAATGTCCAAATTGGCCCAAAGTGTCAATACTTTGTGTGGCCACCATTTTTTTCCAGCACTGCCTTATCCCTCTTGGGCATGGAGTTCACCAGAGCTTCACAGGTTGCCACTGGAGTCCTCTTCCACTCCTCCATAATGACATCACAGAGCTGGTGGATGTTAGAGACCTTGCACTCTTCCACCTTCCATTTGAGGATGCCCACAGATGCTCAATAGGGTTTAGGTCTAGAGATATGCTTGGCCAGTCCATCACCTTTACCTTCAGCTTCTTTAGCAAGGCAGTGGTTGTCTTGGAGGTGTGTTTGGTGTCATTATCATGTTGGAATACTGCCCTGCAGCTCAGTTTCCAAAGGGATGGGATCACCCGCTGATACAGTATGTCACAGTACATGTTAGCATTCATGGTTCCCTCAATGAACTGTAGCTCCCAGTGCCGGCAGCACTCATCCAGCCCCAGACCATGACTCTCCCACCATCATGCTTGACTGTAGGCAAGACACTATTGTCTTTGTACTCCTCACCTGGTTGCCGCCACACACACTTGACATCATCTGAACCAAATAAGTTTATCTTGGTCTCATCAGACCACAGAACATGGTTCAATTAATCCATGTCCTTAGTCTGCTTGTCTTCAGAAAACTGTTTGCGGGTTTTCTTGTGCATCATCTTTAGAAGAGGCTTCCTTCTGGGACGACAGCCATGCAGACCAATTTGATGCAGTGTGCGGCATATGGTCTGAGCACTTGCAGACTGACCCCCTACCCCTTCAACCTCTGCAGCAATGCTGGCAGCACTCATACGTCTATTTTCCAAAGACAACCTCAGGATATGACGCTGAGCACATGTACTCAACTTCTTTGGTCGACAATAGGCGAGGCCTGTTCTGAATGGAACCTGTCCTGTTAAAGCGCTGTATGGTCTGGGCCACCGTGCTGCAGCTCAGTTTCAGGGTCTTGGCAATCTTCTTATAGCCTAGGTCAAGAATGGGCAAACTACGGCCCGGTGGACCTTTTAATCCGGCCCGCGGAGTGCTAGCTAATTTATTCATTTACGGTCCTAGGCTTCAGCAAAGGGTGTAACCGGGGTGCAGACCAGTGCGCCCCGAGCCCACCCATTGTGTGACAATAGCGAATGAAAATTTGCTATTGTCACACGGATCCTCCTCCTGGCCAATCAGGAAGCGGGTCTAATACCTGCTTCCTGATTGGCCGCAAGGCAAACCCCATGCCATTGGCCGAGGAGGAGGCGGGAGGACTCAAGGAGATGCCGGGGGAATGAGGAGAAGCCGCTGCCGCCGCTGCTGCTGCAGGTAAGTGCACTGGTCTCGGGGGGGGGCACACTGCATTGAAGGGGGCACGCACGCTGGTCTCTGCATTGAAGGGGGCACGCACGCTGGTCTCTGCATTGAAGGGGGCACGCACGCTGGTCTCTGCATTGAAGGGGGGCACGCACGCTGGTCTCTGCATTGAAGGGGGGGCACGCACGCTGGTCTCTGCATTGAAGGGGGGCACGCATGCTGGTCTCTGCGTTGAAAGGGGGCACGCACGATGGTCTCTGCATTGAAAGGGGGCACGCACGATGGTCTCTGCATTGAAGGGGGCACGCTGGTCTCTGCATTGAAGGGGGCACGCAGGTCACTGCATTGAAAGGGGACACGCTGGTCACTGCATTGAAGGGGGCACGCTGGTCTCTGTTTTGAAGGGGGCACACTGGTCACTGTGCATTGAAAGGGGCACACTGGTCACTGTGCATTGAAAGGGGGCACGCTGGTCACTGTGCATTGAAGGGGGCATGCTGGTCACTGCATTGAAGGGGGCATGCTTGCTGGTCTCTGCATTGAAGGGGGCGTGCACGCTGGTCTCTGCATTGAAGGGGGCACGCACGCTGGTCTCTGCATTGAAGGGGGCATGCACGCTGGTCTCTGCATTGAAGGGGGCACGCACGCTGGTCTCTGCATTGAAGGGGGAATGCTGGTCTCTGCATTGAAAGGGGGCACACACGATGGTCTCTGCATTGTAAGGGGCACGCACGATGGTCTCTGCGTTGAAAGGGGGCACGCACAATGGTCTCTGCATTGAAAGGGTGCACGCACACTGGTCTCTGCATTGAAGGGGGCACGCTGGTCGCTGCATTGAAAGGGGGCATGCTGGTCACTGCATTGAAGGGGGCACGCTGGTCACTGTTTTGAAGGGGGCACACTGGTCACTGTGCATTGAACGGGGCACACTGGTCACTGTGCATTGAAAGGGGGCATGCTGGTCACTGTGCATTAAAGGGGGCACACTGGTCACTGCATTGAAGGGGGCACGCTGGTCACTGTTTTGAAGGGGGCACACTGGTCACTGTGCATTGAAAGGGGGCACGCTGGTCACTGCATTGAAGGGGGCACGCTGGTCACTGTGCATTGAAAGGGGGCACGCAGGTCACTGTGTATTGAAAGGGGGCACGCTGGTCTCTCTGCATTGAAAGGGGGCACGCTAGTCTCTCTGCATTGTAAGGGGGCACGCTGGTTACTGCATTGAAAGGGGGCACTCTGGTCACTCTGCATTGAAAGGGGGCACACTATACCTTAATTACTGAAGGCCCCTTTCATACATGTGACCTCAAAGTCACGCAATTTTTTACAGCGTTTCTTGCCATCTACTCTTGGTCCGGCCCCCGGGTCCAATATGTGAACCCATTGCGGCCCTCGAGTCAAAAAGTTTGCCCACCCCTGGCCTAGGCCATCTTAATGTAGAGCAGCAATTCTTTTTTTTAGATCCTCAGAGAGTTCTTTGCCTTGAGGTGCCATGTTGAACTTCCAGTGACCAGTATGAGAGAGTGAGAGCGATAACACCAATATTAACACACCTGCTCCCCATTTACACCTGAGACCTTGTAATACTAACGAGTCACATGACAACGTGGGAGGGAAAATGGCTATTGGGCCCTTTTTGGACATTTTCACCTAGGGTTGTACTCACTTTTGTTGCCAGCGGTTTAGACATTAACGGCTGTGTGTTGAGTTATTTTGAGGGGACAGCAAATTTACACTGTTATACAAGCTGTACACTCACTACTTTACATTGTAGCAAAGTGTCATTTCTTCAGTGTTGTCACATGAAAAGATATAATAAAATATTTACAAAAATGTAAGCGACATACTCACTTTTGGGAGATAACGTGTATATATATATATATGAATATATATATATATATATATATATATATATATATATATATACTGTGTGTATATATATATATCTTTGAGGTATAGTAAAAAAAAAAACTCAGTCTAAAACAGGTTTTATATGTTGTATTACTGAAATAATAGTTTATTACTGTATGAATAATGCCCTCAAACACAGGGAAAGATTTACTAAAATTGGTGCACACAGAATCTGGTGCAGCTGTAACCGATCAGCTACCAACTTCAGCTTGTTCAATTAGGCCCCTTTCACACAGGCGGACCGTTCAGATCCACCTGTCCGTTTTTTTGGCGGACCTGAACGGTCGCCCCATGCATCTCTATGGGGGATCGGATGTCAGCGGAGACATGTCCGCTGACATCCGATCCGATCCGTCAAATCTGGATGGATGGAAACCCTATTTTCCATCCGTCCAGCAGATCGGATTGGATGGGATCGGATGGGAACGGACCATAGAGATCTATGGGGCTGTGACAGCTGTGCAGAACAGCTGTCATTCTCCTGCTCAGCGGGGGATCGGCGGATCGATCCCCCGCTGAGAAAAGCGGAGTCCGTTTGACGGACACACTGTGTGAAAGGAGCCTTAGGCTTTGACAAAATCTAAAAGTTGATTAGTTACTATGCACAGCTGCCCCAGATTCTGTGTTCACCAGTTTTGGTAAATCTCCCTATAGTGTCATGATTTGATGTGATTACCTAGAAAAAATACTGTACATATCCCATACTCACAAATTAATTAAAAATTAAAAAAATACCACATTCCTGAGCTGCAATCAACTATTTCTTCAGTTCTGCAAACCAATACTAGTTTATAACTGTGGAACTGATTTTTAGTTGAATAGGATCATATTTTGTAAAATATTTGCTTTTCTCCTTTTTATAGAGCACATTCAATAAATTGTTCTTCATAGAATTTGCCACATAAAAAAGAAACAGACATTTGCTAACATCTTTTATTCCGTGGTAAGATGTAGTTAATGTTACTATCACCCATTATATATAGTCAGATGCTGCATTCTCTGTATATTTGCTCTTCTTTTATATCTGTAGTACACTGCTAGCCACTTTACCACCGGAGGATTTTCCTGCTTTACGTCCAGGCCACTTTTTGCAACTTGGCACTGTGCGACTTTAACTGACAATTGCGCAGTCATGCAACGCCGTACCCAAACAAAATTTACGTCCTTTTTTTTCCCACAAACAAAGCTTTCTTTTGGTGGTATTTGATCACCTCTGCGCTTTTCATTGTTTGCGATAATAATATAAAAAGAGCGACAATTTTGAAAAATAACAATATTTTTCTACTTTGACAGTTAAAAAATATCCAATATATTCAATTTTTGTCATATATTTAGGCCAAAATGTATTTAGCTACATGTCTTTGACAAAAAAAATTCTCAATGAGCGTATTTTTAACCACTTTAAGACCAGAAGATTTTACCCCATTCCTGACCAGGCCATATTTTGCGATTCGGCACTGCGTTGCTTTAACAGGCAATTGCGCAGTCGTGCAATGCTGTACCCAAATTACATTCATATCCCTTTCCCCACAAATAGAGATTTCTTTTGGTGGTATTTGATCACCTGTGCGATTTTTACTTTTTGCGCTATAAACAAAAAAGAGCGACAATTTTGAAAAAATAACAATATTTTTCACATTTTTTTATATGAAATTCCCCCCCAAAAAATGTAAAAATCTAAATGTTTTAATATTTTAGGCCAATTTGTTTTCTGCTACATATGTTTGGTAAAAAAAAATAGCAATAAGCGTATTTTGATTGGTTTGCGCAAACGTTATCGCAGCTACTAACTACGGGAAATTTATGTCATTTTTATTGTTTAACTAGTAATGGCGGCGATCTGGCGGAGATCTGCGATTTTTTTTGCGGGACTGCGACATTGCGTCGGGCAGATCGGACCCCTAACTGACATGTTTGACACTTTTGGGGGTACCAGTGACATTACTACAGTAATCAGTGCTATAAATATGCACTGTTACTGTAATAATGACACTGGCAGGGAAGGGGTTAACTTTATTTGTGATCAAGGGGTTAACTGTTTGCCTGGTGCTTACTGACGTGTGTGGGGGGAGGGGATTGAGTGACACAGGCACAGATGGCAGGTTCAGCTGTTCTGAATCCTGTAATCTGTCCCTGCCTGTCACATAGGAGATCCGCCCACTTTGTTTACACAAGCGGGCGGATTTCCTCACTCGATCCCAGACGATCGGGGAAGAGCGGCGGTGATCACCGCCTCTCCTCCCCTGACCCGACTCCCGTTGTGTCTGAATACAGCGGGAGCGAGCTTCCGGCGGCGCGCTCGCGCCGCCCACAAGGGGAGGAGTCTAGCGACGTAGATCTACGTCGCTGGACGATAACGAGCCACTTTGCCGCAGTACGCTCAATGTGAGCGGTCGGCAAGTGGCTAGTATATAGTAGGCTTCTAGGTAAATTTAGTTTAGCTCCTCTGTATTGAGTGGAGCAGGGGTTGATTGCTTATAGCTGCTCAATGTTTCGAAGGCTGCTGCTCTGTTACTTTCCCCTGTCTTCTAGAAGATTCTAGAAGTATAGTGGGAGGAAGAACAGAGCAGGAAGCCTGAATATTTATGGCAGAAGGGCAAAGTTGCTGGGTCCAGTCCTGCTTTAGGAGACCCCTGTGCAGAAAGGATCTGTGAGGAAGACATCGTGGTCCCAACTAGGCTTAGCTGGAAGGCCTATTTGCAAGTTGAAAACCAAGGTTTAGGTGAGGGTCTGGATAAGCTCACTGGCCAGGAGTCTACATCTTTCTCACTAGCCACTTGCCGACCGCCGCACAACTATTTACTGCGGCGGTCAGCCCCGTACAGGCAAAGTGACGTAGTACTACGTCGCTAGCCTGAGAGCCTCTAGGGAGCGAGTGCGTGCCGCCAGAGGTGCGCTCCTGCCCCGCTCATTCCCTAACAAGTCTGCGCGTGTGACTGGCGGACCCAATGTCCGCCGGTCACTCGCGATGTCCGCGTGGAGAGGGAGAAAGGCAGGCGGCTGATGTAAACAAAGCCGCCTGTCATTCTCCCTGATCTAACTGCAGAGATCATACGATCCTGCTATGTAGGATCGTATGTCTCTGTGGTTACATCACTAGCAACAGCCCTTTACAGTTAGAAGCACGCCCCTAGGGACACATTTAACCCCTGCATCACCAATAAAGTTAACCCCTTCCCTGCCACTGTCATTTTTACAGTAACAGTGCATCTGTATAGCACTGATTACTGTAGTAATGTCACTGGTACCCCCAAAAGTGTCAAAAATGTCAGTCAAGGGTCCGATCTGTCTGCCGCAATGTCGCAGTCTCGCAAAAAAAATCGCAGATCGCCGCCATTACTCGTTAAAAAAAAACACGAAAAATGACAGAAATCTTTCCTTTAGTTAGTAAACGCAATAACTTTTGCGCAAACCAATCAAAATATGCTTATTGCGATTTTTTTTACCAAACATATGTAGCAGAAAACAAATTGGCCTAAAACGTTAAAAAATTTTGATTTTTACATTTTTTGGGGGGGAATTTCATATAAAAAAATTTGAAAAATATTGTTATTTTTTCAAAATTGTCGCTCTTTTTTTGTTTATAGCGCCAAAAGTAAATATTGCACAGGTGATCAAATGCCACCAAAAGAAAGCTCTGTTTGTGGGAAAAAAAGGACGTCAATTTAATTTGGGTACAGCATCGCACGACCACGCAATTGTCCGTTAAATTCATGCAGTGCCGAATCGCAAAATAGGGCCTGGTCAGGAAGGGGGTAAAATCTTCCGGGGCTTAAGTGGCTAGAAAGAGCCTGGTGGATATCTGAAGGACACTTGACCCTGTGGCTAAATGAGTAAGCAACCCTTTTGCTGAGGAGTTAGTGACTGTGTGTAGCTTTTAATCTCTGGAAGAAGTACAGGTCACTGTCAGTATAGAGATCCCGTGGGACATTCAGTGTGTGCAGTGCAACCATCAGTGTATGCATTACAGCCAGCAGCCTGTGAAGTGCAGTCAGAGATTGAGGAGTCCTCAAGTTATCCAGTTTTTAATTTTCAAGGTATCCCATTCTCCCTCTCCCTATCCCAGCTCATTATTCTCAATAAAAACCCAAAAAGAAAACTCTAGACTGTTCTTTGGAGCCAATGGAAGGATGCAGAACTCACTGAGTGCCTGGCTGTGTGTACTCTAAGGGGGGAAATTGGACCAACATTTCAGGCAGGTCTTTAGGGGGTGCACTACGATCATGATCAGATTATCGAACAATCTGTCGTCCGTTTTTTGTGGCATGCTAGTCTGATGTGGAAATTGAAGAGGTTATTTTCATACAAATTTTCCCGTACGACAGAATTCTACTTCAGAAGTGATGTCAAGTGCTGGATTGTTTTGTATGTGTTCTTTCGTCTCTGAGCATGCCTAGTCTTGCTCTTAAGATTTTTTTCAGTCGAAATCTGTACTAATGAGACGAAAATCGGACGTTGTTTTGAGGGACGACAAAAATTATATAGCCTGCACATCAGGATTTTGTCAGCCGAAAAGTCGGAGTCGGCTGTCGAAAGCACCATACTAACAATCCGAAAATCGACAGATCGGTCGTCGGACGAATTTTCCCTACATATTTTCTTATCTCTACACTTTGTTTGTAAAGCTATGCCTTTTCTAATGATTGTCTACTAGGACCTGTTTGCTGCCTCATGGCAACCTGGTGTCCCCACTAGTAGTGATAAAGGGATGCCCTTAAATAAATATGCAATTAAAAAAATTGGATAGAGTAAGAGGGGGTTATAAACCCTTTTCGTTTTTTTTGTCAATGGTGTCCAATTTGGGGAGATTTCCTTTTACTTCCTGCCCTCATAACCACAACAGGCAGCCAGGGGAAATCCCTCTAAAGTGACATATATACCTGATAGTCACCACGGACATTAAATCTAGTGTCCCCATTGGAGGATTTCCCTCTATTCCTGTTCTAGTGACTGCTCAGCATTTCAGGTCTTTCTTTCCATTTCGATAATAACAGTCAGGAAGTTAAATAGAAAGGGTAAATCTCCCTAAGAAGAACACAGACAGTAATACCAAACTTGACAGGTGTTCTAATTCCTCTCCACTCTATCTAAAACTAAAAAAAAGTTTTGCCTTCAGTTATACTGTTTCAACAAACAGTCTGCCGAAAAGATAAATTATAGAGTGACAGGTACAGGTATGTAATCCTGTACCAATTCTGTGCTGCCAGGGTCTCTATACAGCTGACTGTATGTACAGTGCTTATCAGACTTGCATTACCTAAATTCAAACAATGTACAAATTAGAAATACAATGATTGTGTGGGGAATGACTGCAAAGACTCTGTTCACAAATATGCTATAAAACATTAACCGGTAAATATGCCTATGAATGTTTTAAAACCTTGTCCTAATGTGGCTTCAGTAAATTATTTATATAAATCAGTATATCCTGAACTGATATCATAATAGAAAATGACAGATATTGTATGACCTGGCGTTATTAAGCAGAGATATAAATTTATACACTGATTTTTATCAGGCTAGGGATAAAATGCTATTGTGACCTGATGTATGGAATCAGGAAGACATTTATTATTGAAGGCTCCTTGATCATTGTGACATGTCCATATGTCTGCAGTATGTACAGTGCACTTTACGCATACAATAATATTTCATTTTGCAATGAAAGTTTGCTACTGATACTTAACTAAAGGAAACAAGTGCATCCTTCAAGATCACATCGATCCATAAGAACTATACTGTAAACTTCATTAAAGTGAAGCAAATGGTAAATGAAGAGAAGTTACAGCCTGACCTTTACAGAAAGGCTATAGACCTTTATAGTGTACTTTGCAGAACAGTTCATCACTCGGGAGATGGCAGCCTTATCCCAAGAGCCAATTCATGGCCGTTAAGTGTATTAGTTTGGAAGATGCTCATTATTTATAACATGCAGATACAACGAAGGCCATCTTGACAACACACAGAAATACATGAGTTATATCTGTTGGTGTTAAACTGAAAACAAGAAAGATTTGAGTAAAAAGGGCAAGACAGAAAAACTGTTGAATATACTGTATATTAAATATGTGTAAAGACAATTATCATAAATTGAGATATGCAATAGAATATGTATGTGTTCTTACCCCAATAGGAGTATAAATAAAAGTCCTCGGTATTCAAAAGGGTGAATCCTAAATGCAATTATGTATGGATTGAACCTTGTGGGCTGAATCGGCCCTTGTCATGGATGCCGTACCATGAGCTGTTCCTGCCATAATTCCTTTTTCTTGCCCTCTGGGAGATTTGAGCTCTACCACCCACCTTTGCATGTTCTAACTACATCTGTTGCATTTTCACTGAAGCATAATTAATTATAACATTTTAAAAAACAAAGTTTTACCAAAACTGGAGGTAATTAGGACCAAATGTAAGTTGGCATGCAAAGACAGGCAAAGTCGCTTCATAGCCAACAGCTTCCTAGCAACAGTGGGCAAAGCCTGATGGGTAAACTGAGACACTTAGGGGTTGATTTACTAAAGGCAAAAATAATGCGCACTTTGAAATTGCGCACTTTGCAGTTGCTCCAGAGCTTAGTAAAGGAGCAGAAGCTCTGCTGACTTCCATCATCCAATTATGTGCAAGCAAAACATTTTTTTTTTTATTTTCCTTGCACATGATTGGGTACTCTTTGCAAAGTGAAGCCATAGCTTTGCAAAGCTCTGGAGCAACTGTACTTGCAGAGTGCAACTGCATTTTACAAAGTGCACAGTTTATTTGCCTTTAGTAAATCAACCCCGTATTCCCCGTCAGGTCTGTTCTTTCTTTATGATTGATAGCAGTCAGTGGGTGAATTCTTTTGCCATTAGCAGGCTGCTGTCAATCAAAAGGGAAGCGGACCTGATTGGGAACCAGAGTCTCTGAATCCAGAAAAGGCTCTGCCCACACAGAAGAATAACTCCTTGGCGCTGCACTGTCTGTGTGACAGCTGCAGTGGTGGGAGGAAGTTCAGCCGCACTCAGGATAGAGTATCCATATGAGCACTGGGTTCTCTGCATACAGTGGTTGCCACAAATTAATTTACTTGTTTATGATAAGTACAGTACCCTTTCACCGACATCAACATTTGTTGTACAGGGGCATGCTGGAATTCTAAAGAGTGTTGTATATGCTCTTTGTAAATTACTGTTCAAAATACTTTCTTCATTTTTTCAAAAAACCTCTTTTTGAACTTGTTATGGCTCAAAACCACATAAAATGTAAATTAGTTCATCAGCTCTCTAAAGAATATGTATACACAATGCTCAAAAAGTTAAAAGAACATTTTGAACACATCAGATCTCAATGGGGAAAAATCTCATGCTGGATATCTATACTGATATGGACTGGGTAATGTGTTAGGAATGAAAGGATGCCACATCCTTTAATGGAAATGAAAATTATCAACCTGTAGAGGTCTGAACTCAAAGGCACCCCCAAAAATCAAAGAGAAAAAATGATAAGTACAGTACCCTTTCACCGACATCAACATTTGTTGTACAGGGGCATGCTGGAATTCTAAAGAGTGTTGTATATGCTCTTTGTAAATTACTGTTCAAAATACTTTCTTCATTTTTTCAAAAAACCTCTTTTTGAACTTGTTATGGCTCAAAACCACATAAAATGTAAATTAGTTCATCAGCTCTCTAAAGAATATGTATACACAATGCTCAAAAAGTTAAAAGAACATTTTGAACACATCAGATCTCAATGGGGAAAAATCTCATGCTGGATATCTATACTGATATGGACTGGGTAATGTGTTAGGAATGAAAGGATGCCACATCCTTTAATGGAAATGAAAATTATCAACCTGTAGAGGTCTGAACTCAAAGGCACCCCCAAAAATCAAAGAGAAAAAATAATGCTGCAGGCTAGTCCATTTTGCTGAAATTTCATTGCAGCAACTCAAAATGGTACTCAGTAGTTTGTATGACCCCACGTGCTTGTTTGCATGCCTGACAACGTCAGGGCATGCTCCTAATGAGACAATGGTGTCCTTGGGTATTTCCTCCCAGATCTGGACCAGATCTGTTACTAAACAGACTGAGTTGCAACCTAGCAGTGTTGGATGGATCAAAACAATGCCCAAGAGGTGTTTTATTGGATTTAGGTCAGGCAAGCATACGAGCTATTTAATGGTATCAATTCCTTCATTCTCCAGGAACTGTCTGCATACTTTCGCCACATAAGGCCGGGCATTGCCGTGCACCAGGAGAAACCCAGGACCCACTGCACCAGCGTAGGGTTTGAGAAGGGGTTCAAGGATTTTATCCCGATTCCTAATGGCAGTCAGGGTGCCATTGTCTAACCTGTAGAGGTCTGTGCATCCCTCCATGGATATGCCTCCTGTGACAGGAAGTCAGGTAAATCTGTGAATGTAGTCGCAGACAGGAGCTACACTTCCACCTGGGTTAGACAAATCACCAATTACTATAGGTTGTCGGCTGCAGAGGTAGCCCCAGAACTGTCTAAGGAATTTGAAAGGCCTTCAGCTGTTCAGAATGAGGAAATGAAGGCCTCTATAATTTGTCCAAAGGAAGTCTAATGGATTGCTGCCTCCTGTCGCCGTGTGGGCTGGGAGAAGGAGGACAGTCAGATGAGTGCCTCCCGACAAGCTGGTGAGCATGGGAGAAGACCCCCTGAAGTGATGTGCGCTAAGGAGGGTAACCAGTTGTGAAGACTTCTCAAGGTAAATAAACAAACTATTTCTATGTGGAAGAAATAAAGGAATGTTTGCCAAGCAAAGAGAAAAACAAAGGGACAGCTTAAATGAACATGTGCTGTGGTGGAGAGATAAAACATGGACTATTGAGAGTCTGCTGTATGACCAGCCAAGTCTGCCCAACAGTAGGTTGGGGACAGACTTCATTAGATAGGTTCCAGTGTGTGAGAAGGTAGCTGCCCACAGTGGCAAGGATTTATTTTGTTTTATTTTATTTTGGCTGTTTTAAGGCTTGCAATTGTGTGAAGTAAATTGCATGAATAAATCAGTGTTGTTTGCAACCACTGCTCGGCTATCTCTCTGTGAAAACGCACCCCCAAAGGGGTCATCCACGCCTACCACCGAGCTAATCCCTTACATATGGTGGAGGTATGCAGTGGGCAGAAGCAGAGATCCCTGCAAAGAAGTGCATATGTTTGATGAACTTTGTCTGGTGCATGAGATTGCACAATCTATGTGTGCAGGAGAGAAGATCCTGAGAAAAAAAAGTGTTTTAAAGAGACAGCGGTCTCAAAATTTTTGATGAACTTTGTTGTGTCTGGTGCAAGGGACTGCACAAACTGTGTGTACAGAAAAGGAGATCCTGCAAGAGAGAGAAAAAAACTACTAAGTTTTAAAGAGACAGTGGTCTTAAAAGTTTTGCTGGACTGTGAAAAATTTATTGTGGAGTGACCGAAGATGGGGCAGTCAAAGCGCCTGAAAGATGCAAGGATCGCTGAAATGAGAGACCGGATTCTATGGATGGAGGGGATGCTACCGTCTGAACCAGCCCCATCCATGCCTGAACTGAATCGGCTAGAGAGAAAGGTTGTTGTCCCTAGCAATGCTGGTGTAAATGAAACGGTTATGGAGACACAGTGTTCTCAGATGGAAAGTAAGCCCAAAATGGCGGAGATGTTGAAACAACTGATTATATCAAATGCAGCTCAACAGCAGGCAAATGCAGCTCAACAGCAGGCAAATGCAGATTTTCAGCGGAGCTTTGCAGCTCAACAAAAGGCTCATCAAGAGAGCATGGCAGCAGCAAATGGAGGCCATCGGTATGGAGGAAACCGTGTATGTGTGCAGGGCTGAGCTGGATGTCGTGCAACGGAAAATGGAAGAAAAGGAACAACCCCTGGGGGTACAGTTACAGTGGGAAGAAACCACTGCTATTTTTTTTTCCCGAGTTGAAAAACCCTAGAAAGCCTATAATGGAGAAAGATACCATCCTCAAGGAAAAGGAGGTTGAAATTCAGACTTTGCAGGAGCAAAGTATGCGTGATATGTTGGAGTTGCGAAATCAGCTGAAAAAAAGTCTTCAGTCTTTGGAAGCTACAAAAATAGACCTGCAGGGGGTGCAGGAACAGAATGTCGCTCTGAAAGCGACATTGTCTCTCAGCCACAAGGAGAAACGTGAGAGAGAGGCTAAATTATTAAGTACTGTGTATGAGCTCACCACTTTGAGCAATGTGGTAAATGAATTACGTGCAGACTGTGAAAGTTGGAAAGATGAAGCCCAACGTTTCCAGCAGCAGCTAAAGGAGAAAGAAGCCTGTGTGGCAGAATTACAGTCTCATTCCCACAAACTAGCCAATGAGTAGTGATGTCGCGAACCTAAAATTCGCCGTTCGCGAACGGCGAACGCGAACATCGGCAAATGTTTGCGAACCGGCGAACCGGGCGAACCGCCATAGACTTCAATAGGCAGGCGAATTTTAAAACACACAGGGACTCTTTCTGGCCACAATAGTGATGGAAAAGTTGTTTCAAGGGGACTAACACCTGGACTGTGGCATGCCGGAGGGGGATCCATGGCAAAACTCCCATGGAAAATTACGTAGTTGACGCAGAGTCGGGTTTTGATCCATAAAGGGCATAAATCACCTAACATTCCTAAATTGTTTGGAATAACGTGCTTTAAAACATCCAGTGTGTGAATACGATCAGGTATGATGTTGTATCGGTCAAGTAGTGTAAGGGTTACGCCCGCTTCACAGTGACAGACCAAACTCTGACAGACCAAACTCCCCGTTTAACAGTCAGTCAGTCCATTTGCACAACCGCAAACTCCCCATTTGCACAAGGTTGGATACCAAGCTAGCCATGTCCCGTTCCTTGTCCTCACTGACATCATTGAAGGTCTCTCCTTCCACCCAGCCACGTACAACACCAAGGGTCCCCGAAAGGTGACAACAAGCCCCCTAGGACGCCTGCTGTGGCTGGTATTCCACCTCCTCAAAGCCACCTTCCTCCTCTGACTTCTCTTCTTCAGACTCCTCTCTCTGCGTTGCCACAGGTCCAGCAATTGACAACGACAAGGCTGCTTCTGGTGGTGATGGGGACCACAACTCTTCCTCTTCATGCTCATCTACAGCCTGATCCAGTACTCTTCGCAGGGCATGCTCCAGAAAAAACGCATATGGGATGAGGTCGATGATGTTGCCTTGGGTTCGACTGACCACCAGGTTTGTCACCTCCGCAAAAGGACGCATGAGCCTACAGCCATTGTTCATGAGCATTCAGTAACGCGGCCAAAAAATACCCAGCTCCGCAGAAAGAATGAAAAAAAATGAATGTTTTTTCTATGAAAAATTATCCCGCGGATCGCTTTTGGTCTGTTCACAATGAAGCAACGACCTTATCATCTGGGGTGTGCCAACACACTCCTAGAGGTGATCGCTTCATTGTGATACGCAAGCCCCTTCACCACGACAAGGTAACGATCACAAAGGGGAATTGACACATGTATGTGCCTTTTTTTTTTTGTTTTTTTGCAGCCACAGTGTAGCACCAGAGGCCAGAAAAATTAGGCATGTACACAAGCATGAAAAAGTAGGTATTGTTGAGGTTTTCAAGGCAGAAAGTGCACTAAAACATTGCGGCTTGAACCGTAGTTGGTGGCGGAGACGTCACGTAAGTCATCCGGCATGCAGAGAATGATTAAATACAGCAGCGTGTGGACCATTTTTAGCCCAAGGCATCTCAGTCATCACCAGGCCTTTTTTAGTCAAATGCATCCCCCACTGTCAGTCCCTTCGGGATCCATGCCTCATTCATCTTAATAAACGTGAGGTAATCAAGACTTTTTTGACCTAGGCGACTTCTCTTCTCAGTGACAATACCTCCTGCTGCGCTGAAGGTCCTTTCTGACAGCACACTTGAAGCGGGGCAGGCCAGAAGTTCAATGGCAAATTGGGATAGCTCAGGCCACAGGTCAAGCCTGCACACCCAGTAGTCAAGGGGTTCATCGCTCCTCAGAGTGTCGATATCTGCAGTTAAGGCAAGGTAGTCTGCTACCTGTCGGTCGAGTCGTTCTCTGAGGGTGGACCCCGAAGGGCTGTGGCGATGCGTAGGACTAAAAAAGCTCCGCATTTCCTCCATCAACAAGACGTCTGTAAAGCGTCCTGTCCTTGCCGGCGTGGTTGTGGTAGGAGGAGGATTACTTTCACCTCTTCCCCTGTTGGATTCCCGTTGTGCTGTGACTGTGACATCACCCTTATATGCTGTGTAAAGCATACTTTTCAACTTATTTTGTAGCTGCTGCATCCTTTGCGACTGCCGGTAATTGGGTAACATATCAGAGACTTTCTGCTTATACCGGGGGTCTAGTAGCGTGGCCACCCAGTACAGGTCGTTCTCCTTCAGCCTTTTTATATGAGGGTCCCTCAACAGGCATGACAGCATGAAAGACTACATTTGCACAAGGTTGGATGCCGAGCTACTCATGTCCAATTCCTCGTCCTCACTGATGTCATTGAAGGTGTGTTCTTCCCCCCAGCCACGTACAACACCACGGGTACCAGATAGGTGACAACGAGCACCCTGGGATGCCTGCTGTGGTTGGTGTTCCTCCTCCTCAAAGCCACATTCCTCCTCTGACTCCTCTTCCTCAGACTCCTCTTCCAGTGTTGCCGCAGGTCCAGCAAGCGATGGTAAGGCTGTTTCTGGTGGTGATGGTGACCACAACTCTTCCTCTTCCTCTTCACGCTCATCTACGGCCTGATCCGGCACTCTTCGCAGGGCACGCTCCAGGAAGAAAACATATGGGATGATGTCGCTGATGGTGCCTTCGGTGCGACTGACTAGGTTTGTCACCTCCTCAAAAGGACGCATGAGCCTACAGGCATTGCGCATGAGCGTCCAGTAACGTGGCAAAAAAATACCCAGCTCCCCAGAGGCTGTCCTAGCACCCCGTTCATACAAATACTCGTTGACCGCTTTTTCTTGTTGGAGCAGGCGGTCGAACATTAGCAGTGTTGAATTCCAACGTGTCGGGCTGTCGCAAATCAAGCGCCTCACTGGCATGTTGTTTCACCGCTGAATATCTGCAAAGTGCGCCATGGCCATGTAGGAACGCCTGAAATGGCCACACACCTTCCTGGCCTGCTTGAGGACGTCCTGTAAGCCTGGGTACTTCTGCACAAAGCGTTATACAATCAGATTCAACACATGTGCCATGCACGGCACATGTGTCAACTTGCCCAAATTCAATGCCGCCAACAAATTGCTTCCGTTGTCACACACCACTTTGCCGATCTCCAGTTGGTGCGGGGTCAGCCACTGATCCACCTGTGCGTTCAGGGCGGACAGTAGTGCTGGTCCGGTGTGACTCTCTGCTTTCAGGCAAGTCAACCCCAAGACAGCGTGACACTGTCGTATCCGGCATGTGGAATAGCCCCTGGGGAGCTGGGGGGGGTGCAGTTGGTGTGGAGCAAGACGCAACAGCAGAAGAGGAATCAGCCGAGGAGGTTAGCAAAGAGGATGGAGTAGGAGGAGTAGAGGAGGTGGCAGCAGGCCTGCCTGCAAGTCGTGGCTGTGTCACCAACTCCTCTGCAGCAGAGCCACGCATTCCATGCTTGGCATCCGCCAGCAGGTTTACCCAATGCGCAGTGTAAGTGATATACCTGCCCTGACCGTGCTTTGCAGACCAGCTATCAGTGGTCAGATGGACCCTTGCCCCAACACTGTGTGCCAGACGTGACATGATTTCCTTTTCCACAATAGAGTACAGGTTGGGGATTGCCTTTTGTGAAAAATAATTTCGGCCGGGTACCTTCCACTGCGGTGTCCCAATAGCGACAAATTTTTTGAAGGCCTCAGACTCTACCAGCTTGTATGGTAAAAGCTGGCGGGCTAAGAGTTCCGACAAGCCAGCTGTCAGACGCCGGGCAAGGGGGTGACTCTGTGAGATTGGCTTCTTACGCTCAAACATTTCCTTGACAGACACCTGACTGTGGGCAGATGAGCAGGAACTGCTGAAGGTGAGAGGCGGAGGGGCGGGTTGTTGATAGGGGGCATGGAGGACAGCAGTGGTTGACGTGGCTGAAGATGCTGGACCAGGAGGAGGATGGTGGCTTTCAGTTTGTGTGCTGCTTTTACTCATGTGTTGATCCCATAGGCGTTTGTGATGTGGGATCATGTGCCTTCGCAAAGCAGTTGTACCTAGGTGGGTGTTGGACTTCCCACGACTCAGTTTCTTTTGGCACAGGTTACAAATGGCATCGCTGATATCAGAGGCAGACACACAAATAAAATGCCACACTGCTGAGCTTTGCAAGGACGGCATTCTGGTGGTGGCAACAGCTTGCGTTGATTGGCGTGCTGTCTGGCTGACCCCGGGAGCGGAATCTACATGCTGACTGACTGCGCCACTAGCTCCTTGCGATGACCTCCTCCCCCTGCTTCCAACTCGTCTCCTCCTCCTCTCTGTCTCCCCATCTGAACTTTCCCCCTCTTCTTCTGCTCTTCGAGCAGGCACCCAGGTGACATCCACAGACACATCGTCATCATCAGCCGCTTCACTTGACAACTCAGCAAAGGCAGCAGCAGCAGGTACAACATCATCATCATCATCACAATGTACGTCCATGTATATAATGCTGCCTGACTGAGACATATCCCCGTTATCTACATCCTCTGGCACTAATAGTTGCGCATCACTTATTTCTTCCAACTGATGTGAAAATAACTCCTCTGACAGATCAAGTGAAGCGGCTGTGGTGCTAGTGTTGGTGGTGGTGCCGGCGGGCTGGCAAGTGGTAAATTGAGAGGTGCCCGAAGCTGAGCTGGAGGATGGTGCATTAAGATTCTGAGCGGAAGCTGTAGACGATTGGGTGTCCTGTGTAAGCCAGTCAACTATGTCCTCAGAATTTTTTGAGTTCAGGGTCTGTGGTGGCCTCTGAACACTGGGCATTATTCTAGGGCCTAAGGAAATCACAGCACCACGACCACGACGGCCCTTGCGGGGTGGCCTGCCTCTGCCTGTCATTTTTTTTTTTAATGTGTTGTACTATGAGTGCAAGGTGCTGTGCCACCCTATAGGAGTGTTGGGCAGTGGGTACAGCACACTCTGTGGACCTGACAGTCACTGGCAGCCCAGGCAACTGCAATTATAAAAAAAATATATATATTTTTAATTTGCAAGCTGCTGTGCCACCGTATATATCAGTGGTGGGTGGGCAGTGGCACAGTACACTCTCTGTGGACCTGACAGTCACTGGCAGCCCAGGCAACTGCAATTATAAAAAAATATATATATTTTTAATTTGCAAGCTGCTGTGCAACCGTATATATCAGTGGTGGGTGGGCACGCAGTGGCACTGCAGTGGGCACAGTACACTCTGTGGACCTGACAGTCACTGGCACCCAGGCAACTGCAATTATAAAACAAATATATATTTTTTTACTTTGCAAGCTGCTGTGCCACCGTATATATCAGTGGTGGGTGGGCAGTGGCACAGTACACTCTCTGTGGACCTGACAGTCACTGGCAGCCCAGGCAACTGCAATTATAAAAAAATATATATATTTTTAATTTGCAAGCTGCTGTGCCACCGTATATATCAGTGGTGGGTGGGCACGCAGTGGCACTGCAGTGGGCACAGTACACTCTGTGGACCTGACAGTCACTGGCACCCAGGCAACTGCAATTATAAAAAAATATATATTTTTTTACTTTGCAAGCTGCTGTGCCACCTTATATATATCAGTGGTGGGTGGGCACGCAGTGGCACTACAGTGGGCACAGTACACTCTGTGGACCTGACAGTCACTGGCAGCCCAGGCAACTGCAATAATAAAAAATATATATTTTTTTCAATTTGCAACAAGATGCTGTGCCACCGTATATATATCAGTGGTGGGCAGTGCACTGCAGTGGGTACAGTGCACCCTGTGGACCTGACACAGCACTCACTGCAATTATGACAGAGGAAAAAAAAAAATATTTTTTAAAATGCAAGGTACTGTGCCTGTGCCACCCGAAATGAGTGTGGTGTGCACACAGTACAGTCTGTGATGGGTCTGTGGCCTCTCACACACAGCGGGCAGGCAACTGCAGTGTACAATAGATATATAAAAATACTCAAAAAAATACTCAATTACCAGCCCTAAAAAGGGCTTTTGGGGACACTAGATATATATATATATATATATATATATATAAAAATTACACAAATACGAGCCCTTAGAAGGGCTTTTTGGGGTGCTGTCAGGATGCTGTCCTTACAGCAGTAGTGGACCAAGAACACTGACTAGCAAGACCAGGAACACTGACTAACAACTGTCCCTAGCTATTAACAGCAGCAGCAGCTCTCCCTGCTCTCACTAACACACTGCTTCAGAATGATCTAAATGGATGCTGCCCTTGCTTATTTATAGGAGGTGGGAGGGTGTGGGAGGGAGGTATGCTGATTGGCTGGAAATGTGCCTGCTGACTGTGAAGTTCAGGGTCAAAGTTTGCCTCAATGATGTATTATAGGGGGCGGACCGAACATCGCATATGTTCGCCCGCAGCGGCGAACGCGAACATGCTAAGTTCGCCGGGAACTGTCCGCCGGCGAACAGTCCGGTACACCTCTACCAATGAGGTGAAGGCTCTTATGCAGGGAAAAGGAGATTCGGAACACAAGAAAAAAAAGTAGAGGCACAGCTGCAGGAATCGCAAGTCAAGGTGTCAGAAGGTGACCGAGTGTGTGCTAAGCTGTCAGAGAAGGCAAACCGATTGCAGGTTGAGTTGGACAGTGTCACAAATCAGCTTTCTCAAGCAGATAGCAAATCTAGAGAAATTGCGGAAGATTTTTCTATCTTGGAATCGCAGCTGCAAGACACGCAGGAACTCTTACAGGAAGAGAGGTGTCAAAGGCTGAGTTTGAGCACAAAACTCAAACAAATGGAAGATGTGAAAAATGGCTTCCTGGAACAATTAAAAGAGGAGGAGGAAGCAAAGAAAAACCTATCAGAGCAACATTGCAAGCTCAGATAGCGGATATGAAAAAACGCATGGAAGAAAGCGTTGGTTCATTAGAGTGTGTTGAAGATGTGAAAAAGAGGTTTGATCAGATGCTTGGTGAGGAGAAGACTGTGTCTGCAAAATATGCAGAAGAACGCGACCGTGCAAAAACGGAGGCACGTGATAACGAGAGCAAAGCCCTGTTCTTGGCTCGCTCCTTGGAGGAAGCTCTAGAGTGTAAGGTTGAACTAGAAAGAGTTAACCAACAGCTGTGTACAGAAATGGAAGATTTGGTCAGCTCCAAGGATGATGTTGTGAAAAGCGTTCAGGAGCTAGAAAAGTCTAAGCGAGCCTTAGAACAGCAAGTAGAAGAGATGAAGATTCCGTTGCAGGAACTGGAAGAGGAATTACAGGCAACAGAGGATCTGTCCCAAAGAGGGGATAGTGTGCCTGATGCAGTTTTTAAAAGGATCAGAGTTTTGGGGTCTGTCCTGAGTGAGCCTCAGAAATGTGATGACATGTGGCTTGAATCACCCCTTTGGAATAAACCGTTCCTTCAAAAACTTCAAGCATTGGAAAAAGTATCATTAGAACTTCAGCAAACGGAGGAGCTGTGTAAGAAATGTGATGATTTCTCAGTTCAGGCTGAAAACCTAGTGGAGAAAACTAAAGCGGAGAAAACTAAAGCAAGTGATATAAATCTGGGAGAAAAAAAGCAAACGCCACCTAGTGGAGAAAACTAAGGCTGTTGGTGAAAACGTGAAGCAAATGAATTTCAAGTGCCTTTCAGGGAATATTTCCAAAATGGAACTGGTGAAAGACAGGTGGCAGAAGTTTGATCATGATCTTGAGATGCATTCCATGTGGAATTCAGATAGAGAAAAGGAATGGTGACCTTGAGCGGTCAAATAGTTCAGCAGAAAGTGCATTGAAGAAGCCTGTAAAAGAATGTGTTGCAGTTCCATGCTTCTTCACTGAGGCAGAGAGGAGGTCTATAATGGATACCACCCAGATCGCTGGGTTCAACTGTATTGTTGCCTTTGACCCATATGATGATGGAAGGAAAGTTGATAAAGTACAGACATTTCTTGGAACAAAGCTAAGTGAAGCAGAGGTTCTCAAAGTGTTGTGGAAATCATTTGTTGATTGCAGAGAGAGGCGTCTTAAGAATGTTGAAGACTTTAAGACTAGCAAAATTGAGTTGCCTATGGATCACGGTCCTCCATGGTGGATTGGACAGACGGTTATGAGGGACAAGCTGTCTGACATTTATGAGAAATCTGTCAATGAAGATGACAGAAACGAGAAGGAGCAAAATGATGCCAAAAATGCAGTTGAAGAATGTGTATATGAGATGAGAGACAAACTGTGTGGCATTTATGAGAAATCTGTCAATGAAGATGACAGAAACAGTTTCATCCGGAAGCTTGAGGATACTAGGAGGCTTATCAGTGAGAGTCAGCAGTGCTTGACACATGCGTGCCTGGAAATCTGTGTCCCAACCCTAGGGTTGAAACAAGAGGGGGGGGGGGGTATGTGACAGGAAGTCAGGTAAATCTGTGAATGTAGTCACAGACAGGAGCTACACTTCCAATCACCAATTACTATAGGGTGTCGGCTGCAGAGGTAGCCAGAACTGTCTAAGGAAGTTGAAAGGCCTTCAGCTGTTCAGAATGAGGAAATGAAGGCCTCTATAATTTGTCCAAAGGAAGTCTAATGGATTGCTGCCTCCTGTCGCCGTGTGGGCTGGGAGAAGGAGGACAGTCAGATGAGTGCCTACCGACAAGCTGGTGAGCATGGGAGAAGACCCCCTGAAGTGATGTGCGCTAAGGAGGGTAACCAGTTGTGAAGACTTCTCAAGGTAAATAAACAAACTATTTCTATGTGGAAGAAATAAAGGAATGTTTGCCAAGCAAAGAGAAAAATAAAGGGACAGCTTAAATGAACATGTGCTGTGGTGGAGAGATAAAACATGGACTATTGAGAGTCTGCTGTATGACCAGCCAAGTCTGCCCAACAGTAGATAGGTTCCAGTGTGTGAGAAGGTAGCTGCCCACAGTGGTAAGGATTTATTTTGTTTTATTTTATTTTGGCTGTTTTAAGGCTTGCAATTGTGTGAAGTAAATTGCATGAATAAATCAGTGTTGTTTGCAACCACTGCTCGGCTATCTCTCTGTGAAAACGCACCCCCAAAGGGGTCATCCACGCCTACCACCGAGCTAATCCCTTACACTCCCCAGACCATCACTAAACCGGTCATGCTGAATGATGTTACAGGCAGCAAAATATTCTCCACGGCTTCTCCAGACCGTTTCACGTCTGTCACATGTGCTCAGGGTGAACCTGCACTCATCAGTGAAAAGCACAGGGCGCCAGTGGCAGACCTGCCAATTCTGGTGTTCAATGACAAATGCCATTCGAGCTCTACAGGGCCAGGCAGTGAGCACAGGGCGCACTAGAGGACGTCGGGCCCTCAGGCCACCCTCATGAAGTCTGTTTCTGATTGTTTGGTTAGACATTTACACCAGTGGCCTGCTGGAGGTAATTTTGTAGGGCTCTGTTCCTCCTTGCACAAAGGAGCAAATACCGGTCCTGCTGATGGGTTAGGGACCTTCTATTGCCCTGTCCAGCTCTCCTAGAGTAACTGCCTGTCTCCTGGAATGTCCTCTGTGCTCTTGAGACTGTGCTGGGAGACACAGCAACCCTTCTGGCAATGGCACGTATTAATGTACAACCTCTATAGGGTCCCTATATCCCAGGAGTTAAATTGACTTGATTCTGTACTCTGATTAAAAAGTGTTTCTTTAAATTTTTTGAGCAGTGTATATAATTGATTCATGTATAAGATCTATAAGAAAGCATATTGCAGAAAATAGATAAAAAATGAATCAGGTCTAGGGAAAGCAAAATAACTTAAAACGGAGTAAAAATTTATATATATATAAAAAAAAAAAACCTTCAAAATTGCATCTATAACAAAAAGTTTGTGTGTAGGTGACAAATATCTAAGAAGGGAATACGTCTCACTTTGGTGAAACTGGACAGGAAAAGGGCAGGAATTTATAGGGAAATCTTGCAAAACATACATAGACATGAAAAAAAAAAAATATATATATATATATACTGACAGGGATTTCAGCCTTCTGTACTGTATCCAAAGCTAAAGGAAGTTTTGGCAATAGATATTGTTTAGGCTTAGCATAAGAAATGATACACCAATAGCATGTTAACATTATTTGCAATTGAGCTTTTACAGATTTTCACAAACTATCTAATTCATCTGAAAAGATGGTAAAATATAATATTAAAATTAAGGGTAACATTGCAGTTTCATTCAAAGCAGTCATACCACATATCATTATTAAAATCCATTTAATAGGCACCAATCAAGATGACATACTTTCCAGCATAGTAGATAAATGTGTATGCAATTTATTCCAAGGTATTAGAGAATATGGAATTTTCCATCCTCTGAGAGCTTCATTAGGAGAGAAGATGGAGTTCATCATCAAGGATCTTCATTAAGGACAATGATAGTTTTGAAAGCCATTATTGCTTAAAGTTCTACAAGGAGGGGGCATGAACTATTTAAGTAATAAAAATACATTTGTTTGAAAGAGCCAACATTTTTTCTGTTTGGTGGTAAGTGTTAATGTAGAAATAAAACTTATTAGTGCGAGTTCACACTGGAATGCAGTTTGATAAACCCACGTTCTGTGTGTGATTCCCGCTCTGTGCTCAAAGCGCGCTGTGTCTGAGATCTGCAGCGGGTGTCAGTGTAAAGTTAATGACACCCCAAATACAGATAGCAAAGGCAGTGCATTTGCCTGTATCGAATCCCATGGTACCAAAATACTATGCAATCTGGTTGCAGTGCATTTTTAAAAGTAGGGCATGCACTTCTTTTGGTGTGTTGCAATGCAATTTCAGCCCCTTTAAAATAAACGGGCTAAAAATGACTGCACTCAAATTGCACAGGAATGGCAACGGAAAGTGAGCTCATGCTTGTGCGATTCCTGGTGTGAACTGGCCCTTAAGTATGAAAATGCATATCTTTCAGATATATATTATATAAAAGCTTATTGCTGTGTACTGTTTATTGTTCTAATTCCTGACCCACAATTTGTCTTAGGATAACTTATTCAGAGTTGAACTTATGAAACAGAATAATGATGGGCCTGCCTAATACATTTAAGAAAGTGGGTTAAGCTTGACAGATTTAATTACTATAATGATTTTCTAGGCCAGGGGTATTGAATTAAAACTCACAGAGGTCTGGTAAGTAAAGTTTTTGTCCAGTAGAGGTCCGGATCTCATGTTTGTGCTATTGGTCAGACCCCTTTACATCACAGTCTACCCATTTACATCACAGCGCAATCTTATTACATCACAGCCCCCCCCCCTTTACATCACAGCCCCCTTTACGTCACATTACCCCCATTTGCATCACAGTCCACCCCTTTACATTGCTGTTCCCCATTTTTACATAACAGTCCTCCTCTATGCAACTCTGTTCCCCAATTTTACTTCGCAGTCCCCTATCTTTACATCACAGTCTCACCCCCCCTTTACATCTTAGTCCCCCATCTTTACTTTGCAGTCATCCCTTTACATTGCAGTCCCCATCTTTACATCGCAGCCCCCCTTTTACATTACAGCCCCCTTCACATAAAGGTATTGCCCTTTTACAATGCAGTCCCACTTTACATCAAAGCCCCCCCCCTTTACCTTGCAGTCCCAAATCTTTATGTTGCATGTACAATGCAGTCCCACATTTTCACATAACAGTCCTCCCCTTTGCAACCCTGTTCCCCACTTTTACTTTGTAGTCCCTTATCTTTTGCATCACAGTCTCACTTCCCTTACATTGCAGTCCCCCAACTTTACATTGCAGCCCCACTTTACTTTACAGCCCCATTCACATAAAAGTATCCCTCTTTTACAATGCAGTCCACCTTTACATCAGAGACCCCCTTTACAATGCAGCCCCCTTTCCAGCCCCCTTTTATATAACAGCCACCCCTCACAGTACAACCCACTTTTATGAGTCAGTGTCGTCATTTACATAGCAGTCCACTGTTTATTTGGCAGCCAGCATCCCCTTCCTTTACATCAGTGTGCTCATCTCCCCCTCCCCTTCCAGTCCTACCTTTCACAGCAAAGCGGGAGATACGATCGGCCTGAATGGAGAGCGGAATCTTACAAACTTCTTATGTTAAAACAAGTGGGTGATTGGTTCCTAGAACCACCACATGTAATGGCAACCAAATGGCAGCTTGTTAACTTGAAAGCAGGGCAGCTCCTGCCCTTCATCCAGACCGATCGCACCTCCCGCCCTCTGCCGTGCTATGAAGATGACAGCAGCATCAGCAGTGGGAAGAAGAAAAGACACACAGGCAGCTAAATGGCAAGGTCAGGGCGGTCCAGACAGAACTGACACTGAGTCTGGGTCAAGACCACGGTCCACCATTTAGTGATGCCTGCTCTAGGTAGAGATATGGACATTCTGGGGAGTTCTACAAATAGTTCTCCATAAACGGGGTCTGAATTGGTTTCCCTTCACAAAATAAATTATTCAACTTGGCCATTTGTAGGTAAACTAGGAAAAAGAATAGGGGATTTGAACAGGTCTGACTGCATCTTGCAATAATCCATGAGTTCTCCAACAGTAGAAACAAGCTAGTTATTGCCTGTATGGAAAGGTTTGCACACACCAAATTTTGTCCAGGACACTGTCCTAACTGAAGTATGATAAGAGAGTTTTCTTGTTGAGTGTATGAAATGTTGGTAGCACCAAAAAAAGATGATATTGTGTTTAGGTACAATAACAGATAAAATGCTGTGAATGCTTGGAAATGTGTATTTTTTATTTTTAGATTAAAAAAAGAAAATTTATTCTTTGGTCTCCTATAAAAAGTTTTAATGTGAATTTATTAAAAAAGACAAAAAGCCTGCTCATTTTGCAAGGGGATTTTCCCTTAGCTTAATGAATGAGGTAAAGCTCTGCTGACTTCCACCGTCCATTCATATGCAAGTAAAAATACAATTTTTCTTCCTTTTAAAAGATTTTGGAAATCCCACAAAGAAAAAATATTTTACATGGACTTTCTAGGCGCCCCTAAGAGTAACACACAGAAACACATGATTATAAAATTTAACAGGGAGGGTAACATCTAATTCTTTATTGATACAAGACTTAAAAATGAATGAAAGTTCAGCTAAAAAGTGTTCAGTACACATACATCAAGAGAGCATCACCCATTGTCAGGGCATTGGGGTGGTTGAGTCCTACCTGCGTGAGCAAAATCAAGCTACTTGGCCACACAGATCTTCTTCTTCATTAATTTTGACTCACAACTATTTTCACTTTTCTAAATACCCACTACCTTCAAATACAAGGGGTTGCAATGGGGACATGCTGCGCACCCTCATATGTCAACCTCTATCTGGGGGGGTGGGAGTGAGAAGTTTTCACATGCGACCGGTTAGCCCAATACATAACATCCACCCTGGGGTGATTTTGGTATATTGATAATAAACTGATAATTTGGAGTGCAATAACTGACACACTACAGGAATTAATGAAACTGATAGCTGATAATCAATATAACCTCAAATTTACCATGCAATTTGATCCTTAGCAAATCTCCTTTCTGGATATGGAAATCTACATCTAAAAGGATAGATTGCTAGCAAAAACATAGTTTCATAAGCCCTCTGCGGGCAATACAATTCTTCATGCCCATAGATTGCACCCAAGGGCTTTGGTCCGAAGTATTCCGTCTAGTCAAAACATCCGTAGGAATTGTTCCACCAATAAGGACTTTATAGCTCAGGCCGCCAATTTGAGAGATAGACTACTAGCCAGAGGCTATAGTAAAATCTGTCTCAAAAAGGCATATCAGACACAAAAAGGACAGACTAACATCACTTTTGTATACTTCCAATAAAACTGCAGCATGTGACACAACTAAGTTAACTACTTCAAGTGCTAGCTTTCAGTGCAGTCGCACTTTGAATGACAATTGCACAGACATGCAACACTGTACTCAAATTAATTTTATATAATTTTCTTCACACAAATAGAGCTTTCTTTTGGTGGTATTTAATCACCAATGGGTTTTTCATTTTTTTTGCTTAAATAAAAGCGAAAAAAGAACAAACATTTAGAAAAAAAACAAGTTTTCTTAATTTCTGTCAGCAAATTTTTAAATAAGTAATTTTTCTCCTACACTGACATTTACTGATGAAGCTGCACTGATGGGCACTGATGAGGTGGCACTGATGGTGTGGCACTGATGAGGCGGCACTGAAGGTCACTGATGGGCTAGGCACTGATGAGGAGGCACTAATATGCAGCACTGATGGGCGCTGAGAGGTGGCACTGATATGCAGCACTGATAGGCAATGATATGCAGCTCTGATAGCCACTGATAGGTGGCACTGATGGGCAGCACTGATGGGTGACACTGATGGGAGCTGATGGGTGGCACTGATAGAAACTGATGGGCGGCACTGATGGGCAGGCACTTAAAGGCAGCACTGATTGGCATAACTTATAAGCACAGATAGGTGGCACTGATGGGCATTGATAGGTGGCCCTTATGGGCAATAATAGGTGGTACTGATGGGCAATGATAGGTGGCACTGATGGGCAGAGAGTGGCATCCAAGATGGGCACTGTTGGGGCTGCATTGAAATTACCATTACACAGCTTGCCTGTGAGGAGATGCTGCTCATCAGTTCTCCTCACCTCACACTGTCAGTGTGAGAGAGGAAAAGCCAATAAATGGAACACCATTGTTTACATGAGATCGACTGTGTTTGGACACAGCCGCACACATGGGTAAAGAGTCATGGCCGCAGCTCTATGCTTTGATCAGGGTCGCTACGTGTCCCAGGAACACAGCACCCGCGATTGGCGATCACAGCTAAACTGGGCACCGCCATATAACATTGTCCCAGAATAAGAGCCACACCACACCCCCGACATTGGACGGCGGACGGGCGGGAAGTAGTTAATCTTATCAAATTCAATACAGCACCAAAACATCTATTAGGTGGTGCAAAAATATTGGTACCTCCTCACAGAAGATGAGGCTATGTCAAGCCACACCCGGCAGCTGTCTACAGGTGATCTAAGTTTATGAGGGATAGGCTAGCACAGTGTTTTTCAACCTTTTTTCAGTCAAGGCACCCTTTAAAATTATAAACAGTCTTGGGGCACCCCATTCTAAAATGTAAAATCTTTTCTGATAGTGTTACATAATGCAGCAACATCTACACATTAGAGGTGATTTATTCTACCAAATCCAATACACTTTTGGTACTGACTAGTATGCCAATGTTTCTCTTCTCCCTCATTTTCTCTCCATCAGTCAGCTTATGTGACCCCAGTGCTGAGGAAGAGAGGTGCAGGAGGATCAAACAAGGATGCTGGGGAGGCGACAGATCTCCTCCTTATCAGCTGATGACATCATTGGTTGTTAGGATGCCAGTGTCTAGAAAGTCATAATGGTGCATAAAGAAAACCTATGTCTTTGTGTATCTAAAAGGCAGGCTTCATCCACATGCTGGTTTGTATACAATTTTTGATACATTTTTAGGCATTTTGCCAAGGTACCCCATGAAGAAACCTCAAGGCTTGGCTAGCCACTAGAGATGGGCTGAATGACCCATTGCTCAGTGACCCGAACTGGAAAGAAATAAAAGTGCCCATTTTGAAGGCCTTTTTGCACATAACTGGGCTTACAATGGTTAAAGGGGGTCCAGATATTGCCCTGGGGGACATGTATCAATGAAAAAAAATGTCTGTAAAAAATCTGGCACATCTGTACTGTGTATAGAACCTGCTGCAGCAATAATGGCATCTATAATGCCAAAAAAATACATTTTTCCTGCAAGCTTTCTTTTTTTATAAACAACAGCTTGGGGAGCCAGTCTGTATGATGAAGCCACGATTTAGTGCACTCGGAACAAGATTAGAGTTTTTTGGATAAATTCTGGTGTCTCTTTCCCAGACTTTGGATAGAAGTAACATGTGTGGAAAAATTGGGTTTTGGGTGTTGGTGGTGCCTTCACACAGTAACCCTATAGAGGTACTCTTGGTTTAAGCAAGAAATGGACTTGCTGTTAAAAATTTAATCCAAAGAAACATTACTCCAATGGTCCCCCCAGCATATACCTCACGAAGAGTAGTGTTCCCTTAACCACTTTAAGACCAGAAGGATTTTCCCCCCTTCCTGACCAGGCCCTATTTTGCAATTCGGCACCGCGTTACTTTAACGGACACAATATTTTTCACATTCTGCTATATAACATTCCCCAAAAAAAATATGTAAAAATCAAAATTTTCGAACATTTTCGGCCAATTTGTTTTCTGCTACATACTTTTGGTAAAAAAAAAAAAAAAATCGCAATAAGCGTATTTTGATTGGTTTGTGCAAAAGTTATTGCGTCTACTAACTACGGGAAAGATTTGTGTAATTTTTATTGTTTTTTTTTTTTATTAGTAATGGCGGCGATCTGCGTTTTTTTTGTGGAACTGTGGCATTGCGGCAGACAGATTGAACTCCTAACTGACATTTGTTACACTTTTGGGGTACCAGTGACATTACTACAGTAATCAGTGCTAAAAATATGCACTGTTACTGTAATAATGCCATTGGCAGGGAAGGGGTTAACCCTGTGGGTGATCAAGGGGTTAAATGTGAGCCTAGGGGAATGATTCTAACTGTGGGGGGGGGGGGGGCGTTGCTTCTGAAATGACCATAGAGACATGTGATCCTATATAGCAAGATCACATGAACTCTATGATCATCCCAGGGAGAAGGACAATCGACTGTGCTTACAACAGCCGACCTTCCTCTCTCAGCGGGGAACGATCGCGGATGTCAGGTGGCATTTGGAGCCGCCTGCCTGCTGCATCGGCTTCCCCGCTGACAATCGCTCGCCCCCTAGCTGCCACCAGGTGACTGACGTATTTCTACGTCGGTTTGGCTGGGAGAGCCACACTGCCGCAGTATATATGCGGGAAGCAGTCAGCAAGTGGTTAAAAGCCAGGGCCCATAGTCAGTAGGCTAGAGGCTAGCCTGCAGTACCCTCCAAAAGCCTCTGTCCCGGGTGAGTCTATCACATTTCTCCCCCATCGAAAGTCGACTAATAAGGCCAAGACCCCTCCCTGGTCTGGACATGCGTTATTCAGGCAGAGTGAACTCACATAGTCAGTCCGCATGATTACCATTCTTGGCTGTAAGGAATAGTTGTCCTCTGGAGGTGTGGGACAGAGGTCATTGACTCTCTGTCCGGCTGCCAGTGCTTCAGCTGAGTGATTTTTACCATTCTGGGGCTTAGTGTGCTGCTGGGGAAAGGGGTTAATAGCCCCAGTTCCCTAAAGCTGTGGAGACACTGTAGATGCTAGGCAGAGGCTGGTGGTGCTCTGCCCCGTTGCCAGTGATTCAGCTGGTAGTAGACGCTTCTCAAAATCAATCTCAGCCTGTATCCATAATTAATAATGTATTTTAGGGTTTTATTATAATGCTTTTCTTTTTAAAACAAAAATGTTTGATTTTTTTTATATTATATATAATTTTTCATTTTTCTCATTCTTTTTTTTTTTATACTTCTATTTCTATCTTTATTTTAATTTCATTTTTTTTAAATATTTTTTTTACACTTTTTTATATATATTTTTTTTACACTTTTTTATATATATTTTTTGTTATTTTATTATATGTCTTTTACATATTTTTTTAAATCATACTGCTGCCCCTATTGGCTACATCGGATTGTGACCCCCACAGCATCTTGGGTAATGTAGTAATATGATTGTGACCCCACAGCATCTTAGGTAACGTAGTCTCTAGCTCCCATGTGAGCAGCATAAATACAACCCTACACCAGCATGGCATGCTCACTGCTTGAAGGAGGAGCATGCATGCTTCGAACACATGCTTGAAGGTCCTTCGTACCCCTGCCCACTGACGTCACAGCTGACAAGGATGCCACCAAAGCAGATGAGCCTGCACCAGCGCCCAAACCCGCCAGTTACCAGGATCAGGATCATACAGAGAGGCAAACCCATGTGACATGCCTTTATACATTTACACTTCTTGTGAGTTGCCATTTTTTAATTGCATTAAATGTTGAACTTTACAAATCATACTACACTCACCGCTTGAAAATTACTTCACCATTGGTTTTAATGAAGCACAGATTTTTTCCTTTATAAGCACTTTATGGACTGTGTTTGGACTTATTTGCTATTTATTTAACAATTTTGGTGACTTCACTGGACATTAACACAGCAGCACTCTGTCATTGTCACTTTATTGATTGCACATATCACTTTATATTCACCATTCATTATTTTATATATCAACGTGCAGATTAATTTTCTACCACGATTTTATATAGTTGTATTTATTGTTTTCAATACGCATTACTAGTATATACAAAATTTTCACTATCCCTTCCATATATCTTTATCCCTCCCATTTTTAATATTTTATATACCCTTCCATATTAGTGTATTTCCTACTTTGTAACAGGCAGCGCCATTTTACCTCGTTTCACTCTTACATTGTTTGATATAGCCATCTGGACTATATTTTGGGGTAGGCTGCAGCCTTATCTATATCCATCAGCGCGGAAACTTACCTCTTTTATCCTCCATGATGACGTCACGAAGCTGGTTGATGTTAGAGACCTTACGCTCCTCTAACTTCCATTTGCCCCACAGATGCTCAATAGGGTTTAGATCTGGAGACATGCTTGGCCAGTCCATCACCTTTACTCTTAGCTTCTTTAGCAAGGCAGTGGTCATCTTGGAGGTGTGTTTGGGGTCATTATTGTGACGGGAGTCACTTTTACCTTAGAGAGGTTGAGAAATCCCTCTCTCAGCTCCCTAGGCCCCTCTTATGTGTAAGTCACCCTGTATCTATTAGGGGCACAGGGTGACCACGGAAATTATAAGCTTAATGGACACTGACAATATGGTTTGAATTACTCAAATGGGAAAGTAATATTTATCAACAATATCTCTCAAGAAATATATGAAGACTTTGGGACTCTAGGCCTAGGACCATGTTAAAGGCCTAGCTGCCTATTGCCAATAAGAGACACAGTCAGACTCATAGCATATGCCGATATCATCAGCTCAACCACCTATCTTCCGCACATTGTTGATTATGATGATTTAGTCACCTATTGTCTACTGTGGGTTCTGTGTTTATACTTAGGATAATGTGTATTGCACTTTGTTTTAGCCTTGTTGCAGTGCTGAGTTAATTACCATGTATTTTTTATTTTTTTTATAATATAATAACAAAAAACATAACAACAACACATAACACATGCTGAGCATATCATATCAATAAGAAAACACACTGAGTTACATTAGTACAGAACCATACATATAGTCAAATACCAGCTACATCATACCGAATATATTTCAATTCAATGAAATCAAGACATCATCCACTCTTAGGTAGCATCCTCCAAAAAATAAAATTCCTATGAGTTTGGATGTGTGGGGGTGCTCCAGGCCGTGGAGGGCTCCGTCAACCATTTAGACCAAATCTTATTAAACTTAGGAGGGCATCCCCTATTGGCATAGGTATCCCTATATAATGCAAAAGAGAAACACATTACCAGTCCCTGCACAGATCCTGGAGATTAATTCTCAAGCTGGGGAACCTTGTATTATGGCCAGTGGTGAAACACATGAGAAAAAGCGTGGCAGCTCTCTTAACCCTCCATGGGATGTGAGGCAGAGAAACTAGGCAGAAAACAAAAGAAAGAGAGCGCACACCGCCCTAGTGTAATGTTACACTAGGGCGGTGTGCGCTCTCTTTCTTTTGTTTTCTGCCTAGTATCCCTATATAATGACAGACTATTATTTATCAATTGTTTCCAAAATGCAAGTGGCGGAAGAATAGTTTTTTTTCCAATAGAGATCAATGGTCTTTCTAGCTTAAAAATAACGCAACAGTCACAAACAAACGCTCCGCCCTTGTGGCCAAGATAGAATCCACAAACCCCAATATGCATTTAGACATTGAAACCTGCAAGGGGTGTACACAAAGGGGTTTAAAAGTATTCATTAACATGTTAATGATAACATTGTCTGGGTCTGCATTGCCATTCACATATTATTTCTGTCCAGATGGCTAGGTATTTAGTTCAGGTTAATAATATTTCTGTACCTAATTTCATCTGCATAGGATAATGTAATCAGGCACCTGACCTGGTGGGGTACTCTGATCAGGAGGGGGATGTCCTCCTGTGTGGTATATCCTCAGTGTGAATTTGTTCAATCAAGGTCTGCAGGATCTATACAAGCTAAGTTCTTGACTTGTTTTGTATGGGGGGAGGGGGGCTGCAATATCTGATATCTATGTTCAGACTGAAGGAAGCAGTATTCTGATGGAAACCCACAGGCACAGAGTGGGTCACAGTTCCGTTACAATTATCATGTTGGAATACTGCTCTGCAGCCCAGTCTCCAAAGGGAGGGGATCATGCTCTGCTTCAGTATGTCACAATACATGTTGGCATTCATGGTTCCCTCAATGAACTGTAGCTCCCCAGTGCCGGAAGCACTCATGCAGCCCAAGACCATGACACTCCCACCACCATGCTTGACTGTGGACAAGACACACTTGTCTTTGTACTCCTCACCTGGTTGCCAGCACATGCGCTTGACACCATCTGAACCAAAAAAGTTTATCTTGGTCTCATCAGACCACAGGACATAGTTCCAGTAATCCATGTCCTTAGTCTGCTTGTCTTTAGCAAACTGTTTGCGGACTTTCTTGTGCATCCTCTTTAGAAGAGGCTTCCTTCTGGGACAACAGCCATGCAGACCAATTTGATGCAGTGTGCGGCGTATGGTCTGAGCACTGAACGTTGACCTCCCACCCCTTCAACCTCTGCAGCAATGCTGGCAGCACTCATACATCTATTCTCCAAAGACAGCCTCTGGATATGACGCTGAGCAAGTGCACTCATGGCGAGGCCTGTTCTGAGTGGAACCTGTCCTATTTAACCACTGTATGGTCTTGGCCACCATGCTGCAGCTCAGTTTCAGGGTCTTGGCAATTTTCTTATAGCCTAGGCCATCTTTATGTAGAACAACAATTCTTTTTTTCAGATCTCACAGAGTTCTTTGTCATGAGGTGCCATGTTGAACTTCCAGTGACCAGTATGAAAGAGCGATAACACCAAATTTAACACACCTGCTCCCCATTCACACCTGAGACCTTGTACCACTAACGAGTCACATGACACCGGGGAAGGAAAATGGCTAATTGGGCCCAATTTGGACATTGTCACTTAGGGGTGTACTCACTTTGTTGCCAGGAGTTTAGACATTAATGGCTGTATGTTGAGTTATTGTGGGGGGGGGGGGGGCAGCAAATGTACACTGTTATACAAGCTGTACATTCACTACTTTACATTGTAGCAAAGTGTAATTTCTTCAGTGTCGTCACATGAAAAGATTTAATAATATATTTACAAAAATGTGAGGGGTGTACTCACTTTTGTGAGATACTGTAATGAATCAGTTTTTCGTTCATTTTGTCACATATGTCTAGTGCAAAGAAATCAGACGAGAAACACATTAACCTTTCAATTTATTGTTCGTTTGGCAGAATTTTCCAAACTGTTCCTTTGATTTTCCAGCTCTGAAAAGTTAAAACCGATTTTCTATTTGTGCCCATTAACTGGATGAAAAATAAACAAATGGACCAAATGACAGATTTTGAATGATTTTTCGGCTAGTGTATGGCCAGCATTAGACTCAGAATGAAGTTTGAAGTCATGTGACAGGCACTGGATACTGCAAAATAAAGGTAGATTTCATTTCATTTTGAGACATACGGCTGAACTTACATTAATGATTGCAGGGGAGAATGTAAGTACAGTTAAACCTTCGATTGCGAGCATAATTCGTTCCGGAAGCATGCTTGTAATCCAAAGCACTCTTATATCAAAGCGAATTTCCCCATAAGAAATAATGGAAACTCAGATGATTCGTTCCACAACCATTTATTCATAAGTCCTTCAATTTATAGTCCATATAAAAAGATTATAGCATTGCGATAGGTTATATAACCATAAAATGTCCATCCACAAATAGCCGCTTCCACAAGGGGATTAGAAGCAAAATCCAGCAGGAGCTACAGAGTATCAAATAGAAGAGTGGCACCTCTAAGTGTAGCAATATGGTTCCATTTAATGAAGGTGCAATATTTAGCAACTCACAAGGTTGACGAATAAAACAGGCACATCTAAGTACGCAGGCATCCGGGGTAAAGCTGTCCACATAGACTATCTTCTGCACCGCCGGCTGCCAGTCTGTAATCCTGACCGGGAAGACCACCCTGCAGTAAAGCGATCTGAAAGCGAGGGGCAGCATGGAAGGGATGACGTAGATGTCGGTGCGGAGGATGTCCTATGTGGACAGCTTTACCCCTGATGCCTGCATCCTTAGATGTGCCTGTTCCAATCATCAACCATGTGAGTTGCTAAATGTTGTACCTTCATTAAATGTAACCATATTGCTACACTTAGAGGCGCCTCTCTTCTCTTTTATACTCAGCTGTGACTTGAGGCTACTTGTATATCAAGACATCGCTTGTATATCAAGTCAAAATTTATTTGAAAATTTTGCTTGTCTTGCAAAGCACTCTTAAACCAAGTTACTCTCAAACCAAGGTTTTACTGTATTAGGCTTTTCTTCAACTTTAACAAAAACTGTGAAATGTATGTTACAGGTAAACCACAATGGGTGGCTTGCTATTTGGGACAGCAAAACAAAGTTTGCAACCTAGTTACTTTTATTTTCAAACATATGTTTCATGCATATTTATGACTGATAATTATGAAACCACTCCCATTAGACCCATTCAGGAACAAACAGGGATTTCTCCAGAATAAAAAAAGGTAAGAATCTGCAACAAAGGTTGTTATAATCCTTGTAATATATATAGATCACCCAGAGGGGAATGTTTTTTTTCTCAACAAAAGTGGAGTTATGCTTTAATCTGACATAGAATCTACTTTTAGCTACAACATACTGTAGGTCCATTAGGTTTGACCACATTGGCCAGAGGTCTTGTCTCCCCAACAAAGAATATTTTACATATATGTCATCTTTGGTATATTAAGAACTATTATTTTTTCCTACCAGTTAGATTGAATTTAACCACTTTAGGACCGCTCACGTTGCTGCTACTGCGGCAATGTGGCACGATCCCGTCCCCCTGTAGGCGGCGCTCGCGCGCCACCGGAGGCGCGCTCCCGCTGTTTTCAGTCACAGTGGGAGTCAGGCCAGGGGAGGAGCGGCGGCGATCGCCGCTGCTCTTCCCCGATCGTCGGGGGGAATCTGGTTTGGAGATCCGCCCGCTTGTGTAAACAGAGCGGGCGGATCTCCTCAGTGACAAGGAGTGACAGATTGCAGTGTTCAGTCCCCTCCCCCCCCCCCACACGTTAGTAAGCACGAGGCATTCATTAATTCCTCCCTCTCCAATAAAATTAACCCCTTCCCTGCCAGTGTAATTTTTACAGTAACCGTGCATATTTATAGCATTTATAGCACTGATTACTGTAGTAATGTCACTGGTAACCCCAAAAGTGTCAAAAATGTCAGTCAAGGGTCCGATCTGTCCGCCGCAATGTCGCAGTCCCTCAAAAAAAAAAAAAAATCGTAGATCGCCGCCATTACTCTTTAAAAAAAAAACACCAAAAATTACAGAAATCTTTCCCTTAGATAGTAAACGCAATAACTTTTGCGCAAACCAATCAAAATACGCTTATTGTGATTTTTTTTTACCAAACATATGTAGCAGAAAACAAATTGGCCAAAAATTTTAAAAAAATTTGATTTTTACATTTTTTGGGGGGGGGAATTTCATATAAAAAAAATGTTAAAAATATTGCTGTTTTTTCAAAATAAACGCTCTTTTTTTGTTTATAGCGCAAAAAGTAAAAATCGCACAGGTGATCAAATACCACCAAAAGAAAGCTCTGTTTGTGGGAAAAAAAGGACGTAAATTTCATTTGGGTATGGCGTCGTACAACCGCGCAATTGTCAGTTAAATTTGCACAGTGCCGAATCGCAAAAAGTGGCCTGGACGTAAGACAGCAAAATCCTCCGGTGGTTAAGTGGTTAAAGGATATGAGATGTAAATGTACTTTGTAAAACATATTGCGATTACTTCTGGTACTTGGACAGAAATTCATCTACTCCAAAAAGCTTTTGCTGTTTCCCAAACTGGAACAGATAATTGCCAGTGTTCTAAGCCGTGATTCAGAAAATTTGCACAATACAGTTGGAGAAATGTTGCTTTTCAACAAATAATGGACAATTCTGTTTTCTGCAGCAGGGCTACATTTCAAATCCAGTGGGTTGTCTATTTGTGAAAATTATATTTGAAACAGATACTGTCTATTAGAAGCATCCTTTTTTAATATTATTATATTATAAAATGTGTAGAATTTATTCACTGTATGTTTTATCAAAAATTTAGTTTTCTTTTAATGCTTAGCTAGTTTTTTCATACAGAAACTTATCTGCAATTTTAGACTTCCATCCCTCCTCCCCTGTGTAAAAAGTGGCAGAAAGGCACATGGCAATTTTTAGAAAAATGCCAGTTGGCTACAGAAATAAATTACTTTGAAAATGCCTTGTTTTCTTGTGTCCTTTAGAGTCTCTTGTTCAGCAAGCACTTGACAAATGTTGCTATGTAATATTTTGTTGAATCTGGCATTTGTCTTGCAGAGGTAAATGTTTAATATGTGCTGTCCTCCCTTTACCTGATGTTTTATGTGTTTTTCAAGATTATGCCTAATTCCTTTGATTACTTTTACACTTCCTTTTCAGTGTCATCATGCTCTGTTAGTTTTCCTCCCTGTAAATAGATAGCTTGACTTATTTATTATAACAGTATGTGAAACCACATAAAAAAAATGATATGTGTAAGTGAGTGAAATAATATGTTATTTTGCTCAAATCACTTTGAAGTCCAAATAGAATCTTTTATACTCAAAACTCTGCTGTATGTGCTTTAAAACTACCTCTAGACATTACATAAATGTATATACAATATATACATTGTGTGTGTATATGTGTGTATATATATATATATATATATATATATATATATATATACACACATACACTATATTGTCAAAAGAATTAGAACGCCTGCTTTTACTCGTTCATGCACTTTAATGGAATCCTGGTCTTAGTCCGTAGGGTTCAATATTGAGCTGCCCCACCCTTTGCAGCTATAACAGATTCAACTCTTCTGGGAAGGCTGTCCACAAGGTTTAGGAGTGTGTCTATGGGAATGTTTGACCATTCTTCCAGAAGCTCATTTGTGAGGTCAGGCACTGATTTGGACGAGAGGACCTGGCTCGCAGTCACTGCTCTAATTCATCCCAAATTTGTTCTATCAGGTTAAGGTCAGGACTCTGTGTAGGTCAGTCAAGTACCTCCACCCCAAACTCGCTCATCCATGTCAAATAGAGATTTATTTTGATGGTATTTAATCACCATGTGGGTTTTTATTTTTTGCTAAACAAACAAAAAAGACTGAACATTTTGAAAACAAAAACAGTATTCATAGAGGCTGCACTGATGGGCACTGGTAGGCTGCACTGATGGGAACTGATAGGCTGCACTGATAGGCTCCTCTGATGGGCAATGATAAGGCAGCATTGATGGGCACTGATGAGGCTGCACTGATAGGTGGCACTGATGGGCACTGATAGGCGGCACTGATAGGCGGCACTGATAGGCAGCACTGAAGGGCACTGGAATATGGCACTGATAGGCACTAAAAGGCACTGGTAGGTGACACTGATAGGCAGCACTGATTAGTGGCACTGATGATGAGGCACTGGTGGGCATTGATAGGTGACACTGCTGTGCACAACTTAGCAGTGCTGATTTTCACTGGTAGGTGGCACTGGTGGGTGTGGAGTGTGCGGGACCGATGTCCTGTTTACACAAGCTGGTAATGGCAATCGGTAATCGGAAAAAAAAGCAGATTACCAGCTTCTGTTTACATCACGTGATCAGCTGTCATTGGCTGACAGCTGATCATGTGCTAAGGGGCCAGGATCGGCCCTTTACTCCAATCTGTAATCAGCCAAGTCTCATGGACTCGGTGATCACAGCTCATGTGCCACCCGCACCCCGCAGGGGACGAACAAGCAGCACATGCATGGGAAAATGTACACAGATTCCCTCCCAGCAATTTTAGGCCCACGCTGTAGCCGTCTTTCTGAAGAGGTTATGCTAGTCAAAATAAAAAATTCAAAAGTCTAAACCAATTAATTTCATTGTGGCCTGAGACCAGTTGCCAAATCACCTAAAGTGTATCTACTTTCATGGGGGAAAAAATAACAAATAACAAAAAAAACAAATATAGTGTAGGCAATTGAGACAGAAGCCATTTTGTAATTGAATGTTATTAAAAATTACCTTTTCTTTTCAATATGAAGTGCAGTAATTGTACAATGCAATGCAACATGGTTCTGTACACAGATGGTGTACAGAATGTCCCCAGAAATGTAGAATGTCCTCTATACATACATTGTGGATTTATGACAGCTGCATGTTTTCTGGGTATCTTTACTTGTATTACTTGTTTGAAGGACCTGCTCTTTAACAACTATAGTAGAAAATACTTTTGTTTCTTATGTATTATTGACAGATGTCCTGCTACTTATGCAAAGTACAGTAAGCAGAAGTTATTTTATTTTCATTATTTCAAATGGAACAACAGACAACAGACCCACATAATTTTGTATGTGCAGCAGACAAAAGATGATATCAGTGAAATTAGTCTAGCATGAAGTGTGCAGCAACCATGGTGGTTCACATCTGAAATCTAAGATGATTTATAGGAGAGGAAATGAGCAGGGTTATATAGATCAAACACAAACCAAGGTCAGAATGTGAAAACAGCAGATAAAGGATCTCCTGTCCTCTTTAGAAAAACACATGCCTTAAATAGGATATCAGTCTCAAAGTTATCTGTCTGAAGGGTATTTGGGTGGTATGTACATGACTGGTTAGAGTTTCAAAAACTTGTTTTTTCAAAATATGGCCATAGAGCACATGGAAATTAAACAGCAAAACAGCAAACACTTGCTAGAATTCAAATAAAATACATTGGTAAATTCAAAATGAGCTGAGTATAGTCTATATGCATTTCAAGCAACTGAGTTTCAACATAAGTCCCTCACACAGAATGGGCTCCCCCAAGTTAGTACACTTTTAAAATTTTCATATAACAGAAACGTAGCAGAAAACATATTCACTGTTAGGCTGGCTTATGCAAAACTTGCTCATAGGTTATTACAAAGCCCAACATACTGTATGCTGAAAGATATACAATGCAAAATTGATGTTTTACTCAATAAGATATATCCAAAACCAAAACTTTTTTCCACTTTGGATAGAGTGGGGAATAATTGGATCATAATTTACAAGGAGATAGACAAATGACATGTGCTTCAGGGTAAAGGAGGCAAAACTGTGATGTTTCACTTGTGGTGTGAAAATATATTACAATGTATAGTCATGGTTAATGTTCCTATAACTCTGAACTGAGAATTTCCATTACATTTACAATAATTTACTATGCCATTGTTTGTTTGGCCTTCGTATAGTTTAGGGGTCTTCAAATTATGGCCCTCCAGTTGTTCAGGAACTACAATTCCCATCATGGCTAGTCATGTCTGTGAATGTCAGAGTTTTACAATGCCTCATGGAACGTGTAGTTCCGCAACAGCTGGAGGGCCGTAGTTTGAGGATCCCTGGTATAGTTGGTTAACATACTGTCATCTTGTGGTTATGTTGGTTATCACACCATCCTTTTTTTTGCTCCCCCCCACATTGTCTTTATTGGAAAGAAGATGGCCGCTTGTCTCTAGGCCACATGTAATCTGCTCACATTTTGGAACGCATTACCATGTTTTGACCTGCAAATACCATCTTTTTAATCATCTGCCACCTCCTGTTGTCTGCTGTAATCTGCGCATTCATTAAAGATCTTTGTGTATGATAGGTATTTGGTGAGTTCAACTATCTGATAAAGACTGTCCACGGTGATTGTATCTGCTTATACAAGCCAGGCTTAGAGGCCTAGAGTAAGTGATAAGTCACTATTACAACAGTTGGAGTCAGAATAAAAACCTTTGTAGACAACATTGTCTTGAACATATTACACTTCTGTGCATTTGAGATTGATCTCTACCGTTGTTGTATTCATATTTCCCCGGAATGTTCCATTCACATTAATACACTGTACTTTATATTGTTATGCTTTTGGTAATCTTCCATATCACACACTGTGCTAGGAAGTCTTTTTGTTACTAAGCAGTCAGATATTTCCAATATAGAAGCAAATTTCTCTGACCACTACACTATGTAAGATTTGAAAAGGTTTTAGTAATTTAAATATGCATGTTACATTTTGTTTACTGAAGCGCAAGTAGTTTGATTATTTCCAATGGTTTTATTTATAATATAATTATAAGGCTCTGTGTGTACCCCTATAGGAGAAAAGGGAAATGTGTGAGTGCATTAGCAACTAGAATCCCTTTTCCATTATGTCTTTTAGTTTGATATGAATACTGATTAGAACCCTCTGCCAGTTTTTCTGCCTTCTGTGTCCTACTGTAGACACAACAGAAAGTGAGAAAAGAAACAATCCAAAGAGAAGGAAAATGCCTGTTGTTTTTACTGGAACAAATGTCGCCAATGGAAGATTTCCTATTCTCATCACAATTTAAAATTTAGAATTTTCCCTCACCTTTTGTCTTGATGGCAGCAATTGCAAAGAGAAATAGAGAAAGCATATCTCTGTAACATGGACATAGGCAGTAATAAAAACCTGACAGGGATTCTAAATTCTCACCACTCTTCCTATGATTAAAAAAAATGTATGGCTTTAGATACACTTTTTTTACTCAGTAACCTTTATTATGAAGTGTCTGTTGTATGATCTTGATATGTTATAAGATCCAAATTAGTTTTCCAATATTTTATTGATGTAATGGTGCTAGATCAAATTCTCCCAGAGCTGCTTTGCAGTTCAGTAAACAAAGGGATTGATTAACATGATATCAAAACCAATTTTTTTTTTTTTTCAAATTTCAACTGGGATAATGAGATACTGGGACTTGGTGCATGTGGGTACCTGTACGCATAAGTAGGCCTCATTCACACGGGCTCATACTTAAGCGAACATCTGTGCAATGGGCTGTGTTTGCCCACATTGAATGCACAGGTGTTTTGCGCATCCCCATGCAGGCAATCACATTCATGTCTATAGGGACACAGTGACTGCTCCCAATTTATATCTGAGCAGGTGCATGTCACCCAGTATAGACAGTGTACATTTGGGGACATCAGGGCCGGAGTGGGACTCATTTTCAGCCCTGGAGTTTCATGCCTTAGACCGGCCCACTTTAGTTCACCTGACTGAAAAACTCCCACACATGGCATCATCCCATCCTACCTTGTCACTAGGACTTTTCTAAAACACTCCCAGCTGTTCACCTCCACCATCATAATGGTGAGCTCCGTCTCCATTCTTTTTCTCCCCTAGTGCAGTAGGTGTGAGCTAAAAAGTCACTCATGTGATGCTGGAAGTGAACAGTAACATCTAGGCGTGTCTTACCAACAAGGCGGGATGGGATACCATCTCTGGGAGTTTTTTTTGTCAGGTTTCAGGAGGTATATAAATGGCCTTTACCTATAACAAGGGCTTTATTCATCTTTAGTCAGAGCTTTACAATTTAATTTTATCTACTACCCCCCCCCCCCTCCTTTATTTGTATTGGCAGTTTTTGGAAAAGGTGAACTAATCCTTTCATGTTCACCAAAACATGCAGTTTGGCTCAGGGGCGGACTGACAACTCATGGGGTCCCCGGGCAATAGGGGATCATGGGGCCCCCTGTGTCCCCGTCCATGTGTCCTGGCCCACACTCAAGCAGCTTATCAGTACCCATCAAATGCAGCTTATCAGTGCCCATTAATGAAACCTCACCAGTGCTCATCAAATGTAGCTTATCAGTGCCCATAAAATGCAGCTTATCAGTGCCCATCAAATGCAGCCTAATCAGTACCCATCAAATGCAGCCCCATCAGTGCCCATCAAATGAAGCCTCACCAGTGCCCACTAAATGAAGCTTATTAGTGCCCATCAATGCAACTTCACCAGTGCCCATCAATGCAGCATCAATAGTGCCTATCAAATGCAGCCTCACCAGTGCCCATCAAATGCAGCTTATTAGTGCTCATCAATGCAACCTCACCAGTACCAACAAATGCAGCCTTATTAGTGCCCATCAGATGCAGTTTATCAGTGCCAATCAAATTAAGCTTATCAGTGCCCATCAAATGCAGCCTTACCAGTGCCATCAAATGCAGCTTATCAGTGCCCATCAAATGCAGCTTATGAGTGGATTCAAATGCAGCTTATCAGTGCCCATCAAATGCAGCTTATCAGTGCCCATCAAATGCAGTTTATTAGTGCCCATCAAATGCAGCTTATTAGTGCTCATCAATGCAACCTTACCAGTGCCATCAAATGCAGCCTTATTAGTGCCCATCAATGCAACCTCACCAGTGCCATCAAATGCAGTCTTATTAATGCCCATCAAATGCAGCCTTATCAGTGCCCATCAAATGCAGTTTATCAGTGCCTATCAAGTGCAGCTTATCAGTGCCCATCAAATGCAGTCTGTTAGTGCTCGTCAATGCAACCTCACCAGTGACAACAAATGCAGCCTTATTAATGCCCATCAAATGCAGCCTTATCAGTGACTGGATCACACAGAGCAGCAATCTCTCGCTGTGTCACGGAGCTTGAATTTAAATTGCCCGGCGGCCGCTGTCAACAAAGTCCCACCTCCTAGACTGGCTCCTATGATACACGTCACACTGATTCAATTTCCCAGCATTGGATCAGTGTGCCGTCTATCATAGGAGCTGGTCTAGGATGCGGGACTTTGTTACAGCGCTGCGGAACTATTTAGATCCAAGTTCCGTGACACAGCAGGAGATTGCCGCTCTGTGCGACATACACAAGGAGAGGAGGAGGAAGGGGAGCACTCTGACAGGGGCGCCCCAGAATGACGTCATTGATGCAATTGTGATTCAGTTGTTCCCTGCATTGATGGAGAATCGTTTAAGGCTGAATCGCAATGCATCGATTATACGATTATTTTCAACACCCCTACTTGACCACCAATGTTAGTCCCGGTTCACATTAGTGCAATGACAGACATTGCATGTGATTTGCAGCGCACTGCTATGAAAATCACATGATGTCTGTGCGATGCGAATTAAGCCATACAGATTGTATGGCTAAATTCACATCACATTTGGACACAACTTGCACAGAACCCTTTTTTGGGTCCGCAGCCGAATTTGATTGCATGGGTGTTCACATCTATGCGATCTGATTCATGTCTGAACTGTCAGTTCCCACTGCGATATGTGAACTGATCTGAGGATGTCGGTAGCTTTGTATTGACACCCCCAGTGATTTGCATATGGCAGTGTGAACTGCCTGAGATTTGAATGCGATTCGGGAACCCGCAGTGAATTCGTAGGTTTCTCGCATCGCATATGTGTGAACTGGGATTAGGAGACATTCTTCCAGCTGAAGTGTACAGATGTCAGTGTTAGGGAAAAACCCTTAGTGTACAGATATCTATAGGGAATAACTCATTAAGTCCTATTCCCAATAGATAACACTGATATCTGAACACTGAGTGGCACTCACTATACTGGGGAATAGCAGCTGCTAGAAGAGTACTGGGAAAGAAGGAATGAACACTCAGTCAGTCTGGCTGGTGAAGTGGTGATTATAGCACACACAACACATTAAACTTCTGTAATTATTACACACTGACCTGCTGCTACACACACGGCAGGTCAGGCTGCTTAGCTCTGAGGTGACTCTGCTCGGCTCTGCACTCTATAGCCTCCATCTCCTTCACCCGAGGCAGTGATGCGTAGCCCCGCCCCTCAGCTGAATTCCCCAGAGGGAGGGGTGGCCAGAGCTCCTGTCCCTGCCATCATCTCCACACGGCTGACGGCACGACTCTCTGATCCATCCTGTGATAGGGTGCCATCTATTCTTCCACGCCTCCCACAAGAATTGTATCACTTGCGAGCCAATTATCGGCAGCGCTGGGCGGCCCGGGGGCGTGTTTTTGGAGTGGGACCGAGGCATGGAACGCAGCATGTCCTGGAAGTGAGTTTAGTGAGCATCCTGGGACTGATTGACTCTGCTAGCGTTTCCTCTTCACCATGAAATGACAACGGCCCTTGACCAATCTGGCCCAGCGGGAATTCTCCCGGTGCTCCCGATTAGCCAATCCGGACCTGGGGGACATGCACCAGCATGGATGTCAAATTGGGAGCTGCAACTATGCCTACGCAGAGGCTGTGTCCAAAAAGACATGAATAGGGCTGCCTGCACTTGGATGCCTGGAACATCTCATCTTTACGGCCAATCATTGCCCTTCACATGGGTGTGCACTTAAGTACGCCTATGTGAACGAGGCCTAAGTAAAGTTAAAGCACAGCAGCTGTACTTCTATGTGAGATAACCTTGACTCCTTTTATATTTCTATTTTTGACTCTTTACTCTTTACTTTATTTCCTGTTAAACATATTCTTCTCACTTTTCAAACTGCATTTTTCTGCCTTGCCGTTTTCTAACTTAAGAGAATGGTTAAAGTTATATTAAAGCCTACATTTATTTTAAATATTTTCTGCTGAAAAAACTGGAACTAACAAAGTATGCCACTTTCTATTTTTTTCAAAACCTTTTTCTTTTCCTCCTGATACTGCTGATGTCCCGAGCATTGGCCCCACTTGCTATTTTTAGAGTGGCTGAGTTGGGTAAAGATGTGTGGATGGCAAACCCTGGGGTGAAAGCACTAGATGTCACTGCTAACCCTAACAGCTGAGAGAGCAGCCCATCTAGTAGGAGTGGTGAGGGTAATGCAGAAAGGTCTTGATAATTAGTGGTAGTAGTCAAAAAGACTGAAAGAATAATTGGTTGTGCAAATTGCCTTAACTGAATGACTGCTGTCTCCCTGGTGCCAGGATCGGTGCACTGGGTTGACAAATTACTGGGGTTGACTGAGCATAACCCAGCTGTCTTGGTCCATGTTGGGACCAATTACAGAATACACGGATGCAGGATCCTTAAGAATAATTTTAGAGAACTAAGCTGCAACGTAAAGAGCAGGACTTCCACGGATATATTCTCCATAATGTTTCCTGTGTCATGCACAACACAGGAAAAACAGTGGTAAAGATGAAGGTGTGTTCCCGCTGTGTTCCTCAGTGTGAGTGCCACATCCCAGGAAAATTTGAACCAATTGTATGATCCCCTAGGGGTGGGACTTTGTAGGCAACTCAAAATTCAAAAAACTTTTTACAAGTAAATATAAATTTTATTGATACATACAAAAAAAAAAAGGGAACATACCAAAAAAGTACAATAGATACACAGTAAAATGGCAAAACTATTGGATAAAAATATGCAAATGCACTCAACCAACTACTCCAGGTTGAATCCAACGTTTCAAGGTAATAAACCTCTTCCTCAGGGATTGTGCTGGAGATTTGTTAATTATGATTGATTTAGCATATGAACATATGTGATAGTTTTGCCGCTAGGTAAAAGCAGGGAAATTGTAGAACACCCACAGAGACCGATGGTTTTTGCAAATGAGGTCTATACGCATATAGAGCATTATAGTGCTGGAGAAGATGCAACAGGAGAGATTGCGCGCCCTGGAAACAGATGTCGCAACTGGAGTCCAAAATGTGCTTAGCCGGTCGGGTAGAGGCCAATCACATCCGACTTGAATGGTGCCTTTTGAGCAGCCTTCTCCCAGCAGTGGATGTCACTGTTCCATCTTCTCCAGCACTATACTGCTCTATATGCGTATAGACCTCATTTGCAAAAACTATCGGTCTCTGTGGGTGTTCTACAATTTCCCTGCTTTTACCTAGCGGCAAAACTATCACATATGTTCATATGCTAAATCAATCATAATTAACAAATCTCCAGCACAATCCCTGAGGAAGAGATTTATTACCTCGAAACGTTGGATTCAACCTGGAGTAGTTGGTTGAGTGCATTTGCATATTTTTATCCAATAGTTTTGCCATTTTACTGTGTATCTATTGTACTTCTTTCGTATGTTCCCTTTTTTTTTTTTTGTAAGTATCAATAAAATGTATATTTACTTGTAAAAAGTTTTTTGAATTTTGAGTTGCCTACAAAGTCCCACCCCTAGGGGATCATACAAGTGGTAAAGATGAATGCATGTCTAAAGATCTGAGGTAAGAGAGAAGCATTTGGGTTTCTACTGCACTGGGCTGACCTTTAATTGGGGTACAAGCTGTATGCTAAAAATGGTCCACTGTGCTAAAAGAGAGTTTTATGAGTTTGGAGGAGAATTTAAAGTTGGATTGAGGGAACAGGTGTTAGAATATAATGGGGCAGACAAGTCTAATGGGAGTCAGACACTACCAGAGGGTGGAATGGGGGAAATGGGGAAGGGCTGTTGTGGAAATTTTATTAATATTTGTGTGGACATTTTTCAGGATTCAGGAAGTGTTTTATTTAACTTGCCAGTATGTCTCCCAGTGTCAGTTTACCGGTAATCACAATGCACAGCGAATATGGCTTTAACTGGCATTCAGGAAAGACTGTTAGTTGTGGAAACCTTCCATTAAATTGAGACTGCATACCACTTGCCTGATCTCCCGAACGGCGGGCGCTCTGAGCAGCTACCCCTGGAGAGAACACCAATCCGGATCTATAGCAGTGCGATGCAAACTTCACCACACAAATGTATATCAGCCAGCCGGGGCCCCAGTATTCACTGGCAGAGATATGTTTGTGATGTGGAATTATTATCGTTTTGATAAATATCTGCCCTTTTGTTGGAATAATGGCTGGTGGCTTTCTATTATGTTTGATCTGCATGATTGAAATACTGCTGCTATTTTCCTTTGCAAATATAGTCTCATTTACTGGAATAGTAGCATAATCACTATCAAATATGTTTTTTATGAACTATATTATATAGAATTTACTCTAACAGGTTATGACGGGAGTTCATTCGTATGTACTGGCATGGCGGTGTTCATGAGAATCAATGCTAGTTCCATTGTATAAGTGTTTGGTAGCCATTTTAGCAATAGTGCATGGTCCCTTTTTCACAGAACAGCTGGAAACTCCTGCATACAGTTTGAATTGGTTCATTTACATGCACTCCCATTTCTATTGTACATTTGAATGTATACAAGTTCCTCTCCTATAAATCATCTTAGATTTCAGTTGTGAACCATTGGCTGATGTGGTGTAGCCATAACTTCCTGTCTCTGTTCTTTTGTTGCCCAATAAATAAATAAGGCCCATTGTTTATCACAGGACAACTTGGGAACATCCAAACTGAACCAGCCTGTGCGTCTGTGTCTCTGGGAATGGTGAGCATGCTCCAATGCCTTATACAAAAGAGCTGAAAACTGTGCTTTTTAGCACAATGGGATTAATTCTGCTTGGCGTATATTAATATTCAATTAAAGTACTACATGTACTATTCTAAACTGGACTGTAGCTGATATCTGCTGCAGAACGTCTTTCTTTGTTACTACTGTATTATCCTTCTGCAGTGTGGATAGGGTTTAACTGCAGAAGTTCAGCAGATATCTTTAAGAAGACAATATAGGCTATTTGGGACTTTAAGTGAGACACCAGCAGGTAATGCCCAGTGTCTCCATCCCTGTATCAGAAAAACTGAAAATTGAAAGGATTAAAAGAGGTGCATGGAAGCCAGCCAGCCCCCAGTCTGATGTAATCACCTTCCAGTCTGCCACCAACCAAGTAGACCTATCTCACGATATAAATAAAGAACAGGGGTTTACTTGACACGCATTCGCAAACGCATGTGTAAGCTGCAAGGCCTCTACACGCCACCCTGTGTTACTTGCAGTCCTAACACTATCTATTTTGAGTGTCTCCACAATGGAAGCACTTGGCTGCTAATGGATAGATGAGAGGCCGGTGAGGGGGAAACAGCCCAAGCCTCCCCCAACCCGCTACCATCTATGACTGGTCTAATATCTCAAAGCTCTAATAGAGATGTTGTAGTGATGGTACAAATCTAAAAAGGACTAGCTGAGAAGCATACACCTCCATCCCCTTGGTGGATACAGTATAAAACACAAATTGGGACTTTATATGAGGCATTTGCCTGTAAAGCACAGCGCTTCCATCCCTAATTTCATAAAATATTTGGGACTTTAAATGAGACACAAGCAGGTCATGTTATTGGTCTCCATCCCTGTATATGAAAAAACTGAGGTCAAATCAGACTGCATCCACCAAAAATGCATGAAAATCGCACGGTGGGACTTTAAATGAGGCACCAGCCTGTAGGCACAGCGTCCCCATCCCTGGTTACATGAACAATATAGGCTATTTGGGGACTTTAAATGAGACACCAGGAGGTAATGCCCAGCGTCTCCATCCCTGTTTAAAAAAAAAATTAAAATTGAAAGGATTAAAAGAGGTGCATGGAAGCCAGCCAGCCCCCAGTCTGATGTACTCACCTTCCAGTCTGCCACCAACCAAGTAGACCTATCTCACGATATAAATAAAGAACAGTGGTTTACTTGACACGCATTCGCAAACGCATGTGTAAGCTGCAAGGCCTCTACACGGCACCCTGTGTTACTTGCAGTCCTAACACTATCTATTTTGAGTGTCTCCACAATGGAAGCACTTGGCTGCTAATGGATAGATGAGAGACCGGTGAGGGGGAAACAGCCCAAGCCTCCCCCAACCCGCTACCATCTATGACCGGTCTAATATCTCACAGCTCTAATAGCTATGTTGACCTCAGTTTTTTCATATACAGGTATGGAGACCAATAGCATGACCTGCTTGTGTCTCATTTAAAGTCCCAAATATTTTATTAAATTAGGGATGGAAGCACTGTGCTTTACAGGCCAATGTAGAAGGAGGGTAGTAACCGCGCTGAAGGTGAAAATAAATGTAGAGCAGCGACTTCAAGTGTGACCACACCCTTAAACAATAATAATACAATAAGTCGCTCTGAGTGATAAAGAACAAATAAATGTCCAACATAAATAAATGTCCCAATAGTGAACGTGAATAAATAAATATGTGGAAAACGTTGAAAATCTTGAACAGTCTCCAAGGTCCCTTAGGAAATGTGCTTACCAGAAGGACAATTTGAATCTGCACGATACAAATGCTGAGGTAAGATTCACAAGCCAAGGACATTGCGTGAAGTTCATACGATGGATACTCGATGTGTAATGTATTGAACCATATAAAAAAGAAAACATTCCATAGCGTGATACCGTACAGAAAAAAATAAATAAATTATTTTCAAATCTTATTTCACCACATAGTGTGTGAGTATCCTTCACCGATTGTGAGGCAGCTTACCAGACATTAAACACAACGTGAATATCGTGAATAACTGTCCCAGTGATAAATTAGAAGGGGAAACCACCACCAACGTATAGCCTCTTACCAGATTGAAAAAGAAAACAGCAGAGTTCAGGTATTCAAACCACCTAAGCCAGCGAGACACCCAAAGACACTTAAGCCTCTTACCAGACCACAGATGAATAGTGCAGTATGGTCACTGGATGCACTCCCCCAGCGTATAAGTAGGCAGCCTCAGGGACCCGATGACACCAATAGGTAAACCACAATAGGTACTCAGTGGCCAGGATGTAACAGCAGACCAGCCCATATAAAAAGAAAGCCGCCAATAGTGTAAAATCCTTGACACACTTTATTATTAAAAGAAAGGCACTTACAGACAAGCAATAGATGTATCATTAAAAGGAATGTGAAGCCGCCGGCCGGCGGCTTCACATCCCTTTCGTGATACATCTATTGCTTGTCTGTAAGTGCCTTTCTTTTAATAATAAAGTGTGTCAAGGATTTTACACTATTGGCGGCTTTCTTTTTATATGGGCTGGTCTGCTGTTACATCCTGGCCACTGAGTACCTATTGTGGTTTACCTATTGGTGTCATCGGGTCCCTGAGGCTGCCTGCTTATACGCTGGGGGAGTGCATCCAGTGACCATACTGCACTATTCATCTGTGGTCTGGTAAGAGGCTTAAGTGTCTTTGGGTGTCTCGCTGGCTTAGGTGGTTTGAATACCTGAACTCTGCTGTTTTCTTTTTCAATCTGGTAAGAGGCTATACGTTGGTGGTGGTTTACAGGCCAATGCCTCATATAAAGTCCCAATCTGTGTATTATACTGTATCCACCAAGGGGATGGAGGTGCATGCTTCTCAGCTAGTCCTTTTTAGTTTTGTACCATCGCTACAACATAGTTATTAGAGCTGTGAGATATTAGACCAGTCATAATATGGAAACATTTTTATCATTCACCAGCCATTGTGGTAAAAAAGGGAATATTACAGCATACAGCAAGTTAGAACTGTCTTTATATACTGTTGCTAGGTACATGTAGATTAGTTCTGTTAATTACTGTTAGAATACTGCAGGTGTTTAACCATAACTCTCAGATCAATGTCCTATTGATTGTTTGCATAAATACATTTGTTAATTCTCTCTTCTTTTAGGCTACACTTGGCCTCTAAATTATTTTTAATATTTTAAGGTGTGTTGGCAAGTGATGGGTGAGTTAGTGGTGGGTGAGTTAGTGGTGGGTGTGTCTTTTCAGGTGTGTAGAGAAATCACCAGGGCTTTTTTTCCTCAGACAATAGGTACTCCCCTGTAGAGTAACCCCTTGTCTCCGCCCTCTACCTACCTCAGAGCATATTGTATGGAATATGATAAGAAAAAAGTAAAATAGATCCTCTGCAGCCAGCAGCAATAGACCCCGCAAACAATAGATCCCCCTGGCAACAACCCCCCCCCCTCCCACCCACACACACATACACATACGCACGCACACTCAGCAACAATATAGCCCTCCCAGCAACAATAGATCCCCTAGCAGACTGCATCAATAGACTTTCCAGCACCCCTTGCCATTACATTGATTTAGTGCTAGAGGTTCCAGAAATGCATTCCCCCACGTTCCTGCTGAGAAAAAGCCCTGGAAATCACAAGACAAGGGGTAGCACTACACTAGATAAAGTAAATACAAGTACAAAATGTGACAATAAATGAAAATGTTTGTTCACCAATATCAGAGGTTTGCCAAGAAAAATAGGAGAGTTGGAAGTTGCTGAATCTTAGCTTCATGCATTAAAATTATTGGGCTATTATTATTCCTTCCTATGTTCACTTTCAGAGAAATGCGATAAAATGAAAAGGTTGCTGTCTCTGAGAAGTGATGTAAAAGTGAGTGTGAAAGAGGACCATTTTGATGGAGTAGGTGATAGTGCTGAGGGATCATGGGTAGAATTACATATAGCTGTGTTCATTGCAGAGCTAATTATGGTAGTTTGTTACAGCCCCCGGTGTTATTGAGGAGCAGTGATGAGCCGAAGACCTCCTGGTTCAGTTCGCACCAGAACACTGCGAACAGAGGATAAGTTAGTTTGAACAAACTAACCCCATTGAAGTCTATGGGACTCGAACCTCGAAAATCAAACGGCCTCATTTTGCAGGCTTAAATGCAAGTTATTGCCCCAAAAGTGTATGGGGGTCCGGGTCCTGACCTGGGGAACATGTAGCAATGAGAAAAAAATTTTTAAAGGCTTAAAGTGAAACTATAAAAATTAAAAATTCCTTCAAATATCATGCCTGGGGGGCCCCCTGAATGTGCCTGTAAAGTAGTGCATCTCTACGATGTATGTAGCAATACTGACATTTCTAAAGCAAAAAATGTCATGTACAAATATACTGTACATACAAATTTAAAATTGCATGTTCTTCTCATACGGGTGCAGAAAAATTGAGCCTTGTTTGTTGGTGGTGCCTGAACACCGTAACCATTCGCAGTTACTCTTGCTTGGCGCAGGAACGATCCCTACTGTTAAAAAATCCATACAAATTTGAAATCGTATGTACTTGTCATACAGGTGCCAAAAATTGGGCCTTTGCGGTAGGTGGTGCCTGAACACCGTAACCAAGGCCTCCCAGTTACTCTTGCTGGGTGCAGGAACAGGACCTTCTGGTAAGAATTCCATGCAAATTTGAAATCGCACGTGCTATACAAGTGCCAAAAATTGGGCCTTTGCGGTAGGTGGTGCCTGAACACCGTAACGAAGGCCTCACAGTTACTCTTGCTGGGTGCAGGAACGGGATCTGCTGGGAACAATTCCATACAAATTTGAAATTGCATGTGCTATGCAAGTGCCAATAATTGGGCCTTTGCGGTAGGTGGAGTCTGAACACTGTAACCAAGGCCTCGCATTTACTCTTGCTGGGTGCAGGAACAGAACCTGCTGGTAAGAATTCCATGCAAATTTGAAATTGTATTTGCTATACAAGTGCAAAAAATTGGAACTTTGCGGTAGGTGGTGCCTGAACACCTGAACACCATGACCAAGGCCTCGCATTTACTCTTGCTGGGTGCAGGAACGGAACCTGCTGGTAAGTATTCCATGCAGATTTGAAATTGCATGTGCTATACAAGTGCCAAAAATTGGGCATTTGCGGTAGGTGGTGCCTGAACACCGTAACCAAGGGCTTGCAGTTACTCTTGCTGGGTGCAGGAACGGGACCTGCTGGTAAGAATTGGATACAGATTTGAAATTGCATGTGTTATACAAGTGCCAAAAATTGGGCCTTTGCGGTAGGTGGTGCCTGAACACTGTAACCAAGGCCTCGCTTTTACTCTTGCTGAGTGCAGGAACGGGACCTGCTGGTAAGAATTCCATGCACATTTGAAATTGCATGTGCTATACAAGTGCCAAAAATTGGGCCTTTGCGGTAGGTGGTGCCTGAACACCGTAACCAAGGCCTCGCAGTTACTCTTGCTGGGTGCAGAAACGGGACCTGCTGGTAAGAATTCCATGCAAATTTGAAATTGCATGAGCTATACAGGTGCCAAAAATTGGGCCTTTGGGGTAGGTGGTGCCTGAACACTGTAACCCCCTCACAGTTAGCAGGGGGCAGGGCCAGGGCCTGCTGTTAAAAATGACATACGACATTTCAATTGTATGCACCTGTCACACAAGTGCAGAAAAATTAGGCGTTGGGGGTTGGTAGTGACCTAAACCAAAAACATTGTTGGAAGCTAGCAGAATAAAGGTAGAGGAATAGGATAGGGAGCATATGCAGTCTTCAAGGTATGGCAGACCCCTAGCAAATTCAATCAGTTACATCAGCATCAGGGTCTAAAAAAGGAACGGACAGAGGGCGCACCAGCCTAGTGTATTATCTTTAAAAAAATTATTAAAATAAAATAGCATACACATTGTACTCACAAAAAAGTTGGAACACGGGCAAACATGTGCAATCAAGGACCACCAAGACTCTCCACTGGGCTTCCTCTGCTGATGCAGGCCGTGGTGGGATGTGGACCTCCAAAGAACCGCTTAAGCGTTTCGGGGTGAACCCCCTTCGTCAGATCTAATTGGAGGTATGAGTAGTAGGGCTTTTTATATATTCTATGTCGGTCACATGATTGACTGCATAAGCCCCACCTCTTGGTGGGCAGGTCAAACCAAATGGATGACAATATCACAAACAGATAGTAAAAACATCATGACCTCATGACAGAAAAATACATAGCAAAATTAGTAAAATCAATAAATAATATAACATTAATATTATAATAATATATAGTAATATATTGATTGATCAGACTGTATTAGATGGCAAAGCTGACCACACTTTTTTACCCATTCAGGGATGGCCCATCCGGAATGCAATAAAAAAGTTGATTAATTAATAAATAAATAAATGGAAAAAAAAAAAAAAATATATATATATATGTATAATTAATATGTAATCGAGCCACCACCTTTAGGTGTCAGAGAACATAAAACGACATGCATAAAATAACGTTAAAATTAACGCTAAAAAAGAAATAGTTCATTTGGAGAGGTCAAAAGTCCTATATGATCCAATATATAAAAATTGCTGACTATATGGACTGGCACTAAATACAATAAGAAAAATTGCACTGAAAAGGAGAGATCTGAGGAATGGTGCATGTGTGTGTATTCTAAATATATATATATGTTCATGCAATATATTCTTTTAGCTCCTGCATAATTAGCTGGTAATTTGGAATGTGAAAGCACTCATATTCTAAAAAAAAAAGGGGGGTGTATTATAATGTGCTAGTATGTAGATTATAAATCTTACATGGGACAACAATATTAACTACTTAAGCCCCGGAAGATTTTACCCCCTTCCTGACCAGGGCCTATTTTGGGATTCGGCACTGCGTGAATTTAACGGACAATTGCGCGGTCGTGCAACGCTGTTCCTAAACGAATTTGACGTCCTTTTTTTCCCACAAACAGAGCTTTCTTTTGGTGGTATTTGATCACCTGTGCGATTTTTTGATCATGCGCTATAAACAAAAAAAGTGCGTAATTTTTTTTCAAAAATAACAATATTTTTCAAATTTTTTTATATGAAATTCCCCAAAAAAATTTAAAAATCTAAATTTTTTAACATTTTAGCCCAATTTGTTTTATGCTACATATTTTTGGTAAAAAAAAAAAAAATCGCAAAAAGCGTATTTTGATTGGTTCGCGCAAAAGTTATTGCGTTTACTAAGGGAAAGATTTTTTTTGTTTTTTTTAACGCATAATGGCGGCGATCTGCGATTTTTTATGCGGGACTGCGACATTGTGGCGGACAGATCGGACCCTTGACTGACATTTTTGACACTTTTGGGGTTACCAGTGACATTACTACAGTAATCAGTGCTATACATATGCACTGTTACTGTAAAATGACACTGGCAGTGAAGGGGTTAACTTTTATTGAGAGGGAGGGGTTAAGTGTGTCCCTAGGGGCATGCTTCTAACTGTGATTGGCTGTCTCTTGAGGTGTAAGAACAGTGATCAACGGTCAAACATAGCAGAACCGTATGATCACTATTCTTACACAGGGGAGAATGACAGGCGGCTTGTTTACATTAGCCGCCTGCCTTTCTCCATCGGGCATCGGACATCGGGTACGCCGGGCACACGCGCAGGGGGTCCGTGACCAAGCGGGAGCGCGCATCCGGCGGCGCGCGCTCGCTCCCCAGAGCCTCACAGGCTAGTGACGTACCCCTACGTCACTTTGCCTGTGAGGGGCTGACTGCCGCCGTATATAGTCGGGCGGCAGTCGGCAAGTGGTTAAATGCAAAGAGACTAAAGAAGAGGGAGTTGTGCACACGTATGCACAAATATTCTGCATAAAAAAGGTGGGGGGGGAAGGGAGAGGAATGGGACAATGTGTTCAAACCTGGACTACTGAACAGAGTTATGAACCTCAATGTCCTCATTCAGCCCTTTGGGTGCCAGACTGCCCAGGGTGAAGATCCAGAAGTTTTCACGCTTGCAAAGCTTCTGGTATCTTCTACCCTTGTCCAGTTTGTCAGTAATGGCCTCAATGCCAAAAACTATCATGCCTGTGGGGTCCTGATTATGTCTGGCCTTGAAGTGTTGAGGAACTGAGTATTTATCTTTCCCATGGGTAATATTACATTTATGTTCCCCAATATAAACTCTCAAAGGGCATGTTGTTCGGCCAACATATAATAAACCGCAAGGATACAGGATCCCATAGATGAGAAAAGCTGTCCCACAATTGAAAAACTGCTTGATTTTGTGTTGTGCTGTCAGAACCTACAGTGTCCTGTTTGCGATGCCACATGAACTGGCATGTGCCACAATTTCTAACCCCACACTTGTAGTTGCCTTTTTGGTCAAAAGGCAATGGTTGCTTAAACCTAACAGCCCGGGGTGCTGCTGAGGAAAAAAGAACTGTTTAAATGCATCGGTCAGCCGGCCGACTTCTCCACTGCTCCTCCTTTGGCTGAACGATGCCTCAGAAACACATCTGGAGAATGTTGACCTCCCAGTGTCTGGAAAGGCGGTAAACACATTTTTTTTCAAGGCCTCCTCAATATGTTTCATCCGCTGCTCCCTTTGTGAAGGCAGGATGAGCTCTGCAACTTCACCCTTGTAACATGGATCATCAAGAAGGGTTGCCAACCAGTAATTATCCCTCTCCTTGATAGCACAAATTCTAGGGTCCTTTAGCAGGCTTTGCAGAATCAAGGAGCCCATGCAACATAAGTTGGAAGAGGCATGAGTTTTTCAGTCCTCTGGGTCACTAAGGATGACATTGTCAGCAGGAGCAACCTCTCCCCAACCACGTACAACTCCTGAGGTTTCTGGGGAATCAAAACCATCCCTTGAAGACTGCTGTATGCTACCCTCTTCCTCTACATCCATGCTGCTGAAATACTCATCCTCCTCCTCCTCTTCCTCCTGTGTGTTTTGTGGCCCTGCAGGAATGATATCTGCATAAAGGGAGCCTTGTGAGGAAAGGAAGTCCTCCTCTTCCTGCTGCTGTTCTGCCTCAAGTGCCCTGTCCATGATTCCAGCAGGTAGACTAGCGGGATAGTGTCACTGATGCATGCATCGTCCCGGCTCATCATCCTTATGGCCTCCTCAAATAGTGACAGAATGATGCATGCATCCTTAATCAAAAGCCACTGGCGTGGCGAAAAAAAGCCAAGCTCCCCTGACCCTGTCCTTGTGCCATACTCACACAGGTACTCATTGATGGCCCTCTGCTGCGTGTGCTGCAGCTTTGCCAATGTTGAGTTCCACCTGGTGGGCATGTCACAAATGAGGCGGTTCGTGGGCAGGTTGAATTCCTGTTGAATGTCAGATAAGCAAGCACTGGCATTGAACGAATGGCGGAAATGGCCACAGATTTTCCTGGCCTGCCTCAGGAGATCTTGTAAGCCTGGGTATCTGCTCAAGAAATGCTGCACCACCAGATTCAGAACATGTGCCAAGCTTGGAACATGGGCCAAGTGCCCCTGTCGGAGGGCGGAGAGAAGGTTGATGTCATTATCGTATACAACCATTCCTGGCTCAAGCTGTCGTGGCATCAACCATCTCTGAGCCTACCCTTGCAGAGCTGACAGAATCTCTGCACCGGTGTGACTCCTTTCCCCTAGACAGACCAACTGAAGCACAGCATGGCATCTTTTAGCCTGATTGCTTGCGTAGCCCCTTGAACACTTAGGGAGCACTGATGCTGCAGAGGAGAATTGCGCAGAAGAGTACATGGAGGAAGAGGAGGATGAAGAGGAGGAGGTGGTGGAGTAGCCAGATGTGGCAGAACCAGCACCAGCTTTTTGGAGGCGTGGTGGCAAAACAAGCTCCAGCACTGAACCCTGTCCTTCATCCTTCCCAGCTGCCAGCAGAGTTACCCAGTGCGCAGTGAAAGAAATATAATGTCCCTGTCCATGCCTGCTGGACCAAGAGTCAGCAGTAATGTGCACCTTCCTGCTGACCGCTTTGTCCAGCTAGGCCAAAACACTACCTTCCACATGACGGTAGAGAGCCAGAATGGCCTTATGTGAAAAGAAATGCCTTTTTTGGGACCTGCCACTGTGGTGCAGCACATTCCACAAATTTGCGAAAAGGGAGCTGAGTCTACCATCTGAAAAGGCAGCAACTGTAATACTAGCAATTTGGCCAAGCTAGCATTAAGACGCTGAGCATGTGGATGGCTGGGACAGTATTTCTTTCTATGGTTCAGCAACTGGGGTAGTGAAATTTGCCTGCTGGTGAAATCAAGCAGTGGTGTACTGTTAGCAGATTGGGTTTAAGTCTCTGTGCCACTCATTGCTATACCATCATCCCTCTCAATGCTGGTATTTTGAGAAGGCATGAGGTAAAGCAGGGTTAGAGATCGTAGATGAGGAACAAGGTGATGTATGCTTGTTTTGATCTGGTGCCTCTTTCAGGTGCTGTTGCCAAGGGACTGCATGGCAGGTTGTCAAATGCCTTGTCAAACATGTGGTGCCAAAGCGGCTGGTGTTCTGGCCACGCTTGATCAGCTTTAGACAGATGTTGCAAACAGCAACGCTGCGGTCTACTGCACAGGTGCTGAAAAAAGCCCACACTAATGAACTCTTCGTAGTCCCCAGGGATTTTGTAGCACCCTGCACCTGTGCAGCTCTGTGCTGTGACGCAATAGGTTGGCCCCTGGAGCACATCCTGCTTCATTGGAGTTGTGCATCCTCCTCTCCCTCCCCCTCCCCCTCCCACTTCCCCTCCTCTTCCTCCTCTGACCTGTGAGGCACCCAAGTACAGTCAGTGACCTCATCATCCCCTCCCTCCTTGTCACTGGAGCAAACTTGGAAATATGCTTCAGCTGTGGCAACATGACTACTGGTCTCTTGTCCGTCATTGTCACCCCCTCTCTCTAGGCTCACGTTATTCCCTTTATAAACCTGGGAAACAACATTACAGCTTTCAAATTGCTGTGCATCCTCCAGGAACATGTCACTGACACTATGATCAAATATTTCAGGTGACTCCTCCGTGCATGGTGCTGGGGTGACTGAGGGAGTAGATGTGGAGAAGGAGCCTGTGGAACGGGCCGCTTTGGCAACTGCGGTGGAAGGGAAACTACTGGGAGCGTGGGTGTCAGACAAAGAGGAGGATGAGGACAGCTTTTTGATCCACTCAACCAACTCTTCCACATGTTGCAACTGAATAACATGGGCAACACTGGACATAAAGGATGGGCGTGCCCCGCCTGGAGAAGATGCACTATATTGACTGTGACCGCCACTTTTCACAATGGACACAGAGGCTGCTTGCCCTCTTTTCGTGGCCTGTGAGCTTCGGCCTCTCCTTGTCGGCCTTTCGGACATGATGTGGATACAGATCAATATAGGGTACATGCAACTGACCAATAGATACTCAATGACCTGATATGATGTAATTGATAGCCCTATAGATGAGCTGTGGTGGTTATAGATGTACGCAAGTGACCGATTATCAATACTATAGAAAAAAATTACCGTGCAAAGAGGCCCCTACCCCTAATATTGCAAAAACACATGGAAAGAAAAGATGGGGCTTTTTAGGCTAATTGGGAGAAGGACGATCAAAACAACCATTAATTTATATAAAAAACCTTTATTATGACAAACATTAAAAAAATATATGATATTAGGGTAAATGACCCGACATATGTACAACACAAAATTAAAAAGGTACATTAGTGCAGAAATACTTTCCCAGAGAGATGTTATAGGGTCTCTGGTGGAATAACGGTCTAGGGGTCCCAGCAAGGCAACGCATTTCGCATAGGGCTTCCTCAGGGCCAGAGAGACCAGAGAAGACCGGTATTTCCCACTTTATTATCGACCATGGATGGGCAGGACCAACGGACCACCAATGATCAGAAAGACCCTCGGATCAAACAGCAATTGTCTCTTTTGTATAGTCTTTTTATGGAAGTTGTTCCCTATTGTGCTAGTGGGAGTATACAGTTGATTGGTCTGCAATATGTGCAGCATGCATTAACCGCAACAAGGGTTCCTGTCAATCAGGTAAGCAAGTCCCAAGGTCTAGGTACAAAAATATAGCAGGATATCCCAAATATAAGGGAAAGAGGAACCATCCCATAGGAGTCCAAAATTGGTCCTGAGGCAGGTATGTTTAGTGTATAATCTATATATCCTATCGTGGTATGTGGTAGCTCCCATACTCCATAATAGAGTGAGGCTGGTCAGAGGTGTCCTATTATTCCGCCTGCCTAGGAAGGCCTGCCTAGGTCTGTGATGCCTATAGAATGTTCCACGACGGAGCTATGATTACTCTGGCTGATATCTGAAGTTATCTCTATTCCTAGAGGTCTGTGATGCCTATAGAATGTTCCACAACTGAGCAATGATTACTCTGGCTGATATCTGAAGTGATCTCTATTCCTAGAGGTCTGTGATGCCTATAAAATGTTCCACAACTGAGCAATGATTACTCTGGCTGATATCTGAAGTGATCTCTATTCCTAGAGGTCTGTGATGCCTACAGAATGTTCCAGAACTGAGCAATGATTACTCTGGCTGATATCTGAAGTGATCTCTAATCCTATAGGTCTGTAATGCCTATAGAATGGAAATAAAAGGGGGTTCAATAACCCCCTTTTATCTATGGGATAGTGACAGGTATAGCTAAAAGTAAACTAGAGCTAATTTTGGCGGGCTTAGAGTGTGAGGAGACCTTGTTGCTGGGGTAGAAAGGGTCTGTAGCGCTCTGATAGGTGAGAATAAGCCCCAATCAGCTTAAGCTTTCCCCTGTAGCTAGGGAGATTAGTTAGCATACCTGTTTCTTCCTGTACTTCCCGCCTCAAGAGCTCGCCTCAGTGCTATTCAAAGGGAGCTCATCAGCGACTGGACCTCACATCACCTCACAGAAGTCAGCAAGTGCTGTTCCGCTGTTCTGTACCTCAGGAATCCTTTCAAGCTGAGTTTTCTCCAGCACCTCACTACGTGCAGAAGAAGGAAGAGAAGCATGGATGCTACATTGTCTGGCCTTACCGTCTTCTGCGAGTCAAGCGGAGCCGCCGTGAGCTGTGTCTCATGTGTCACCTGCGCTGGAGCCATCTGCCGGACGGAGCCGCGGACCGGATGAAGAGGCCGTCGGAAGAGGAGAGCGTCATGCAATGCCAGAGCCAGACGAGGATTCGTGGTCGTCGGCGGAAGCGCGCAGGAGCGGCGCCCCGGGGCCTTCTACAATCTGCCGGTGCGGTGTAGGAGAGACGCGCACCCCACCGCTGATTCCCCCACCCCGCAAGGGCCCGGTCAACATCCAGGCGGGTAGCAGAAGAGGGAGTGGCAGGTCAAACTCCTCCAGTACTGGACGGCTGGCCCAAGTCTCAGGCAGCCTCTGTTCAAACCCCAAGACACCGGAGCATCCCTCCCACCGCAGGACAGGTGAGGAAGCAAACCCCCTTCATGTCATTTGCAGGGTTTCTTTCCTTTAGCTCCTGCCAGCTGGTCTCCCCACAGAGGTTTTGCAGCAGCTGGGACTGACAGGAACGGTGAGTCTTCAGCTTTGTCCTCCCCGGTTGTAATTTCCAAGCTTTTGCAAGGTTTTCTGAATGAATTTAAGTCTTGTGATTGTTACACTGCCTAGTGCAGCATTTAAAAAAAAAAAAAAAAATATTTCTCCTATTGACACCTGGGCGCCATCTAGTGGCCCTTGGGCAATAGGTACATTGACGCATGATTTAATTTAAATATGTACATATAGAGCCTTGTAAAAAAAAAAAAAAAAAAAATTTTAATTAATTCTTTATTAGGTTTGTTAAATACGGAACAATTTTTGTTTAACACATTGAGAGCGAGGTACTTTACATAGATTTACACCGTAAAAAAAAAAAAAAAAATAATAATAAATATAAAAATAATAATAAATAATATATAAATAATAATAATAAAATAATAAATAATAATAAATAATAATAAAAATAAATAAATACAAATTATAATAAATACATTTAAATAAATAAATAATTCAACAAATATGCATGTCTATGGGCCCCTTCCCTGTTCATTACACATGGCAAGGGGTGTTTTCCTATAGCGGTTTATATTGCCTGTGCTTTATTGTTCCTCTCTCAATGGCAATAAATCAACTCAGCTAACCAAATAACAGATTCTGGAGTGACTCGAGGACAGACTTTAAAAAAAAAAAAAGTAGACTACTAAAAAAAAAAAAAAAATTGTTACTACAACACGTAAGTACTCTAGTTTGTGTCATGAGTATATTAGTATTGTGGTCAGTATCCCCGCCTGTCATGCGGGAGACCAGGTTTCGGTTCCCCGATGGGGAGGCATACATTAGGCCAAAAAAAAAAAAAACGACGATGATAACACAATGATGACACCCTGTGTGCTCTCTGTTGTGTGTCATTATTTTAGGCTGATTTCCCATTTTAATAAAATACATAAATTAAATGAACCTTTTATTGTGGGAACGCCAGTGAGTCTCGACAGGGGAAGGCCACCTTAATAACCGTGGCTTTGGTGTAGGGTTCACTTTGCCAATGAAATAATTTTCAGGTTATGGTTGTAAACTTCTTAGAAACCTAACATCTGTTTAAGATCATAGCTGTTGATAAAATCATTAATGAATCTCCTGTCGGGAGCATTTTTGCCGGTCCTTTTGTTCATCCCACAGAAAAGGAACCATATACATACAGGCTTGTTTCACCATTGTTATCCCCCTTTGGGGAATCTTTCAATGATGTAATAAGCAAGGATTTAGCATCTAGCCAATACTCCACTTTTATGCTTTGGTTGATAGCAGAAACGGTCGTCAAGTCTGCTCTCTTTTTCCGCCAGCTCATCTTGATTTATTTTACTCCTTTGGTTTTTCTTTATGACCGTTATTAATCATCATTTACTATAAGTCCAGATTTATGACTTTGTACATTATTTCGTTGATTTTCTTTCAGGTCAAGGGGGTTATTCGAACTGTTTGCATCTATTTTTCGATCTGCGCGAGCAGTTCGGCATTCCTATGGCACATGAGAAGACGGTATGGTTTTCTACATGCATCCAGTTTTTGGATATTAACACCGATTTCTTGCTGATTGAGTTCAGACTTCCTCAGGCTGATGATGATCCATAGGCGCTAGGTATTGTTTGAGGAAGTACAATCGTTGTTAGGTTTGTTAGCTTTTGTATGCAGGACAATCCCTTCGGAGTACATCGTATTCTGCCGTCTCTGGTTTTAAATCTTCCACAGCTCATGTCAGATGTCTCTGTTGGTATGGTTTCGGTTTCTGATTTATTTAAGGAAGGTCTATTTGGCAGGAGGAATTTATCCTTTTACAAGAATTTGCTTTGTGGTTTCGCTACTATCTGGCGCACCTACTGGTGTGCTGAATCTTGGAACAGATGGGTGTATTTGGGTTGCGCTCGCAACAGTGTTCTCCTAGAGTTTTTTCCCATAGTGGTTGCCCTGGAAATTTGGGGAAAACATTACTTTACGAATAGACGCGTTATGGTTCGGACCGTTAATAGGGGATTTATTTTAGCATTAATTATTTGCCCTCCAAATCGCCCCCGTAATCAAATTTTTCAAGTGTCTTGTATCCGGATGTCTGTTTTTAAATATCTGGAGTAAGGCTACTTTTGCCGCGTCAGACCCCTTGTCTAGTCCACAGATGAAAATATCTTTCAGCTGTTTCCCCATGCAAATCGGACGAGTTTTCGGTACCCTACCCATTATGCGGAACTTAGTTCGAGTCGTTTACAGCAATATATCTAAATTTCTAACCCCGGCTAATATGGCCGGATATCAATTGGCATGGTCAGTTTGATTGTCTCATCTACATTTCATGGGGAGCCGCAGGAACGTTTCTTTCTGCACTTTTGGTCTTGCCAATTTGAATTTTATTTTGAAACAATACTCTTGGTCTCACATCGATAAGACAATAGCTGGTGTTTCCTTTTTTGGCCAATTGACGTAATTACCCACCCCCCCTGTTCATCATTCTTCTCGGTCCGGCAGGTTTTAAAAGGCTACCGTAGTTTTTATTGGCGTCAGGATTCTAAGACACCCGGTACACCTGAATTTTTTAGAAATGCTGTGTACAGCTTTGGTGACTGTCTGTTATTCATTCTATAAGTCGACTCTGTTTAAGGCGGCCTTTTTTCCGCTAACATTTTTTTGCTGCCTGGGGATTTTGGAGCTTGTGCCTGATGGGAGGTATAAGGATTCGGTTTTATTACTATCGGCTGTTTTGCTTTCTTTGACTCAATCAGTAGACTATTAAGTGATTTTTAAACCGACCGATTGGTTGTGGGTAAGTGGATACATCTACATTATTTCAATGATTCTATAATTTGCCCTGTATTGCAAAAAAAAAAAAAAAAAAAAGAAAAAAAAAAAGAAAAATAAAATAGAAAATAAATAAATGAATAAATTTCTGTTGATTAGGTTCCCCAGCTCTGGATGTTTTCATTTATCACCTAGTTTAACATTTCTCCAAGTTTCAATTTTATGCTGTGCAAAAAAAAAAAAAAAAAAGGGTTTTAATAATTTTTTAAGTTTGACCATCTAAAGCTGCCATACATTCATTGGATTGGCGCAGCTAATGCAGCTGCCAGGTTGGACGTGATGATGAAGTTTTCATAAAAATTAGTAGATGAGAGTCGAGTGCTTACCTTTTCTTACATTCGCACTAATTCTCTTTATTGATATTTTAGGACACAGGTTTTCAGTTTGGCTCGTTGGCCATTCATTCGTGCATTGGACCCGGTCGAGAGCTAAAAGGAAGATTTATACTGAAAATGTTGGTCTGGATTCTCCAGATTTCAAGGTTCAATGGTTGCAATAAGCGGGCGTGCACTAGTCTGAATTCATTTTAAAGTTTGTATGTTGTTGCTATTCATTACCCTCCGGACGTTCTTATGGTTCATCCGGGGGGGGGGGGGGGTATTACCGTTACAAGCTAAGTTAAATCCTTAGACTTAATTTTCTGAATTAGTGATGTTTCAAATTTCTTGAGTTGTCCAGTCCTCGGATGGTTTTATTTTCTCTGAAAGAGTACCTAGGTTAGCATGGTTCAAGGACTCCCATTTGAAACCATTGGAAAAGATCAGGAAGCAATTAACAAGGGCTTAGAAAATTGTTAGGTAGCGCTGGGATTTTTTCTTTTAGCCATATTGAGCTAGAGGAAGGAATTAGCAGACTGTTCAGAAGTGATGACACTCACTTATAATAGCTATAGGTCCACATACTGTATCTTTAATGCTCATCGTGGCACTTGTGCCGAACGGGCCGCGCTGTGGGGTGGTGACAGGCGGGCGTGTGCCGCCTGTCTGGTGGATAATTTATTTATGGATTATTTATTTGTTTTAACCTGGGCCGTAGTGGCCGGGTTATATTGAATGCTTTGAATTGATGTTTCAAGTTACAAGTGTTTTTAAAATCAAATAATAAACGGCCGCGGCCTTTTTTATCCAACAGTAAATGTGCAGTGTCATCATTTTTAGTATAAGCTTTAGAGTATAAGAAATCCTGTCTACTATCCCATGGAAATAAAAGGGGGTTCAATAACCCCCTTTTATCTATGGGATAGTGACAGGTATAGCTAAAAGTAAACTAGAGCTAATTTTGGCGGGCTTAGAGTGTGAGGAGACCTTGTTGCTGGGGTAGAAAGGGTCTGTAGCGCTCTGATAGGTGAGAATAAGCCCCAATCAGCTTAAGCTTTCCCCTGTAGCTAGGGAGATTAGTTAGCATACCTGTTTCTTCCTGTACTTCCCGCCTCAAGAGCTCGCCTCAGTGCTATTCAAAGGGAGCTCATCAGCGACTGGACCTCACATCACCTCACAGAAGTCAGCAAGTGCTGTTCCCCTCCCCCCCTCCCCTTTTGTTTTGTCGCGGCCAGTTTTATTATTTGTGGGTCACCTTTGCATGCTGCAGAGGGGGACGATATTCTATTGGTTTTGTTCAATGATATGTTTTGATTTAAGTTTGGATAATTTATTTATGGATTATTTATTTGTTTTAACCTGGGCCGTAGTGGCCGGGTTATATTGAATGCTTTGAATTGATGTTTCAAGTTACAAGTGTTTTTAAAATCAAATAATAAACGGCCGCTGCCTTTTTTATCCAACAGTAAATGTGCAGTGTCATCATTTTTAGTATAAGCTTTAGAGTATAAAAAATCCTGTCTACTATCCCATTTTCTACAACTAAGCAATGATTACTCTGGCTGATATCTGAAGTGATCTCTATTCTTATAGGTCTGTGATGCCTATATAATGTTCTACAACTGAGCAATGAATACTCTGGCTGATATCTGAAGTGATCTCTATTCCTAGAGGTCTGTGATGCCTATAGAATGTTCCAGAACTGAGAAATGATTACTTTGGCTGATATCTGAAGTGATATCTATTCCTAGAGGTGTGTGATGCCTACAGAATGTTCTACAACTGAGCAATGATTACTCTGGCTGATATCTAAAGTGATCTCTATTCCTAGAGGTCTGTGATACCTATAGAATGTTCCAGAACTGAGCGATGATTACTCTGGCTGATATCTGAAGTGATCTCTATTCCTTTAGGTCTGTGATTCCTATAGAATGTTCCACAACTGAGCAATGATTCCTCTGGCTTATATCTGAATTTATCTATATTCCTAGAGGTCTGTGATGCCTATAGAATGTTCTATAACTAAGCAATGATTATTCTGGCTGATGTCTGAAGTGATCTCTATTCATATAGGTCTGTGATGCCTACAGAATGTTCCAGAGCTGAGCAATGATTACTTTAGCTGATACCTGAAGTGATCTCTATTCCTAGAGGTCTGTGATGCCTATAGAATGTTCCACAACTGAGCAATGATTACTCTGGCTGAAATCTGAAGTAATCTCTATTCCTAGAGGTCTGTGATGCCTATATAATGTTCTACAACTGAGCAATGATTACTCTGGCTGATATCTGAAGTGATCTCTATTCCTAGAGGTTTGTGATGCCTATAGAATGTTCCAGAACTAAGCAATGATTACTCTGGCTTATATCTGAAGTGATCTCTATTCCTATAGGTCTGTGATGCCTATAGAATGTTCCACAACGGAGCTATGATTACTCTGGCTGATATCTGAAGTGATCTCTTATTCCTAGAGGTCTGTAATGCCTGTAGAATGTTCCACAACTGAGCAACGATTACTCTGGCTGATACCTGAAGTGATCTCTATTCCTAGAGGTCTGTGATGCCTATAGAATGTTCCACAACTGAGCTATGATTACTCTGGCTGATATCTGAAGTGATCTCTATTCCTAGAGGTCTGTGATGTCTATAGAATGTTCCACAACTGAGCAATGATTACTCTGGCTGATATCTGAAGTGATCTCTATTCCTAGAGGTCTGTGATTCCTATAGAATGTTCCACAACTGAGCAATGATTACTCTGGCTGATATCTGAAGTGATCTCTATTCCTAGAGGTCTGTGATGCCTATAGAATGTTCCACAACTGAGCAATGAATACTTTAGCTGATATCTGAAGTGATCTCTATTCCTAGAGGTCTGTGATGCCTATAGAATGTTCCACAACTGAGCAATGAATACTTTAGCTGATATCTGAAGTGATCTCTATTCCTATAGGTCTGTGATGCCTATAGAATGTTCTACAACTGAGCAATGATTACTCTGGCTGATATCTGAAGTGATCTCTATTCCTAGAGGTTTGTGATGCCTATAGAATGTTCCACAAATGAGCAATGAATACTCTCTGTCTGCCTGAATCGCGTGCCTGTCCCTGTCTCATCCCTCGCACAATGACACTACACGCTGCATCTGCGTGAGCAGCCTTTATGTAGTGTGGGGCATGTACTTTGCCCCCGAGCCATGATTGGCTAAGGGAAGCCTGCCTTTAGTTAAAATAATGGCAGAGATCATTTAAATGGCCAAAGCATGAGGTCAGGGTGCATGCTTTGGCCAATCACATAACGCGCTGCACACGAGGCATGCGTGCAGTGCATTATGGGAAATTCGAATTTCCCATGAAGAAGCACATTTGTTCGTCATTCGATGAATGATCAAATGACCGATGTTCGAGTCAAATGTAGCCTCGACTCGAACTCGAAGCTCATCCCTATTAAGGAGATAGAGAGTCTGCTCTTTACAGAGCTGCAAGGGCTGGCTAATTTTAACTACCCCGAAGTTGACTAGTGTAATGACACTGCTGGAACAGTAAAATACATAAATTTATAGGGAGGCAATTCTACAGTTTACAGAAACCAAACCTAGAAATGATGCTCTGCTGGACCGGTTAAGCTGAAACAACTATGAAAAGAAAATCAAAAAGAAAGTAAGGCAATATTCTTGTGTACAAAAAAATTTGTGTAAACTATGCCATGTGATCTATATTTGTATTAAACCCCCATTCAATCCATGCTCAAAATCTCAGTATTAAGCATACGTATTGTGCATAGATTGAATGGGGGTTTAATACAATGATAGAACACATGGCATAGTTTACACAAATTTTGTTGTACACGAGAATAGTGCCTTACTTTACTTTTTGATTTATATTTTAGTGTTATTTTTCAGTTAAAGGGACATCTGTCACATATATACAGAGGCACACATGGTTGGCGCCCTCTACAATAGGATTTCAATATTGAAATAAAACCCCCCAAAAAAGCAGCGCTTAATAAAGGAAATACAACACCCATGCAGAGTAAGAATGTCCAAATGAATACATAATTAAACAAATGAGTGGATAATAACAAGTAATTAATAGTGGTCTGAAAGTTCATTAATATGGTGATCCGAGGGATAGAGATGTCGCGAACATAAAATTTTCCGTTCGCGAACGGCGAACGCGAATTTCCGCAAATATTCGCAAACGGGCGAACCGCCATAGACTTCAATAGGCAGGCAAATTTTAAAACCCACAGGGACTCTTTCTGGCCACAATAGTGATGGAAAAGTTGTTTCAAGGGGACTAACACCTGGACTGTGGCATGCCGGAGTGGGATCCATGGCAAAACTCCCATGGAAAATTATGTAGTTGTAGCAGAGTCGGGTTTTAATCCATAAAGGGCATAAATCACCTAACATTCCTAAATTGTTTGGAATAACGTGCTTTAAAACATCCAGTGTGTGTATACGATCAGGTATGATGTTGGATCGATCAGGTTGTGTAAGGGTTACGCCCGCTTCAAAGTGACAGACCAAACTCTGACAGACCAAACTCCCAGTTTAATGCACCGCAAACAACCGCAAACAGTCCATTTGCACAACCGCAAATTCCCCATTTGCAAAAGGTTGGATACCAAGCTAGCCATGTCCCGTTCCTTGTCCTCACTGACGTCATTGAAGGTCTCTTCCTCCAACCAGCCACGTACAACACCAAGGGTCCCCGAAAGGTGACAACAAGCCCCCTGGGATGCCTGCCGTGGTTGGTCTTCCACCTCCTCAAAGCCACCTTCCTCCTTTGACTCCTCTTCTTCAGGCTCCTCTCTCTGCGTTACCGCAGTTCCAGCAATCAACGACGACAAGGCTGCTTATGGTGGTGATGGTGACCACAACTCTTCCTCTTCATGCTCATCTACGGCCTGATCCAGCACTCTTCGCAGGGCACGCTCCAGAAAAAACGCATATGGGATGAGGTCGATGATGTTGCCTTGGGTTTGACTGACCAGGTATGTCTCTGCAAAAGGACGCATGAGCCTACAGCCACTGTGCATGAGCGTTTAGTAACACAGCCAAAAAATACCCAGCTCCGCAGAGGCTGTCCTCTTTTTTTTTCCAATTAAAAAAATTTGTTCTTACCAGTTTAATCTCTGTTTTGTCCCCTATCAGGGGCCAGTGTATGGAATAGATTTTAATAGAGTCCTCTTCCAATTTCGGGCACTGTGCGTGCGCCGTGTGATGTGCTGTGCCACCCTATATGAGTGGTGTGTTAAGTAGTACTATTCTTATCAGTTTAATCCCTGTTACGTCCCCTATCAGGGGCCAGTGTATGGAATAGATTTTAGGAACCGGGAGATGGAAAAAGATGGTTGGTCGGTCCTCTTACTTCCAATTTGGGGCGCTGCGTGTGCGCTGTGCAATGTACTGTGCCACCCTATATGAGTGGTGTGTTAAGTAGTACTATTCTTATCAGTTTAATCCCTGTTACGTCCCCTATCAGGGGATGGTTTATGGAATAGATTTTAGGAACCGGGAGATGGAAAAAGATGGTTGGTCGGTCCTCTTCCAATTTCGGGCACTGCGCATGCGCCGTGCGATGTGCTGTGCCACCCTATATGAGTGATGTGCACACAGTACATTCTGTGGGCCTGTGGCCTCTCACACATGGGCAGGTAACTGCAATATATATATATATATATATATATATATATATATATATATATATATATATATATATATATAAAAAGCAGACTGATGTACCAGCCCTAAAAAGGGCTTTTTGGGGTGCTGTCAGGACGCTGTCCTTACAGCAGATGAGTCTTTGAGGACTGGAGTGGACACAGAACACTGGCCTAGCTATTAATTCAGCGGCGGCAGCACACTTCCTGCTCTAACTAACACTGCAGCTTCAGAATTTTAGTGATACTATGCGTGCAAGGTACTGTGCCATCCTATATGAGTGGTGTGCAAACAGTACAGTCTGTGGGCCTGTGGCCTCTCTCACACACAGGCAGGCAACTGTAATATATATATTTATAGAAAAAAAAAAAGCAGACTGATGTACCGGCCCTAAAAAGGGCTTTTTGGGGTGCTGTCAGGACGCTGTCCTAACAGCAGATGAGTCTTTGAGGACTCGAGTGGACACACAACACTGGCCTAGCTATTAATTCAGCAGCAGCAGCAGCACTCTCCCTGCTCTAACTAACACTGCAGCTTCAGAATGAATCTAAGATGGATGCTGTCCTTGCTTTTTTATAGGAGGTGGGAGGGTCTGGGAGGGAGGGTATGCTGATTGGCTGGAATGTGTCTGCTGACTGTAAGGTACAGGGTCAAAGTTTGCTCAATGATGACGTATAGGGGGCGGGGCCTCTGGGAGGAATCCTCGGCGTCGGCGGAGCTCCAGTGGGCGGGGCCATTCTCGTACAGGGCCTCCGGCCCCGCCCGCTTGTCCGGATGCAGGAAGTGCAGCGGCTGCCCGTGGCGGTGATGACCGGCCACCCGGGTCGGCTCGGCGGGGGAGAGGAACCAGCAGTCGCCCTGGCCAGTCGGGTGGAGCGGCCGGCACTGCTACACCGCGCATGTCCGGTGCGTCGGTGGCCCCGGAAGTGGATGCGGATGCTGGTCCCGGCAGAAAACGTCAGCGGAAGTCGGTGGGAGATGTCAGTTCCGGTCATCGGCGGGGGGGGAGGCGGAGCGGAGTGCCCCCCCTGCGCTTGCTGTTTCCAGGTCGGTCCTGGTGGAGGAAGATCCGGAGGTCCGGTCGGAGGGCGAGCTGTCCAGTTCCGAGGAGGGAAGTGCTCCTGGTCCGTCATCTGCTGTGGCTGCGGGACCCGCGGCCGCGGGGTCCCAGTCAGGTGAGCCTTTATCTTTGCACCCTTTGTCTGTCCGGTCTGCTTTGTCTGCGTTGGTGGGGGCGTTGGGGGTGGAGCAGAACCGGGGGGGCCCGCGGTGGTGGGGGGGGGCTCCAGGGGGGATGGGCTCTCCGCAGGTCGCGGAGGGGAGGGTCCCGGGGCCTGCTGCGCCGGTTGCGGCGGGGGGCCTGGGGGACTTGCTGGCGGGCCTGCGGTCCTTGGTCCAGCGTTTTGATGGGAGTGTGGGGAGTTCGGCGCCGGTGGCGGCGTGGGGCTCGGTGGGGGCTCCGGTCACGGCGGCGTCTGGCACGGGACCTGCAGGGGCTGGGTCGGCCCCGGCGGCTTCGGGGGACAGGGTGGTGGCGCCGGTGGAATCGCCTCCTGCGGTGCCGGCGGTGGACAAGGTTGCGGAGCCCAAGGCGTCAGGTAAGGATGATGCGATTCGCTTGGCGGATTCCGCAAAGTGTGAGGTGTACGTCTGTTTTGAGGGCCCCTTGGGGGCGCACCTCAAGGCGGAGGTACGGGAGAAGATCTGGAAGGATGAGTACCTCGAGATATTCACGTTGCTTCCGTTGGAGAAGTTTAACCTGGATAGGGTGAAGCCGGAGGAGTCGAAGAAGGAAGATGAGGAACGGCGGCGTTTTCGTTTAATTCCGCGCACGTTTAGCAATTGGCTGCAGGCGTTTGCTATTTTTGCGAGTGTGGTGGGCGAGAAGCATCCGGAGCATTGCTCCGCTTTGTTTTGCTATCTGGATGCGATCGGGGAGGCCCACAGGGTGTATGGGGGGGTGGCGTGGCTCCGGTATGACGAGCAGTTCCGTCAACGGAAGGCGGTCCGCCCGTCGTTGAGGTGGGATCATAAGGACATTAGTTTGTGGATGCGCCTCATGACTTCTGCACGGGCGGTGCCGTCTTCCTTTCCGAGCGGGGTCGGCGGTCCCTCTTCCCCAGGACAGCCGGCCGCGAAACGCCGGGGTTTCTGTTGGCAGTATAACGAAGGGACGTGCCGCTTTGGAACTGCCTGCAAGTTCAAGCATGAGTGCTCCGGTTGTGGGGGCGCTCACCCCTTCTCCCGTTGTTTTAAGCAGGGTAAGCCCCGTACCGGGGACGCTCAGCACAAGAGGGACGACGCCGGTGATGGTGGAAAGGATGCGGCCTTTCCTAAGTAGGTATCCGGACCGGGCGGCGGCCCGCTTGCTGGAGGAGGGTTTTTCGGTCGGTTTCCGCATCCCTTGTTCTCTTGATGGTGTTCCCCCTTTGGCGGATAATTTGCGTTCGACTCGGCTGAACCCCGGGGTGGTGTCCGATAAGTTGGCGAAGGAGGTGGCCTTGGGCCGCATGGCGGGTCCTTTTGATGCGCCGCCCTTGGCTGATTTGGTGGTTTCCCCGTTGGGTTAGGTGCCGAAGAAGGAGCCGAACAAGTTTCGGATGATCCACCATCTGTCCTTTCCGAAAGGGGGTTCGGTCAATGATGGGATTGATCCGGGTGCTTGTGCGGTGTCGTACACGTCTTTTGACGCTGCCATTTGTTGGGTTCGCCGTTATGGGCGGGGTGCGTTGCTGGCCAAAACGGATGTTGAGGCTGCGTTTCGTTTGTTGCCGGTGCATCCGAGCAGCTTTCGGTTGTTGGGTTGCAGGTGGTTGGATGCTTTTTATGTCGATCGCTGCTTGCCCATGGGCTGCTCTATCTCTTGTGCGTTTTTTGAGACCTTCAGTTCATTCGTGGAGTGGGTGGTACGGGAAGTGTCGGGGGTCAATTCGGTTATCCATTACCTGGATGATTTTCTGTTTATTGGCCCCCCGTCTTCTCCCTTGTGTGGTGTCTTGTTGGCTTCCATGCAACATGTGGCGGAGCGTTTCGGTATTCCTTTGGCGGCTGATAAAACGGAAGGTCCAAAGACCACGATCAGTTTTTTGGGCATTGTCATTGACTCGTTGGCAATGGAATGTCGCTTGCCAGATGACAAGTTGCGGGACATAAAAGCGGAGATCTGCCTGTTGGTAGGGAAACGGAAAGTGCAACTTCGGCGGTTGCAGTCGCTTCTCGTTGGCGTTTGCATGTCGGATCATGCCTATGGGTCGGGTCTTCAGTCGTCGTTTGTCGGCCGCTACGGCGGGGATCCGCTCTCCGCATCATTTTGTTACGCTATCGGCGGACCTGGTTGACGACTTACGGGTCTGGCACGTTTTTCTGTCAGCCTACAACGGTCGTTCGCTTTGGCTGCGGGGTCCGGTCAGCAATTGGGACATTGATTTGTTCACGGATGCTGCGGGATCCGCTGGGTATGGTGCCTACTTGGGGGGCCGTTGGAGCGCCGAGCGCTGGCCGGCGACTTGGCGGGAGGAAGGTTTCTTGCGGAACTTGGTTCTGTTGGAACTGTTCCCCGTGGTGGTCGCGGTGGAGTTGTGGGGGGAGGTCTTCTGTGACAAAAAGGTGCGTTTGCACTGCGATAACTTGGGGGTGGTGCAGGTCATTAACAGCTTTCGGGTGCTTCCCCGCCGGTGATTCGGCTGTTGCGCCATCTTGTCTTGCGTTGCTTGCAGTTAAATGTTTACTTGTACGCCGTGCATGTCCCAGGTGTTACCAACTTGGTGGCGGATTCTTTGTCTCGTTTTCAGATGGACAGGTTTCGGGAGTTGGCGCCGGCTGCGGAGCAACGGGGGGAGCCTTGTCCATCGGAGCTCTGGATGATTGCTTTGGGATCGCCACCGACTTGATCAGACGGTCCTTGAGCGCCGGCACTTGGGCGGCGTATTCAAAGGTATGGGGGGAGTGGCGGGCCTTGTTGACTCGGACAGGAGTGGAGGGGGTGAGTATGGGCTCTCGTTCTCTTTTATTGTATTTCGTTTGCTTGAATTTTGAACAAGGGGTGTCAGCGGCGGCCATCACTCGGAAGTTGGCTGGCTTGGCGTTCTTGTTCAAAATGTCTGGGTTGGAAGATTTTACAAAGGATTTTGCGGTACGGCAGGCGTTGAAGGGGTACAGGAGGGGTGTGAGGCGCCCGGATGGGCGTAGGCCGGTCTCCTTTCACCTGCTGGGGGAGTTGGTGGGCAGGTTGGGGAGCACCTGCTCCTCGGTATATGAGTCGCTTTTGTTTACAGCGGCTTTTGTTTTGGCTTTTTACGGGGCGTTTCGCATTGGGGAATTGGTTAGCCCTTCTAGGAATGTGCATGGCGGACTGCAGGATGGGGAGGTGAGTTGTTCTGCCTCGGCTGTGGTGATTTTTCTGAGACGTTCCAAGACGGACCAGGATGGCAGAGGTGTGTATGTGCGCCTGTATCGGGTGGGGGGTTCCTCTCTTTGCCCGGTTGCGGTGGTGGAGGAGTTCAGGCGGGTGCGTCCGTCGGTGGCGGGTTCCTTTTTGATGCACAGGGATGGTTCGGCTCTGTCGAGGTTCCAATTTGTGGCTGTGTTTCGGAGGTGCTTGTCCGAGCTGGGTCGTGATGCCGGTAGTTACGCTTCTCACTCCTTCCGCATCGGGGCGGCTACGGAGGCGGCCAGGTGGGGTGTGGATGAAGCGACGTTGAGGCGGATAGGCAGGTGGGAATCTTCTCGTTTTCGTTTGTATGTTCGTCCTCATTTGGTTTAGGTACTTGTGTGGTTTGGGGGGTGGCTGGTTGTTTTGCTGTTTCATTGCCGTGGTGCTGTTTTTTTTCTTTACAGGGGGAGCTGCATGCCTCGTGTGGATCTTAGGACACTCGTATGTGTATTGGGGGGCCAGGAGGGCTGAGGTGAGGCATGACGGGAGGCAGTTGGGTTTTACAAAAGAGGAGGCCACCGTCCGGTGGATTGGCGTCCCGGGGTTGCTTTGGTGCAGGGTCCTGCCGGAGATCAATCGTTTTGTACAGTTGGACAGAGCCCCTGGGATTTTGGTGTTGCATGGGGGGGGCAATGATTTGGGGGTCAGGTCCATGCGCCACCTCATCCGGGACATAAAATACGATTTTCTTCGTTTGCGATTGGCATTTCCTGACACGGTGGTGATCTGGTCGGAGATTGTCGGCCGCACGGTTTGGCGTTTTGCCAGGTCGGTCGCCAAATTGAACAAGGCCCGCATCAAGGTTAATGCGGCGGTTAGCCGTTTGGTCATTAGGAACGGGGGGTTGGTGGTCAGGCATCGGGAGTTGGAGGTGGATACCTGGCGGTATCTGCGGGGGGATGGGGTTCACCTGAATGCTGTGGGCACGGATTTGTGGTTACTCGGCATTCAGGTGGGTGTCCAGCGTGCCTTGCGTTTGTGGAGGGGCTCGCAGTTGTAAGGTGTCACGCCTGCGAGCGGTGGCGGTTGGGGGTCTTTGGAGGCGGTATAAAACAGTGTTGGTATAAAAGTGTTTAGGGTGACCCATCTAGGTATGGAGCCCTCTGGTATCCCGGTTAAGAGTGGATATTAACCGGAAGTGTAGGAGGTATCAGTGGTCAAGTGGGTTGTCCCTGAGCTGGTGTTGCGCGGCTGGGGACCGTTTAACGGATTACGCTGATACCAGGTTAATTGGAATCTTGTGCCTCCCAAGACCAACAACTTATTTATGGTACTGGAATATTTATGGTTATGTTAAAATGTGTTTTTGGTTATTTTGGTTATTTGTTAATAAATTGCCCACCGGGCCAATTTTTCTCCAAAACTGGCGTCACTGGTATTTTGTTTAGTTTAAGTATATGGTTGGGGCTAACAGGGAGTAAGCCTTAGGAATACCCTAATCAAGTAGTATGAAAACTCTCCCACAATAGAAATTTTTGAAAACTGTTTTTAAAAACTTTAAAAACCTAAGCCACTGGTGTCAATTACATATGGTGCTGCCAGTCTAGATTAGAGTGGCTGCAGGACCTTAGGCATTGTACGAATAAACTTGACTGCTTGTTACGCTCAGCGCTCCGGGCCCCCTGCTGGCCTCGAAGCGCTCACAGCGCACCGGGACTCTTAGATCTAAAGGACCAGTGCACAGGTGATTGGTACCTGGCCCAGACTGGTTATTAAGGGTTAAGGTTTGTGAAAGGCAGTGCTGACTTAATTAGGCTTCACCTGTGCACTGCTCATTAATACCTTCTCCTCACACAGCTTCCTGCCGGATCTTTGTGCCTTGTGCCTCTGTGAAAGCGTTCCCTTCTGTGTTTGTTTGCTTTGCCTGTTGCCGAATCCTTGCTTCCGACATCTCGCCTTTGAACCTCTGCCGCCTGCCCTGACCTCTGCTACGTCCGACTACGCTCTTGCCTACTCCCTGTGTACCACGCCATATCAGCTGCCAGAGAGATCGAGTTGTTACTAGGGGACACGACCTGGTAGTTACCGCCGCAGCAAATCCATCCCGCCTTGCGGCGGGCTCTGGTGAAGACCAGTAACTGCTTAGAACCGGTCCTCTAGTACAACCCGCGCCATCGTCTCTCTGGTCCAGAGGATCCACTACCAGTCCTGCCGGTTCGTGACAGTAAGATCCGGCCATGGATCCCGCTGATGTTCCGTTGCCAAGCCTAGCGGACCTCACCACCGTTGTGGCCCAGCAAGGTCAACAGTTGGCTCAGCTGACCGCTATGTTTCAGCAGTTCCTGCCAACTCAGCAACAGCCAGCTCCTCCGTCAGTATCTGCTGCACCTCCCACACAAGCAGTTGCCACCAGGTCCAGAATCCGCTTGTCTCTGCCGGACAAGTACGACGGAGATCCTAAATTATGCCGAGGGTTCCTGTCTCAGTGCTCTCTTCACCTCGAGCTACTGTCTGACCAGTTTCCGTCTGAGCGAGCCAAGGTAGCCTTCATCCTCAGTCTGCTTTCCGGGAGGGCCCTGGCCTGGGCTACACCATTTTGGGACCGCGCTGATCCAGTCACCGCATCTGTCCAGAATTTTTGTCAGGAGTTTCGTAACGTATTCGAGGAACCTGCCCGAGTTACCTCGGCAGAGACTGCCTTGCTAAACTTGTCCCAAGGAACTTCTACCGTGGGTGATTATGCCATCCAGTTCCGTACCCTTGCCTCCGAGCTGAACTGGAACAATGAAGCTCTTTGTGCCACTTTTAAGAAGGGACTCAATAGTGACATTAAGGACGTCCTTGCTGCACGTGACCTGCCTACTACACTGAGTAACCTCATCTTGCTGGCCACCAGGATCGATAAACGTTTCTCCGAGAGACAAGAGGAACTCCATCTTGAAAAGGAAAGAGCTCGTCCTAAACGCTACCCTCGTCTGGCCCCTGTGTTCCAGCGTCCACCTCAACCTGTCTCTGGGTCTTCCATTGTGGAGGCCATGCAGGTGGACCGGTCTCGCCTGACCCCGCAAGAACGAAGCCGTCGTAGAGACGAGAACCTGTGTTTATACTGCGCTAGTACCGAGCACTTCCTTAAGGACTGTCCTCTTCGTCCCCAACGTTCGGGAAACGCTCGCACCTAGTGAATGTGGGAGAGGCATTACTAGGTGTGGATTCTTCCTCTCCACATCTCATCATACCCGTGCAGTTGTTCCTGTCGTCCAAGTCCTTTTTTTCTGCTGCAGCCTTCTTGGACTCCGGCTCAGCCGGCAACTTCATTCACGCCTCCTTGGTCGACAAGTACCGAATTCCTATAATTCGTCTTCCCAAGCCGATCCTCATTTCTACGGTCAACGGGGAGAGACTCTCTGCTACGGTACAATACTGCACCCAGCCTCTGCGGATGGACATTGGGGTGTTTCACACAGAGACTCTGGAATTTTTTGTTCTTCCCTTTTGCTCTTCCGAACTCCTGCTGGGTCTACCGTGGTTGCAACGCCATTGTCCTGTCCTGAATTGGTCCACCGGTGAGATTTTGCGTTGGGGTTCATCCTGCTCTGACCGGTGTCTCAAGCCTGTTCCTATCAAACGGGACCCACTAATTCCTCCGCCACCAGGTCTCCCCAAGACTTACCACCGTTTTGCGGATGTCTTCTGTAAAAAGCAAGCTGAGACTCTTCCTCCTCACAGGCCTTATGATTGTCCTATTGACCTATTACCTGGCTCTACTCCACCTCAAGGCAGAATTTATCCTCTCTCACCTCCAGAGACTCAGGCCATGTCAGACTATGTACGTGAGAACTTACAGAGAGGGTTTATTAGGAAGTCTTCTTCCCCTGCTGGAGCCGGTTTTTTCTTTGTGTCTAAAAAGGATGGTTCGCTCCGCCCCTGCATTGACTATAGAGGATTCAATAAAATTACCATTAAAAAACGTTACCCACTGCCTCTAATCTCTGAGTTGTTTAACCGTCTCCGAGGAGCCAAGATTTTCACCAAGCTGGATCTCCGCGGGGCCTACAACCTGATCCGCATTCGAAAGGGAGACGAGTGGAAGACTGCTTTTAACACCAGGGACGGTCATTTTGAATACTTAGTGATGCCCTTTGGGCTCTGTAACGCCCCTGCAGTCTTCCAGGAGTTCGTGAACGACATCTTCCGGGACCTTCTTTACACTTGTGTAGTAGTTTACCTGGATGACATCCTTATTTTTTCCTCTAATTTGGAGCAACACCGAGTCCATGTCCAACAAGTTCTCACCCGTCTCAGGAGTAATCGCCTCTATGCCAAGATTGAGAAGTGTCTGTTTGAGCGTTCCTCCTTGCCCTTCCTGGGATATATCATCTCTGCCCAAGGACTTCAAATGGATCCTGCCAAGCTCTCAGCGATTCTGGACTGGCCACGCCCCTCTGGCCTCCGAGCCATACAGAGGTTCCTGGGTTTCGCCAACTACTACAGACAATTTATTCCTCATTATTCCACCCTGGTGGCCCCCATCGTGGCCTTGACTAGAAAAGGTGCAAATCCCAAAACCTGGCCTCCTCACGCTGAAGAGGCCTTCCAGTCCCTGAAAGCCGCCTTTGCTTCTGCACCTGTTCTGTCCCGGCCAGATTCTTCCAAGCCATTCTATCTGGAAGTGGATGCATCCTCAGTGGGAGCCGGAGCTGTGCTAACTCAGAAGTCATCCAGAGGCAAGACCATAACTTGTGGCTTCTTCTCTAAAACCTTTTCCTCCGCCGAGAAGAATTACTCTATTGGGGACAGAGAACTACTGGCAATTAAATTAGCCTTGGAGGAATGGAGACATCTTCTCGAGGGTGCTCCTCACCCTGTGATCATCTTTACGGACCACAAGAACCTAGCCTACCTCCAGTCAGCTCAAAGACGAAATCCCCGCCAAGCCCGTTGGTCCATCTTCTTCGCCCGCTTCAATTTCCAGATTCATTTCTGCCCAGCTGCTAAGAACATCAGGGCGGATGCCCTTTCTCGCTCTTCAGATGTGGTGGGTGACATACCCACTCCTCAACACATTATCCCTCCAGAATGTCTCATCTCGGTTGCTCCTGTGGACCTGCGTCTTCTTCCCCCCGGCAAGACCTACGTTCCTCCTCGTCAGCGGTTACAGATTCTCAAGTGGGGCCACGCTTCCCTTTTTGCCGGTCATCCTGGAATTAAAAAATCTCTTCAATTAATTTCCCAAAGATATTGGTGGTCCACTCTGGAGAGAGACGTCACAGAATTCGTCCAATCCTGTGTGATCTGCGTTTGTGACAAAACTCCTCGTCAGAAACCTGCGGGTCTTCTTCTGCCTCTTCCTGTTCCTGAGACCCCTTGGTCGCACATCGCCATGGACTTTATCACTGATCTTCCCTCCTCCCATGGTAAGACGGTCATCTGGGTCGTGGTGGACCGATTTTCAAAGATGGCTCACTTTGTGTCCCTGCCTGGTCTCCCGTCCGCGCCTCAGTTGGCCAAACAGTTTTTTCTACACATCTTCCGCCTCCACGGCCTTCCCAGACACATCGTCTCGGACCGTGGGGTGCAGTTTGTTTCCAGATTTTGGAGGGCTCTCTGTGGTCAGCTCGGAGTCAAGTTGGACTTTTCTTCCTCGTATCACCCTCAGTCCAATGGCCAAGTGGAACGGGTGAACCAGATTCTGGGAGATTATCTACGCCATTTTGTGTCCTCCCGTCAAGATGATTGGTCGGATTTACTCCCTTGGGCAGAGTTTTCTTAAAATTTCAAGCAATCTTCTGCCTCCAATAAATCCCCATTTTTTGTGGTCTATGGTCGTCATCCTCTGCCACCTCTGCCTCGGACCTCTGCTCCCTCTTCTGTACCAGCTGTAGAGGACCTCCTTCAGGACTTCTCTTCTATTTGGCGAGAGACCCACTCGGCCCTCCTCAAGGCCTCGGCCCGTATGAAGTTCCAGGCCGATAAAAGTCGCAGAGCTCCTCCGGAATTCAGTCCCGGTGACAAAGTGTGGCTCTCCTCGAAATTCATCAGATTTAAGGTCCCAAGTTACAAGTTGGGCCCTCGTTACTTGGGTCCCTTTAAAATCAAGAGCCGCATTAACCAGGTGTCCTACCAGCTCCATCTTCCACCCTCTCTCCGAATCCATAACTCTTTCCATGTCTCCCTTCTCAAACCTGCTATCTTTAACCGCTTCTCTCCTAAACTTCTTTCTCCCACCCCTGTCGCTGGTACCTCTGATATTTTTTCGGTCAAAGAAGTCCTAGCGACCAAAGTCATCCGGGGGAAAAGATTTTTTTTGGTTGATTGGGAGGGCTGCGGCCCTGAGGAGAGATCTTGGGAGCCGGAGGAGAACATCCTGGACCGCAGCCTCATTCGCAAGTTCTTGGGTTCCAAAAAGAGGGGGAGACCAAAGGGGGGGGGGTACTGTTACGTTCAGCGCTCCGGGCCCCCTGCTGGCCTCGAAGCGCTCACAGCGCACCGGGACTCTTAGATCTAAAGGACCAGTGCACAGGTGATTGGTACCTGGCCCAGACTGGTTATTAAGGGTTAAGGTTTGTGAAAGGCAGTGCTGACTTAATTAGGCTTCACCTGTGCACTGCTCATTAATACCTTCTCCTCACACAGCTTCCTGCCGGATCTTTGTGCCTTGTGCCTCTGTGAAAGCGTTCCCTTCTGTGTTTGTTTGCTTTGCCTGTTGCCGAATCCTTGCTTCCGACATCTCGCCTTTGAACCTCTGCTGCCTGCCCTGACCTCTGCTACGTCCGACTACGCTCTTGCCTACTCCCTGTGTACCACGCCATATCAGCTGCCAGAGAGATCGAGTTGTTACTAGGGGACACGACCTGGTAGTTACCGCCGCAGCAAATCCATCCCGCCTTGCGGCGGGCTCTGGTGAAGACCAGTAACTGCTTAGAACCGGTCCTCTAGTACAACCCGCGCCATCGTCTCTCTGGTCCAGAGGATCCACTACCAGTCCTGCCGGTTCGTGACACTGCCGTTTTGTGTTGATGGGGATATGGTCCTCTTCCCGACAACCCTGGGCTGTGGTGGTGGGGGGCTGATCAGAATCTGGAAGCCCCTTTTACCAAGGGGGCCCCCAGAACCCAGCCCTCCATGTGAATGGGTATCGGGTACATCATACCCCTACCCATTCAGCCAGTGTAAAAAAAAAATAAACACATAGTTACATAGTTAGTGAGGTTGAAAAAAGACATCAGTCCATCCAGTTCAACCTATGATGTGTGTGTGTTTGCTTTTAACCGTACATTGTATACCCCTGTATGTTGTGGTCTTTAAGGTGTCCATCTAATAGTTTTTTGAAACTATCAATGCTCCCTGCTGATACGACTGCTTGTGGAAGAGAATTCCACATCCTTACCTCTCTTACAGTGAAGAACCCCTTACGCACTTTAAGGTTAAACCGCCTTTCCTCTAGTTTTAGTGAGTGGCCACGTGTCTTATTGTATCTCCTTTCTCTGAATAGTTTGTTCCTTATGCTCGGGTCACCAGTACAGTATTTGTACATTGATATCATATCCCCCCTCAATCGTCTTTTCTCCAGAGAGAAAAGGTTCAGTGCTTGTAGTCTTTCCTCATAGCTGATGTCCTCCATTCCCCTAATTATTTTTGTTGCCCTTCTCTGGACTTTCTCCAGTTCCAGCACATCCTTCCTGAGGACCGGTGCCCAGAACTGGACAGCATACTCCAGATGTTGCCGTACCAGAGTCTTGTAGAGTGGGAGAATAATCTCTTTATTTCTGGAGTGAATCCCCTTTTTTATACATCCCAGTATTCTGTTGGCTTTGATTGCGGCGGCTTGGCATTGCATGCCACTGCCAAGCTTGTTGTCTACCAGTACCCCCGAGTCCTTTTCCATCCTAGACTCACCCAGAGGTTCCCCCCTAGTGAGTAGCTTGCTTTCTGGTTTCTGGCCCCAAGTGCATTACTTTACATTTTTCAACATTAAACCTCATCTGCCATGTAGTTGCCCACCCCGTTATTTTGTTCAGGTCTGCTTGCAAGGTTTCCACATCCTGCATAGAAGATATTGGCATGCCTAGTTTAGTATCATCAGCAAATACTGAGATTGTACTAGATATCCCCTCCTCTAGATCATTTATGAATAAATTAAACAGGATTGGTCCCAGGACAGAACCCTGGGGGACCCCACTTTCCACACCCGCCCAATCTGAGTACTCCCCATTAATCACCACCCTCTGTACTCTCCCCTGGAGCCAGTTCTCTATCCAGATACTCACCTTATGGTCCATACCTACCTTCCTTAGTTTGTACAGTAATCGTTTGTGGGGAACGGTGTCAAAGGCCTTTGCAAAGTCCAGATACACCACATCCACAGGCTTTCCTTTATCTAGGTGGCAGCTCACTTCATCGTAGAAGGTTAATAGATTGGTTTGGCACGAACGATTTTTCACGAATCCATGCTGATTACTACTTATAATACCGTTTTCATTACTAAAGTCTTGTATGTGGTCCCTTAACATCCCCTCCAAAATTTTGCAGACTACTGATGTTAGGCTGACCGGCCTATAGTTACCCGGGATATATCTCGGCCCCTTTTTAAATATTGGTACCACGTTGGCTTTTTTCCAATCAGCTGGCACCATACCCGTCTGTAAACTATCCTTAAAGATCAAGAATAATGGTCTGGCAATCACCTGGCTGAGCTCATTAAGAACCCTCGGGTGCAAGCCATCCGGTCCCGGGGATTTATTTATGTTAAGTTTCTCTAGTTTAGCTCTAAGTCTATCTTCTGTTAGCCATGGCGGCACTTCCTGAGGTGTATTATTTAGTTCGGCCTTACAAGCTGGGTTCGTGTAGCCCCCCCGATTCCTTTGTGAAGACTGAAGAGAAGATACATAATACAGTTTTTGACAAGTTCTTTATTGAAAAATAACTGACTGCCTATTAGCACCCTCCCCATGTTGAGGGCAAGCAGTCTGGTATGGCTCAGGAGAGTGGGGGCGCTAGCTCATACCCCCCTCCTTTCCTGGCCTGCCATGCTGCATGCTCAGATAAAGGTCCAGTATGGATTTCGGAGGGGGGCCCACGCCATTTTTTTTTTTACATTTTGGTATGGATTTCCCCTTTAAATCTCTATCAGACCCAAATGGCCTATTTTTTTTCCAATTATATTTTTAAATTCAGCTTTCAGCAGGGAAGCTTTAACAACCTATTGTGTCAGGACCTGGACTTGAACCTGGGACCTCTGCTGCGTCTGGCAATGTCTCTGCTTGCTGAGCCACCTGGAATGCTAGACAGTTCCCTGGATAAATCCTTGAATGATCCTGCCGTTAATCTTAATTGCCTTGGACCTTAACCCTTTGCTCCTCCCATAAATTTCCTGATTTAAGCCATGTCTCTGCACTTCATGGTTGCCAGAATATTGTGCATTCACCAGTCAATATTACGCTAAACTCTCCTGCTGCCGTCCGTATCTTCGCTACCATTCATTACTGACATTAGGCTTGCTCCTCGACTACGCTTCTGCTTGATCCCTACCTGTAACTATTCATTACCGTCCTTTGGCTTGTTCCTCAAGTACACTTCAGCTTGATCCCTACCTGCTATATCTGCTACTGGACCCTGGCTTGCTTACCTCCTGGTGTGGCGATGCTAAGGACCGCGACCTGATGCTAACATGCAGAAAGATCAATCTCCACCATCAGGAGATCTGGTGAACACAGGTTAGTACTTAGATTCCGTACCTCAGCCTGCATCATCTGCCAGGGTGATCTGCCTGTGTTCCTATCCTGCTGTTTCCTGTGTGAGCTTCCACTGCTATAGCAACTGGTCTTCGAGCCTGACCCCTGTTCATGAAATATTGACTGTGCGCTCAGCGGGGCAAACATCCTGCTAAGTGCCGAGAAAGTTCAGGTGTTAGGCGAGTACCTGAATGGGCTTTGTTTAGGCCAAACATATGCTTGGCCCAAACCGTTCACCCATCCCTAGTGGTGCCTGAACACTGTAACCCCTCACAATTACTCTTGCTGGGCACAGAAATGGGCCCTGCTGTTAAAAATTAGAAACAAAAATTTAAATTACATGTACTTGTCATACAGGTGCAGAAAAATTGGGCCTTGGGCGTTGGTGGTGCCTGAACACTGTAACCCCTCACAGTTACTCTTGCTGGGCACAGGAACGGGCCCTGCGGTTAAGTACATAATATTTAAATTCTTGTTTCAGCAGGGCCTGTTTCTACGCCCAGCAAAAGTAACTGTGATGGGTTACAGTGTTCAGGCACCACCAACACCCAAGGCCCAATTTTTCTGCAGCTGTATGATAAGTACATGTAATTTAAATTTTTGTTTCTAATTTTTATCATAATGGGCGCAGGAACGGGCCCTGCTATTCAAATTTAGAAACAAAAATTTAAATTACATGCGCTCGTGATACAGGTGCAGAAAAATTGGGCCTTGGGTTTTGGTGGTGCCGTAAACCAAAAACATTGTTGGCGGCTAGCATAATCAATATTCAGGAATAGGATAGGCAGCTTAGGTAGTCTTCAAGGGATCCCAGATCCTGTAAGCCGGGTAACTGTTTAAGAAACATTGCACCCCCAAATTCAGGACATGTGCCAAGCATGGAACATGTGTCAAGTGTTCCTGTTGGAGAGCGGAGAGAAGGTTGGTGCCATTGTCGATACAACCATTCCTGGCTCAAGCTGCTGTGGTGTCAACCACCTCTGAGCCTGCCCCTGCAGAGCTGACAGAATCTCTGTCCCGGTGTTGCTCCTGTCCCCTAGACAGATCAACTGAAGAACTGCATGACATATTTTAGCCTGACTGCTTGCGTAGCCCCTTGAACGCTTAGGGAACACTGCTGGTTCAAAGGACAATTCAGCAGAAGAGGCCATAGAGGAAGAATAAGAGGAGGGGGTGGAGCAGACAGCAGGCTAGCATTTAGACGATGAGCATGTGGGTGGCTGGGACAGTATTTTTTTTTATGGCTCAGCAACTGGGGTAGCTAAATTTGCCTGCTGGTCAATACAACAGGTGGTGTACTGCTAGCAGATTGGGTGCAAGTACCTGTGGCACCCATTGCTATACCATCATCCCTCTCAGTGCAAGTTTTTGAGAAGAATTGAGGTATAGTAGGAGTAGAGATCCCAGATGAGGAGCAAGGAGAAGTCTGCATTTTATTTTGATGTGGGTCTTTCAGGTGCTGTTGCCAACGGACTGCATGGCAGGTTGTCAAATGTCTTGTCAAGCATGTGGTATCCAAGCAGTTAGTGTTCTGGCCATGCTTGATTCGCTTCAGACAGAGATTTCAAACAGCAAAGTTGCAGTCTGCTGCACATGTGTTAAAAAAAAGCCCACACCAATGAACTTTTGGAAGTCTGCAGGCTGTTTGCAGCGCCTTGCACCTGTGGAGCTCTGTGGTGTGATGCAATAGGGTAGCTGCCCTTAAGCCGGTCCCTGGAGAACATCCTGCCCCGTTGGAGTTGTGCAGCCTCCTCCTACTTCTCACTTTCCTCCTCTATTCTCTCAGGCACCCAAGTACAGTCAGTGACCTCATCATTCCCTCCCTCCTCGTCACTGGAGCAAACTTGGCAGTATGCTGCAGCTTCTGGAACATGGCTGCTAGTTTCTTGTCCGTCATTGTAACCCCCCTCTCCCTGGGCTCATGTTATTCCCTTCCTTAACCTGGGAACCAACATCAGAGCATTCAAATTGCTGTGCATCCTCCAGCATCATGTAAC
>NC_138772.1:277918012-278280512 GCF_965119305.1 Pelophylax lessonae
ATAGAACAATATATCATCGGCATATGCAGCTACCTTGTGTTCTTGTTCCTCTATTATCACTTCTCTTATATCTAAATTATTTCTAATTGTTGCCAATAATGATTCCAGTGATAGGGCGAACAGTAGAGGCGACAAAGGACACACTTGTTTTGTTCCATTTTCAAGTTCAAAATTCTGAGAGAAGGTGCCATTTATCTTAATTGCTGCCGTCTGATGTTTGTTTAACATTTTAATCCACTGAATCATTCTTGTACCTATCCCCATTTCCTCCATAGTCGGGAACATGAAACCCCAGTCTACTCTGTTGAATGCTTTTTCAGCATCTACCGACATAAGCAAATATGGTGGTCCCCCCTCTTAATACCTTTTGAAGGAGTACCAATGTTATCACTCCATTGTCCCTCCCTTCCCTCCCAGGAATAAATCCCACTTGGTCTAGGTGTACCCATTTTGGCATTAGTTCTTTCAATCTATTCGCTAATATTTTTACATATAATCTTATATCTACATTTAACAGTGAAATGGGTCTGTAACTGGCACATTGCGTTATATCTTTATATTCTTTTGGTATTACTGTGTCAGGGACGTAGCCGTGGCTTTGCGGCCAGTGAACGCCGCAGGCGGGTGTCGGTGCGCGGGAGTGCGCGTGCGCGCATACGTGCCGGCATGGAGCGTGTGCGTCATGAAGCACAGCGCACCAGACTGGCCTCTATATAAGCTCACTCCTGGCTCTATCCAGTGCTGGATTATCGTCAGCTCTCTGTGACTTGTGCCCTGTGAATCTGTCTTGATTACCCGTTGTGACCCGGCTGTGCTCCTGACCCGTCTGATCTCTCTCCAGTGTTTGACCCCCGGCTTGTTTGACTACCCTTGCTCCTGCTCCCTTCCTGCTCTGACCACCTGTGTTTGACCCCGGCTTGCCCAACGGACTCTGCTTCTGCCTGCTCCTCCTTCTGCTGCAATCCTGGCTTGCTCCAGTTCACTGTTTGCCTCACCTTTGGACTGATAACCTGTGTATGACCCCCGGCCTGGCTTTTACTACTGCACCAACGTTGCTGGATACCTTTGGAGATCCTAGAGGTGGTCTCGGGTGCCTACCTGCTCCACCCGTCTGTACTCCACAAGCATCCAGTGCTCCTTGGGACGCTTCACCTCCTGTACTACCTCCAGGGGTGACCCGCACCGAGCTGCAAGGGAAGCCCTCTAAGCACTTTGGCCTCGACCTAGGTACGTGACATACTGTCATATATGCTAGGAGTGATTCCCTTCCTATTTCTTTACCTTCTCCCAGGGAATTCCAGCATAGGCACATATTGGGTACCAGTAGTTCCTTAAACTTTTTATAGTAAATCGCAGAGAAACCATCTGGCCCTGGACTTTTTCTTGATGCTGTCTCACTTATTGCCTTAAAAATATCTTCCTGCATAGGTTTCTCTAATGCTAACACTTCTTCTTTATCTATTTTTGGCAAGTTAGATTCTTTTAAGTAGGTTTTTATCCTCTCCTTCTTTTCTAGTTCTTTTGTTTTTTTTAAGGGGCCTTCTAATGTTCTTAACGTATATAGGGTTTTATAAGGTTTGAAATACTTCTGCAATTTGTGTTGTTGCATATATTACTTCCCCTACAATGTTTTTAATTTTCTGTATAAAGCCTATTGATTTTTTTCTTCCTAAGTATGTTTGCAAGATATTTTCTTGTCCTATTTCCCCATTGGTATCTCTCTTTGTTAACTTTATTAAATATCCTCCTAGTTTCTAATTCTCTTAACACATTTAGTTCATCTCTCTTTAATACCAATTGAAGTTTTATCTCTCTCTCGTTCCCCTTGTTGTGTCTTTGTTCAAGGTCGTGCAGTTCTTTTAAGATTTGATCCATCTTTTCCGCTCTCTCTCTCTTCTTTCAGGTTCCTATTGAAATCAATATGCCTTATGAGGTTCCCACGCCGTAGTTTCCACCACTTCCGGGGTCCTGTTTAATAATAAGTATTGTTCTATTTCTCTCCTTATTTTCCCTTCCACTTCTTGATCTTGTAGTGTCTCATTTAATCTCCAGTTATTAATCTTATTTTGTACCTTCATCATCTTCTGTTCTTCTGTCACTGGTGCATGATCTGAGATTATTAGAAAATGTGGGTAAAACATCAATTGAAGGGATAACAATCTATGCTCTATAAATATGTGATCCAGTCTTAAATAAGAGCCATGCACAGAGGAGAAGAAAGTGTATCCCCTCACATTCGGATGCTGGATGCTCCAGATATCTACCAGTTGATATTGGTATAATCTCTTCAACGCTTTGAGTTGATACACCCTATTCCTCCTAGCATGGCCTGATACATCCATCACGGGGTCCATCACAAAATTAAAGTCTCCAGCCAATATAGTCCTACCCTCTTTAAACTCCATATGTTCCCTTAGCGTCTGTTTTAAATAATTTATTGGGTCCTTATTTGGGCAATACACATTTACCAAAGTGTATTCCTTTCCTTCTATTTATCCCTTTAGGAATATATATCTGCCCTCTGGATCTATCCTTCTCTCCTTTTCCTTGAACTTTACATTTTTTGCAAATCCAATTGCCACTCCCTTGGCTTTTTTGTTGTCCCCATAATATCATATTGGATAGTTTTTTAATACAATTTTATTCTATATTCATGGGAAATGTGGGTCTCGAATAACATTAAAGTTCCTTAAGGATTTTATGTCTCTTTGCAGGAGTATTTAAACCTCTAACATTGTATGTCAGAAGTTTCATCTTATTCATAGTCATTTTAAGAATTTATTCCTCTCTGTCTTCTCTCCGCCTCCTCTTCCCCCATGCCCCTAGGCATTTCTAATGTTTGACTTGAGGGCTCTCCAGAGGTTTGACGATATGAGGTTCCTTCATTAATATCTGAAACTCTTTTGTTCTTAGTCTCTTGTTGTTTCTCAGTATATGGGCTCTTTGGATTTCCTTCTTGGGTCAAAAATGTATTTATTTCACTTGTGTTTGCGTTTGTCTTAGAAGTTTTATCTTTTGTTTTAGTACTAATTTTGGCTAAAGAAAAAAAAAATGGAAAAGGGGGAGGGGGAAAGAGCTCCTTAATCCTGTATTCCTTTATCTTTCTATTAGGATCACTTTATTTTATTTTAACTTTTAGAAAAAAAAAAGAGAGTGGGGCTCATTTATACAGTCTCAGCATTCTCATTCATGTTCCGAAATTTTCATTTCTGGTGTATAATGCTGACTGGGTGAACTGAAAGCGTTAGGTGATTTAGGTGTGTGTGTGTGTCCTACCGCAGACCTTTATAAGGGCATATATATTTACCCTCAAGTTGTAAAGGGCTGCGTAAACTGTCGGCGCTATATAAATCCTTTATAATAATAATAATATTTCCCAGAACTGCTCCAGCACGAATCCAATCAATTCAATAGAATCTCTATATATCCCTTTGGGTTACTTAATATGGACTAATACAATCTAAATATCAGCCTTTACATCAGTCTTTTTTCAGGATTTATTTGACTCCTTCTTCATCTTTAACTTAAAATCTTCCTCCTTCTTTTGGCGGGGTGCTTTTCTGCTCTCGGCTCTCAGGGTACTCTTAATCGGTTGCGGGGGTTCCTTGGGGTGAGACCGTTGATGCTCGGCCTCTATTGCTGCTGACATCTCTCTCCTGCTCCGGTCTCCGGTCTCCTCCTCCTCCCCCCTTGCCTCCGTCCCCTACAGGCTCCTTTGATCATGTTCCGCTGCTTCCTGGTTGCTCTAACAGCTCTGTGTCAACACCTCACCGCTGCTCTTCTTCTATCCGTTCCCGGCCACTCTCTCTCCCCTTCGGGGTGATTCAGTATACTGACAATGTTGTAGTGCTGTGCCCTGCTTCACTGCTCACACTCCAATCACCTTCTCCACACACATACTCCCCCTCTCCTTCACTAGTTTCTGTCGGCTTCACCGGACATTACTGGCAGGCTTCCTCACAGCGTCTAGTCCACTCTCCCTTCAGGTGCAATGGGCAGGCTCCTCCCCCTGAGTTAGTGCAGTCCTGAGACCCTCCCAAACTCCTCCAAGAGTTTAAAAATATTTGGAGAGGAGATAAGTGGTTAAGTGATAAATAAGAGCAAATCATCTGCAAACAAGGCACCTTTATAAGTGCGAGAGCCACACTTCACTCCATGTATATCAGGGTGATACCTAAGTAATTGCAATAGCAAGGGTTTTGATTGCGATGGCAAAAATAATAGGAGAAAGAGGACAACCGTGTCTAGTTCCTTTAAAAATATTGAAAGGGTCAGAATAATAGCCTTGAAGTTTGACCTGGGCTCTCGGGGTCAAATATAAAGCATATATGACCAATCGACCATATCAAACGCTTTCTGTAGGTCCAATGAAAGTAAATACCCTTCCTGGTCAGAACCCCCATCCCATCTTGTCTGCAAAAGAGAAATTCTATTTACTGCTCTACGTATCTAGTCCCGGCCTTGTCTTCCCGGGATGAAGCCCACCTGATCTTTGTGAATGTCACCTCCTATAAATCTTCATAGTTTGTTTGCCATGATTTTGGTCAAAATTTTAAGGTCATTGTTGATCAAAGAAATAGGCCTGTAATTGCTCACATCCGAGGGTCTTTACCTGGTTTGGGGATGGCTAATATATATGCCAGATTTGCTTCACTGTCCAAAATGGATCCCTCCCAAAGGGTGTTAAAGAACCGCGTAGGTAGGGGGTGAGAATGTGGGTGAAAGTTTTGAAATAGCAGGAAGAGAACCCGTCAGGACCTAGAGCCAAACCCTTCTTCAGGTTCTTGATAACTTCCAGGACTTCCGACCCTGCTATTGATTTTTCAAGATTCAATCAGTTTGGGAAGCGGGATCTCATCCAGAAACTCAGTGAGTGGGTGAGGACGAGGGCCCACATACGCCTTATATAATTTAGCATAGAAATCATAAAATGTAGCTATGATCCGTTGAGGATTCTGCATGAGCGTCCCCTCGGAATCACAAACTTTGGGGAATGAGAACGAACGTGGCCTAGGAGACAACTTAGCAGCCAGTTTGGGACCTATTCTATCCTTTTGAAGATAGAAACGGGCACTCATCCACCAGAGGTGTTTTTCTGCTCGGGTGGTCAGGGCAAGGTTTAGGGAGACCTGACGGGATTCTAATAGGGCTTGCGAATTAGGAGTAGGATTAATCTTATGATTTTTGGTGAGTTTGTGAAACTCACGTTCCATTTTGTCTATATCAGCCTGCCGTTCCCCCTTAAGCTTAGTGGAGAGTTAAATACATTTTTCCCCTGATCACAGCCTTATGATCAGCCCATAGAGTTGAGGAGGAAATTTCCCCATTGTTATTAACTCTAAAATATTCTCTGATGTCTTTTTCTATCATGGTACAATGGACCGAGTTGTTTAGCAGGGATTCGTTCAAGCGAAAATGGAACTTGTTGTCAGAAACAAACAATGTCCTGAGATGGCTCACAACCATTGAGTGATCAGACAACAGGGAGTCCCTGTTAAGTGACTTGGAGACAAAGGGGATTGTCGAGATCACCATAAAGATGTGATCTATTCTTGCTAAAGTTGAGTGGGGAGCAGAAAAATTAGTGTAATCCTTCCCTATTGGGTTAAATTCCCTCCAGATATCTACCAACCCATAAGAGTGAAGAAGCTTGGCTATCTTTAAACTTTGCTTAGGGGGACGATATAAACAAGAATGACCATTCCCAGATTTACCCAAGATGTGGTCCAATGCAAGGAAAATCTGAGTCTCCCCCCCCCATAAACAAAAAAGTGCCCATAACATGAGGGAACAAGGAAGTTAACATGGAATTAAAAAAGGCGGCTTGTGCATGATTTGGGGCATAGTATGAGACAAACATGTATAGTACCCCAACTAAGGACCCTGCAATGAGTATGTATCTGCCCTCCGGGTCTCTGATTTTTTGCTGAAGGGAAAATTAAATATTTTTAGAAAAGAAAATCCCCACTCAAGTCTTATCTGATGCATTAGCCATCTGAGATCCCCGCCGCTCGTCCGTCCTCCGTCGGTATGATGACTTCCTAGTTCCGTTCCCTGCAGCAGCAATGCTGCATAGGAGCGGAACTAGGGAGGGAAATTCAAACGTTGAACGATGCACAAAACACATAACATTTATATTATATATATATATATATATATACACACACACACACACACACATATATATATATATATATATATATATATATATATATATATGTGTGTGTATATATATATATATATATATATATATATATATATACACACATATATATATATATATATATACACACATATATATATATATATATATATATATATATATATATATATATATATATATATATATATATATAATATAACGCATGAATTATAATCTAATCAATAATATAATTTTATTATATATTATATAATAAAATTATATTATTGATTAGATTATAATTCATGCGTTTGTGTTTCAAATTTATCACATCTGGGATGTCTACTAGAGTCTTGTTTTGGTCAGGTTTAAGTCAGTAATTACTAAGAATTGTAGGCCTATAATACATAACGCCAAATTTCCATGTAAAAAATTGTACCGCTTTTGGTACAGAATTCCTGACATAATAATACCGCCAGGGAGGTTAACAGGGCTGAGGACCCGTCTCGAACAAGCTTCAGCTAATGTCTCGATTCCGACCAGGAACACACCTGTCACGCAGGGACGGCTTGTTGTGGATTTTCGTTCTAGAGGACGTCAGAATGGCAACTCTGGGTGCCTGTCATGATTACCCCCTGGCCGGTCATTTTGGTATCCAGAGGACTTTCGACCTTCTGCAACGCTCTTTTTGGTGGCCCGACATGGAAAAGAATTGCCGGAAATATATTCTTTCATGCACTATCTGTTCCCGAAGTAAGACCGCGAGGAGTAAGCCTTGGGGTCTTCTCAGACCACTCCCAATCCCTGACTGACCCTGGCAGACCATAGCCATGGACTTTATTGTTGAGCTCCCTCCCTCAGCAGGGTGCTCCTCTATCTTTGTGGTCATGGACCGGCTCACCAAGATGGCCCACTTTTTACCCCTCAAGGGTACCCCCACCGCGAAAGAAACTGCAGACACCTTTCTTAAAGAAATAGTGAGACTACATGGGGTACCCAAAAGCATCATCTCCGACAGAGGGGTACAATTCACGTCCCATTTCTGGAAGGTGTTATGTGGGCTTCTGAAGATCGACCTAGCTATGTCCTCTGCCTATCATCCACAGACCAACGGTCAAACTGAGAGGACGAACCAGACCTTAGAACAATACCTCCGGTGCTTTACCACCTTCGTTCAGGACGACTGGTTAACCTTATTACCGTTCGCAGAATTTGCCTATAATAATTCAAAACATTCTGTCACCGGGCAATCTCCCTTCTTTGCCAATTATGGGTTCCATCCTTCCTTTCTGCCTGACATTCCTTCTGATTCCGGAGTTCCTGCAGTCCAGGCTACCATCGACTTCTTTACTCGTAACAACAATCTCCTGCAGGAAACCTTGACCAAGGCTCAGGTGGCATCCAAGAAAGTCTTTGATGGGAGGAAGAGGGGAGAGCTGATCCTCATACCAGGTGACCAGGTCTTTTTATCCACAGCTAACCTCCGCTTGGCCTGCCCATCCAAGAAGTTGGCTCCTAGGTTTATCGGCCCATTCCCCGTTAAAAGAAGACTCAATGCCGTGTCCTATGAGTTATCCTTACCTGATACCCTACGGATCCATCCTGTGTTCCATGTCGCTCTTTTAAAACCCGTGGTTCCCGACGCCTTCCCCGGCAGAAACTCTGGACCTCCGGAACCAGTGATGGTGGATGGCGACATGGAGTACAAAGTTGAGGCTGTACTTGATTGCCGGAAAAGAGGTAACCAACTTCAGTTCCTTATTAAGTGGAAGGGTTATGGGCCGGAAGAGAATTCCTGGGAACCTGAGAAGAACATTCATGCCGCAGACCTGATCCAGGCGTTTTTTCTTGCCCATCCTCAGAAAAGCAGCTTGTTGGGCACCCGGAGGTTGCCCTTAAGGGCGGGGCAATGTTAGGAATGCTCCCTGAGCACACTGATGTGCTGTCTGTCATCCAAAGGGTTGACCTTGTGCAGGCTAATTGCAGCAATTGGCAACAGGCTGCCTTATTTAAACACCTCAGCAGAACTGTGCCTTTGCTGTCTTGTCTTCAGCTTCTCCATGTTCCTGAACCTGCGTCCTGTTGATCCCTGCCTGATTCCTGTTGACCTTTGGCTCGTCCCTGACTTTGTTTGCTTGGTGCCCGTCCTGACCCCGGCTCGTTTGAATATTCTCTTGGATCCTCCTTGTCTGCTCATCTGCCTTCGGACCTTGACCAGTCCTCCCCTGGTGGGGCAACCCTGGGGACCTCGACCTGGTATTCACCCGCAGCCAAATCCATCCTCACCATCAGAGGCTCTGGTGAAAACCGGTGGATACTTAGATTCCGCATCTCAGGTTAGCATGTGCTACTCACCTCAGGGGTTCCCAACCAAGCTCCGCCCACTGGCAATCGGTAGGCCTTCCTCTACATGACAGACTCCTACTAGTATTATAACATTGGCTATCAGGCTGCTAGCTGTAAAAAGGCTGGAGAAAAAGGGCTGGAAAGGCCAGAGCGGTACGCAGCTCCGAGGTTAGGCATCCATCTTGGAAGTTCCGCGCATGCACCCATCATTTTTTATTTTATTTATTTTTATCTTATTGTGCACATCCCCACCCATCTACACTCTTTTTTTCTAGCCACCATCCTGGCAGGTCATGTTGGACGGTTCTGTTTGCCTGTTCTTCCATCTGCCCTGTTTTGCGTTGCTGGCCCATTTTGGATCCCTTACCCACAGCTCCCGGGTCAGACATCTCTGGAGGCTGCTGGTGCGACTTTGGCATGCAACATCCTGCATCTTTTTGAGTATGGATCCCTTAGTCTGGTTTCCATATTCCAATCTACCTGATACATTTCCATGTTCATTACTATGTTATATTTTTTAACCATTTTACTCTCTAGATTATGTCTATGCATCAACCCCTGAAGAATGAAACTGAACTCTCGAAACGTGTCAGGTCACCATAGATGCTATGACACATTTACCATGGATTATTTGATTACTGTATGTAACCATGTAATGGATTTGTATACTTGGGCCAACTGTTTGGCATTATTACACTTTTTTCCCAGTTCCATTGCTGGCATATATTTAATAAACTTATACTATGTTTTTATGGTATGTATGGTTGTGTGGTGCTTCATCTAAAGTCCCGATGGGCAAAACTCTGCGATTGTATTACTCATTTACATGGGGTACCCAGATATCTAAGGGCTCCCTTATTTTCCTTTGGTTTGGTGGGCAGGTGAACTGGCCATTTAGTTCAAGCTGAACTCTGCATGGCTGTGAATTTTGAATAGGACTTAAGAATTAAGTGCTCTTTCTAATGAAGTTGATTGTGAAGCTACAGCATCTCAAGCCACTGCATCATAGGTAATAATCAAATAGCACTAAGGCTGTAATCATATCATGCAAATTGCTATATAACATCTCTGTCTTCACCAAAGTGATGGACTTGAGATGAATGTACTTGCAGTCTGTGATGATTAGCCAGAGTTTGCTTCAGGGGAACTAGCAACCCATTCTGCCTTCATGGATAGAGGTCACCTCCTTCATTCTGTCAAATAAAATTCATTTCTTTATCCCAATCTACATTCCGTGATTCATGTTTTAAAACATTTAATAACTCATAGCTCCCTCTTGCAAAAAACTGGCTACACAGAAAATTTTAAAAATAAATTGAAAATGAGAACATGCCCTAAAAGTCTTGGAATATGGAAGTTTTTTGCTACTTTCACTAACACTACCCTACTAAAACTTTGCAAGCAGCAAATCACAGTGCAGTTATATTTTAGTTTCTGCTTAGCTACAGTAAGTCCATTTAAGCACAGTAAGAATTCTTAAGCCCTCATTCAGAAGAAATGTGTTTTACCCTGAAACAATGGCTCTATTTTGCTTTGAATCAATTTTATCATTAACCACTTGCCTACTGGGCACTTTTACCCCCTTCCTGCCCAGGCCAAATTTCAGCTACATTTTTTTTCACACAGATAGAGCTTTCTTTTGGTGGTATTTAATCACCACTAGTTTTTTTATGTTTTGCTAAACAAACGAAAAAAGGGTGAAAACGTTTTATAGTTTGTTATAAAATTTAGCAAACAGGTAATTTTCCTCCACTAATGTGCACTGATGGGCACTAATAGGCTGCACTGATAGGCACTGATGGGCACTGATAGGTGGAAATGATTAGGTGATAAGATAAGGTGCTGATAAGACTGCAATGATAGGCAGCACTAATTGGCACTGATAGGTGGCACTGAAGGGCACTGATAGGTTGCACTGATAGGTGGCACTGATGGGCACTGATAGGCACTGGTAAGTGGCAACAATGGGCACTGATAGGCAGCACTGATAGGTGAGACTGATTAGAAGGCACTGATTGGCAGCACTGATGGGCACTGATAGGTGAAAATGGTGGGAAGTGATTGGCAGCACTGGCTGGCACTGATTGGCAGCACTGGTGGACACTGCTGGGGCTGCACTGATAATCAAGACACTGATAATCAGTGCCCTGATTATCATTGCACATGCCCCTAACACAAGCCAGTTATCGGCTCTCTTCTTCTCTCCTTGCATTGTAGACGTCATAACCGGCTTTTGTTGACATCCTGTGATCAGTAGGGATGATCGAACGGTTCGGGTCCACCATTGGTTCGACCCGAACATTGGGTGTTCGAGGTTCGGCCGAATTTAGAACTTTTTGCCCAAAAAGTTCAGAATTCGGCAACCAGAACCGCCCAAAATGCAATGCTTCAGGAAATGGGCTTTAAAAGCCCGTGATTGGACCAGAACCATTAGCAAAAGCCAATTGAGGGGGCAGGAGAATGCTAGGAATGTGATTGGAGTGACTAGGGGGTCCCTAGACCAATCATTAGTGAATACGCCCCCCAGTATATAAGATCGCCCCCGCCATATTCCTAGCATTGTTATACTGGACATGGAAGAGAGTGGAATGCTGTTCTGTTAATTTTACTTTAAAAGTGTCATTTAGCTATTTTTAGTGTGAGGAAAGGGATATCTAGTGTAGTTAGAGTGCTCTTTTACACTTTAGTTAGCTTCAAAAATTTAGTTTCTGTAGGGAAAGTGTGAAGTGTAAGGGGACCGTAGTGTAGTGTAGGGTTAACTGACAGTGACTGCTATGGAAGGGTGACAAAACCCTTCCATAGCAGGGTGACCGCTATAGAGAAATGATCTTTTCCCTGAGTTGCTTCGTAACTGGATTATGGCTTCTCACCAGCCAAGCATTTTTCATGCTGCAGGGGTTGCCACTGCCAGTGCTTTTTTGAGGACATGTTTGATGTCAGACATGACATCTGAACATGTGTATAGGGGGTATATATAGACATATATGTCTGTATACATACCCCTAGACATATATAGGTGTTATAGTAGCAGAAATAAATGCTTGCGCATATGAAATCATTTACAGGAATATATTTCTGCTACTATCACACCTATATATGGCTAGGTGTCTATATACATATAATTATGTGTGTATATATACCACTATACACATGTTCAGATGTTTTGCCTGCCTCAAAAGAACCCAAAGAAATGCAAAAAAAACGCCAGCGTCAAAAAAAAATGCCCAGGTGTGTTTTTGCTGGCATTTTTTGGGGGGTTTTGGAGGCAGGCAAAACATCTGAACTTGTGCACAGTACCACTATACACAAGTTCAGATGTTTTTCCTGACTGCAAAGAACCCAAAAAAATGCCTTCTATTAAACCGGGAGAGAAGCTAACTACCTGTCCTGAAAGAAAGTGTTCTAATACAAACAATCTTTTTTTCATGGTTCTGGACATGCTACAGAGCTGAAACTTCACATGTACACCTTTTAGACCCCCCAGATACGAAATCCAAAGTCAAAATAAAAAAATCTCTCTTTTTTTTTTTTTTTTTCAATAATTGGCTTTTTTATCAAAAATGACAATTTTTAAGAACTTTTTTTGTGTGATTAATAGTTAATGGGGCATGACCCAGAACCCTGGGCACTTTTTAGGGGCGTTTATTGGGTTTTAGGGCTTAAAAATGGTGTTTTTTGATTACCGAAGTTCGGGTCCCATTGATTTCAATGGGGTTCTGAAATCCGGGCCGAACTTTCGGGAAGTTCGGATGTTCTGGCCGAACCGAACTTTTCAAAAGTTCGATCATCCTTAGTGATCAGCTGTCATTGGCTGACAACTGATCACATAGTAAAGGGCTGATCATTTTTATCTCTAAATTTAAAATTTTCTGCTTCTATGTATGTTTTTGTGATCTTTTGCCATTTGCTGCATCCAGAGGCAGCCAATCACTGCCTCTGGACACAGAAGCACTCTGCGTTATGGCTGCATGCAAACTGACTGATAAGCTGCAATTGACTACAATTGTTGTAATAGTGACTATTCCTTCCTGAAACTGTTATGTCTGGCCTGTATATAACAGAAACACTCATTGCGGACAATCTTTTTTAGATAGCCGAACTCGCCAAACACTTGAAATCCACAAATGTCTTTGTTGCATGCAGAACACTGAGGCAATACAATAGGATGCTGTAGACTTGATAAAAGTATTTTAAACAGTCAGAAAAGAGTATGGGCCTTTCCTAGACCCGGCGTGTGTCTTGTAGGGGAAGAAGGATACAACTCACACACCAGGAAGAGGAAATTACCTCACAAGAAGTGCAATCAAATGCCAGTAGGAGAAGTGGATACAACCATTGGCTCCAAGGCACTCTCAATCAAGGCAAACAATCTGACAGCATGTAAATCCACTGTTTGATGGCAGGTGCCAGGAGGAATTAAAGCAGAGTTCCGGGCACAAAATCGACCTAATCGATTTTGTGTCCATCCGCTTGCTCTTCTTCCCCTGAAAAGGAATTGGATAGTTAGGGTTATTTTTTTTACTTACCTTGTAATTGTAGAAAGAAATACTCACCTATTTTCCACTTCTTCCCTCTGTGGCCGAGGCCCGCGCCGTCACTTCCAGTTTGCAATGATTCCTGGGAGCTGAACGTCATCGCTCCCAGGAATCAATGCGACGGCACCGACCCCGCTCGTCACTTCCGGTGCGACGCCGCATTCCCTGCTAAACAGCTTCTGGGCATGCCAGAAGAGGTAGTGTCTCTCTCTCTCTCAAGCAGACCCACCTGTAACAACACTATGCTATTTATGCTGCCAGTTGCTGGAAAGCCAGAATTTCAATGCTGCCTGTGGGATTATAAGAGACAGCGGAACCAGCCAACACTTACATCATACACCTACAACTAAATATGTAATAAGCACATTGGAAGATGTACAATATGGGATGTGTATTGTACACCGGAGCATATATCTGTAATAAAAACACAATTACCAGAAAACAGTACAGGCTGTATACACAAACACAACTGCATTTTCTAAGTACTGCAGAGGCAGTACAAGCTGTACCCAGTTTGTGTGTGGCTAACACTCCACAGATACCCCGACTAGTCTGGACACACACTGGGGTTGATTTACTAAAACTGGAGAGTGAGAAATCTGGTGCAGCTCTGTATAGAAACCAATCTGCTTCCAAGTTTTTTTGTCAAAACTTAAAGTGGAGCTCCAGCCAAAAGGTTAAGCTCCACTTTTCTACCTTTGCTGCCACATTTGGCACCTTTTGGGGGGCAGCTGCTACCTGAGTTTGACAGGTACCTGCTCCCACTTCTGGCTGCTTAGCTCAACTGGAATTTCCACCCTCTCTCTTCCTTCCCCCACAGCCAGCCCAATCAGAAAGCACAGCGTGTTTTGTGCATGAGCAGTAGGGAATCAGCTGTGAAGCTGCAAGGTCTTCCTAAGTGGGCATGGCGGCGGCAGCACCCGATAGCCGATTGCAAAAATCAGCTTAGGTGAAGATTCCTCGACAGGTAAGTGCCTCATATTAAAAGTCAGCAGCCAAAGTATTTGTAGCTGCTGACTTAATTTTTTTTTCTGCATGAGCCTGGAGCTTCTCTTTAATTGAACAACCTGAATTTAGAAGCTGATTCGCTACTATTCACAGCTGCACCAGATTTTGCACTCTTCAGTTTTAGTAAATCCCCCCCCCCCCCCCCATTGTCTGCATTCTGGTTCAGTTGGAGGCTCTATCAACAACGAAATGCTCAGGTGAGTGTTTTTATGTGAACAGCAGCAGCACCGGCAATTCATTTGTAAGGGTAGTACAAATTGTCAGCGGCTGCTGACAGGTGCAGCTGTTTGCACACGGTGTGCAGGCAGTATTTACAACTGCCGGCCAAAATCTGGCTGCTGTTAAACTGCCATGTGAATGTAGCCTTAGATGTTTTTATGATGTGATTGGCAGAGTCATTATTACAAACAGTTCACACAAGCTTGCAGTAATATTCTTTAAGGCTGCTTTCACACTGCTCCCTTGAAAAAACATATGCTTTTTTAATTGGTAATGGTTCCACGCTCTAATATTTTCGACAAGGCTGCAGCCTGCCTCACATAGCCAAGCACATGGGATTAAGTAAATATAGGAAGGAGGTATAGGTGGCGCTGCCTAAAACATGTGTGTAATCCTCATCCTCATAAGTGAGAGAATATGGGGGCGAATGCGCGGCGCGGAGCTGGAAGGTCACTAGCGGCTTAGCTCCGTCGGAGGGGGGAGAGACAGGCGGCTTTCCCGGGGCCAGTTCGAAACTTTTTGCAGCACAAATTACCAGTACCCCCGTGGGAACATCCCGTGCATGCCGTCAACAAAAAAGAACAATCGGGGTCGCCCTCAAAAATGCTCCCTGACTACATATCTCCTCCGCACTAAAGAAACCACCAAGATGACCAAAGATGGCGCCCAGGCCTGCTCTCTGCAGCATGCAGAAACCTCTTCACCGCCTCCTTCGACTAGATCTCCTGCAGCAGACCGTGAGTACGCTAATAGCATATCTAAGGCTGATTTGGATGCTAGTCTCACGGCGATGTACAACAAACTTGCTGACAAATTTCAAACAGAGATTCATAAATCGACCAATACTCTGTCACAAGAAATAGCTGCTTTAGGGGGTCGCACTGATTTACTGGAGGCAAAACATGACGAACTGGCCATTGCACATAATGATCTCAGGAAGGATTTTGAGCTCCTGTCTGACAATTACGATTTATTGCAATCTCAGGTCGAAGACTTGGACAATAGAAATCATAGGAATAACCTGCGCCTCAGAGGTATTCCAGAGACAGTGACTGAGCTAACCCCTACAATGTCCAAACTTTTCAGTGAACTACTGCCAGATAAACCTGCTGCTGCCTTCTTGTGTGATAGAATCCACAGAGCCCTGCGCCCTAAACCCCCCCCCCTTATAAGCCCCCAAGGGACATGGTACTATGTCTTAAACACTTCTTGCTTAAGGAGGACATTCTGTGCATATCTAGGAATACTCCAAATATTATGTTGGAAGGCACTAGGATTCAAATATTTCCGGATATATCGCAGGCCACCCTTGAGAAGCGGCGTGGTATGAAAGAGGTCACCACCATTTTGCAGACGGCTAGGATTTGTTACAGATGGGGATTTCCCTTTAAGCTCACAGTGCCCCATAATGGTTCTGTTTATGTGGTTTACAACTTGACACAAGGAAAAGAACTGCTTATCAAATTGGGCCTGATGAACGCTGCACCTGAAGCCCGACCTCAAACTACTCCAAGACCCTCACCTGTGTGGTCTACTCCAGCTACAAGAAGGGATCAGCGCAGATGGCGAAACCCCTTTAGAGATGGTCCCTTTTAATCATTTAAAATACCTAATATGCGGCTTTTTTTTTTTCTTTTCTCTTTCATGTTTGTGTGTGAATTAGCAGGAACTCCTGCGGTGCCTTTGAGGTCTATTATGGGTACTTATCACTGATATGAGACCTATCATCTCAGGATGGGTCCCCATTGTACCTATGATACACTTCAGTGCATTAATATTTTGTTATATAACACTGATGGTTTGAAATCTTTAGATTTCTAGGTTTACAACTCACAAGTGCCTTTCTCTCCTCCCCTCGCTGGTTTGTCCCTCATGTGCCTTTTCGTGGGTGCCTGCGCCCTTAACAGGAGCAATTCGGTGTCTCGCCGCGGGTTCCTGGGGTCCCGGGGCGCTGGCCCCTACGAATGGCGTCTGGACTTAATCATCCTGTATTTTGTTGTATTTTTGATGGGTTTACATGAGTTGCCAGTCTCCCTGAGATGTTTTTCACATCTTAGAGTCTTTAGGACTCCTGTTGGTATTGTTTTTTTGTTGATACCACAAAAATATTGTTTTTTGAAAAATAGAAAGTCATCCATTCAGATCATTATAACCTTTTTACTGACTCCTCAGTCAGTTGACCTGTTTGCGATCTCTTGCTTGAAGGTTGCACCACTTCCTGTTTTGGGAATATTTTTGCCATGCTATCACCAAAATGTTGCATTTAAGATGTCTCTTGCATATTGGCTTCAAACACACTTAGGCTGGCCATACACTATACAATTTTCTTATTCAATTTCCTTTAGATTTACCTTAAACTATGTAGTGCAAGGGCCTGTCTGATTACATACAAATTGAAAGTGTTTAGGTTTGACCCTATATCACATGGTTTTGGTAAATCTAAAGCAAAGTCTAACAAGAAAATTGTATAGTGTATGGCCAGCCTTAATGGTTTTCTTCAGTAATTGGGCTCAGTCTCAGCTATCTTATCCACTGATTATCAGATTATTTAGATTTTTCCTCCTCAATAATGATGGGTCTTAAAATAATTTCACATAATGTTCAGGGTTTCAATTCCCCAAATAAAAGACATAAAGCATTTAGACATTATAAAAGAATAGGTGCTGATATAATTCTCCTGCAGGAAACGCACTTTGCCAAGGAAAAGCATCCTAAATTCTTTGACAAGTCATTTAGGCAATTTCATTATTCTACTTTTCACAGCAAGGCAAGAGGAGTAGCTATCTTCATCCGTAACAACATTATTTTTGATATATCCTCTATATATAGTGATCCGGATAGTAGATTCTTGATCCTCAAGGGTAATATAGCGGGTAAATCATTAACAGTTGCCTCTCTTTATGCTCCTTATGAGCTCAGGCCACATTTTTTAAACACTTCTTCGAGATTCTTGGTAGATATACATCGCCCCATATGGTGGTTGGTGGGGACTTCAATCTCACCCTTCCAAGGATAGGAGTAGAGTTGCACCCTCTTCTAAGGCCTTTCCCAAAACGCTAACCAAGGTCCTTTGTGACTTCCAATTGATTGACGCTTGGAGAGCACATAATGTAGGTATTAAAGAGTTCACTTTTTATTCTCACCCCCATGAAAGCGCGGCCAGATTGGACTATATTTTTTGCATGCCGATTTTACTGGCTAACTCCTCGGGGGCAAGGATACACACCTGTCCTTGGTCAGACCATAAAATTGTGTCATTCGAGGCATGCGGGGTCGGTTTAAAGAGCTCGACATTTAATTGGAGACTTAATGATTCTTTGCTGAATGACTCCACATTTACAGCCCAGATTGCATCCTCCTTGGAGGAATATTTTAGTATAAACGAAAATGATGATACTCCCACGTCAACAGTATGGATAGCACATAAAGCGGTAATTAGGGGTAAGATTATTGCCCTAGCTTCAGCCAAAAATAAAGCTAGACTAACCGACATAAAATCCCTTACTAAAGAGATAGATAGATTATACAATTTACATAACCAAGCTCCCTCCTCGGATTTGATGGATTTGATCTCCACCAAAAGGCGTGCCCTGGACGAAATTTTATCTGGTGATACTGAAAAGGCCCTCAGGTGGTCCAAGGCAAAATTTATGCTTAATAGCAACATGTCTACGATGTTTGCTAAAAAAACTCACGCAGGATTCTAAACCCACCCATGTTTATAAACTTAGAAGGCAGGATGGAAAGATGGTTTCTCACCCTGAAGAGGTATTGAAGATCTTTACAAATTTTTATAAAGATCTGCTATCAGTTTCATCCGATGTATCTCTGGCTGAGTTTGACTCTTGGGTGGGGAAATTACAGATCCCCTCCCTCTCTGCTTCTCAGAGGGAAGAGTTGGAGGCTCCTTGTTCGGAAGAGGAGATCCTACACTTGATCAAATCCTTGAAATCTTCCACGGCCCCGGGTCCAGATGGATTCTCCTCCTCTTACTATAAAAGTTTTGCCTCAATCCTGACTCCTAAATTAACTAAATTATTTAACTATATTTTACAAGGCGGTAACTTCCCAGAAGAAATGCTATATGCTAACATGTCACTCATCCCCAAACCCGATAAAGACCATTCTCTCCCACAAAACTTTAGGCCCATCTCGGTCATGAATAATGACCTGAAATTGTTTGGTCGCCTACTTGCTGATAGATTGGCTAAGTATATCTGCCATTTGATTAATCCTGATCAAACCGGTTTCATCCCATGTAGGCAACTTACCGACAATATTAGGCTAGTCTCTAATATAATACAGGACGCCAATATTAGCAAATCTCCCACCTGCCTAGTCAGTTTAGACATCAACAAGGTGTTTGACAGCGTCAGTTGGGCTTTTTTAGATCATCTGCTCCCAAGATATGGCCTGGGCGATGGATTCGTTCATGGCTTTAGGGCCCTGTATGAATCCCCACAGACGAGGATCCGCCTTCCTGGATGCAACTCTGACTTTTTTAAGTTAAAACGGGGTACCAGACAGGGGTGCCCCCTTTCCCCTCTTTTGTTTGCCCTGGCAATAGAACCTTTAGCGATCTCTATCAGAAACAATGTCAAGATTAGTGGCTACCGTAAGGAGGGAAGGGAGTTTAAACTTAGCCTTTACGCTGATGATGTCCTTCTTTTTTTGTCCCACCCTCATATATCTCTTCCTCAACTATTAGTGGAACTGCAACAATTTAGCTCAATCTCAGGTTTAGGAGTTAATCTCTCCAAATGTTCTCTCATGCCAATCAACCTCCCGAATTGGATGCAGATTTCCATCAGAGAACGATTTTCATTTGCTTGGTGCCCGAGATCATTCAAGTACTTGGGAGTGCATATTACCCCTCACTATGATTCTCTATTTTTGCTGAATTTCCCTAATATGTTCAAAAAACTAACACTAGTACTAAAAACCTGGTCTACTTATCATATCTCTCTCCTGGTAGAGTTTTAGCGGTAAAGATGATTGTGCTCCCTAAGTTGTTATTTCTTTTCTGTGCCCTCCCCATCAATGTCCCAAAGACACATATTTTGTCATTCCAGAGAGAGATTTCAAAGTTTGTTTGGTGTGGAAAAAAATCTAGATATAATAAACAGGTTTTACATGCCCCTCAATCTCAAGGTGGTCTGGGTCTCCCTGACCTTTGGCTCTATTACCTCTCTGCCAAATTTCAACAGTTGGCACAGTGGTGTTCCAAGGATGATAGTGTCCCTTGGTTGGACTTTGAACGGGCTTCGACTGCCCCATGCTCGTTGGAGGCCATACTCTGGGACATTCCGAGACCACCTCGGTACAAAAATTTCCCCAACAAAATTATTAACCATTTACTTCAACTATGGTCCAAGCTGAAGACTCCTTTGGAAATGGTATCCTGAACCTCACCTCTGACCTCCTTTATGAACTATTTGGGCTCTCCCTCTTTCCCTCTAGAGGAAACAGACCTGGAACCCTGGATATCCAGAGACCTGGTTTCCCTTAAAGCCATCACAGTTTGTAATACACTCTGCACTTTTGATCAACTTACTCAACTGCACAATATTCCCAGCCATTATTTAACTATAATTGAGTTTTTTTGCTCAAAAGGCAACGTATCACTTAACCCACCATTTACTGTGTTTGAGAACATTTGCTCCTCCTCTCCCAGAGGAAAGGGTATTATTTCTTCATTGTACTCACATCTAGTTGGTGTCTCTCTTCCTGAGAAGCAGGGGTATATGATTAAATGGGAGGGAGACCTGAGTTGTGTTTTTTCACCTCTGGAATGGAATAATATGTGGAGTAATCTACGCAAATGTTCCCGTTCTAGCGCTTGCAGGGAATCCCCCCCTTAAACTCTTTACTAGATGGTATTTAACCCCCTCTTTAATGCACTCTTTCTACGAGTCGGTCCCTTCTTCCTGCTTTAGGGGTTGTACTGAAGAAGGTACTCTGCTTCATCTCTTCTGGGACTGCAATTATTTGCAACCCATTTGGGATCAAGCCCAAAAGCTCATTTCAAAAATTGTTGGGTCAAGTTTTTCTCTCTCCCCTAAAGTTTGTTTACACTTTATGAAAATTCCTGATGTTCCAACCCTAACGGGGAGACTAATTCATACTTTGATGTGTTCCATTCATTGGATGGTAGCTCTTAATTGGAGGTCAGATACTTTGATATGGTCTCAGGTTCTCTCCCGAATGGAAAGTATCAAGCTGTCAGAAAAAGTTTTTCATTCTGTACACAACTCGATGGCAATATTTCAGGCCAAATGGGCCATATGGGACTCCAATGTTGAAACTATTAAACTTTAGTACATGTCCTCTTTGATCATGTAGTAGAGCCATACGGCACTTTTTATCTTTTTTGGTGCCATTGTCATTATTCTTGTCTTCCTTGGTATTTCTAATATGCAGACCCTGGTATGTAATATCTTTATTATGAGATGCAACCACTGTATATCGCTAAAATGTTCTTTTTTTTTTTATATATGTTGAAAATGATCTGTACTGTTTTTCATGACTTTCTAATAAAAATCTTTTGAAAACAAAAAAAATAAGTGAGAGAATATGCAAATAAAAAATAAAGGGTGATGTCCCTTTAAACAAATCATACATTAAAGCATAAGTGAAATATTACAAACATAATCCAATAGTGGTCAAAACTAAAAAACTCCAACACACTATACCATATAAGTCCAATAATATAAAAAGTGCTCTCAGTGCAAAAAGCGTGCAAAAAAATGCAATAAACTAGTTGGTTTGGGCCCCCCTCCCTAAACATGTAACTGACACCTCCACAAATCCAGAGCTTTCCTGTCTGCAGCAGCACTGTTCCCTCTTCCTAGCCTAGGACACACTGAGAGCAAGCGGAGCCAAAGGCTTCTGAAGCTGTCAATCAAATCTTTGGGGGAGGGAATCAGGGCATGGCCAGGCTGCACTGTGTGTGTAGGTATAAAACAAAGAAAAGGGCGCACCAGCCTAGCGCATTATCCTCAGCGAGTTTATTTAAAATATCAAGATAAAAATCGGCTACTCACAAACATACGTAGAAAACAAGCATATCAGTTCCATAAAGCCGCCTCATTATAGAAGTCCAATATCTCATAGAAGCAGAGGGCTGACGCGTTTCGAGGCCGTGCCTCTTCCTCAGAGCCTGGAGGCCATGACCAAATCTATGGCTTAAATATAGTGTGGTAAACCAGGCCTCCCCATGACCCTTAGGGATGTGGGAGGAGATATCGCCCAAGTGGGCGTGGCAGCATAGCTAGTTGCCAAAAGCAACTTTTTCTTTGTTTTATAACTGCGCCCTTTTCTTTGTTTTATACCTACAGTGTCTGGTCGACCGCCCTGGTCGTAAGGGGCAGCAAAGCCTAGCCATATTGGATGCCAAGTGTAAGTACGAGTTCCGGGATTGAGGCAGCCTGAGGACCGGGTTCTGAGCGCAGGAGTGAGGTGCTGAATAGCACTTATTTTCTTTTCTGCACTGTGTGTGTCTATGGATGCACACAGCCCGGCACAGTAGCACGCCCGCAGAGGTGCCTCTCTAGCACTGTTCTTACTACATTTGGAGGAGAGAGGAGCAGGACAGCATTGGTGAGGGACTCCAGAAGAGAATTTAGGAGACAATATTGTTGCACAGAGCAGATAAGTATAACTTCTTATTTTTAATATAAAAAAGTTAGCCTTTATAGTCACTTCATGTGCCACTTTACATTTGTGGAAACAAAGCAGCAGCGCTTAACCACGCAGATCTTCTGTAGGGATGATCAAATGGTTCGGGTCGACCATCGGTTCGGCCCGAACATTGGGTGTTCGAGGTTCGGCCGAATTTAGAACTTTTTGCCCAAAAAGTTCGGAATTCGGCAACCAGAACCGCCCAAAATGCAATGCTTCAGGAAATGGGCTTTAAAAGCCCGTGATTGGACCAGAACCATTAGCAAAAGCCAATTGAGGGGGCAGGAGAATGCTAGGAATGTGATTGGAGTGACTAGGGGGTCCCAGTATATAAGATCGCCCCCGCCATATTCCTAGCATTGTTATACTGGACATGGAAGAGAGTGGAAGCAGTTCTGTTAATTTTACTTTAAAAGTGTCATTTAGCTATTTTTAGTGTGAGGAAAGGGATATCTAGTGTAGTTAGAGTGCTCCTTTACACTTAAGTTAGCTTAAAAAATTTAGTTTCTGTAGGGAAAGTATGAAGTGTCAGGGGACCGTAGTGTAGTGTAGGGTTAACTGACAGTGACTGCTATGGCAGGGTGACAAAACCCTTCCATAGCAGGGTGACCGCTATAGAGAAATGATCATTTCTCTGAATAGCTTCGGGACACCCTTATGGCTTCTCACCAGCCAAGCATTTTTTATGCTGCAGGGACTGCCACTGTCAGTGCTTTTTTGAGGACATGTTTGATGTCAGACATGACATCTGAACATGTGTATAGGGGATATATATACACATATATGTGTATATATACCCCTAGACATATATAGGTGTGATAGTAGCAGAAATAAATGCTTGCGCTAATGAAATAATTTACAGTAATATATTTCTGCTACTATCACACCTATATATGTCTAGGTGTGTATATACATATATGTATGTGTGTATATATACCACTATACACAAGTTCAGATGTTTTGTCTGCCTCAAAAGAACCCAAAAAAATGCCAAAAAAACGCTAGCGTCAAAAAAAAAAATGCCCAGGTGTGTTTTTGCTGGCATTTTTTGGGGGGTTTTGGAGGCAGGCAAAACATCAGAACTTGTGTATAGTGGTGTATATACACACATACATATATTTATATACACACCTAGACATATATAGGTGTGATAGTAGCAGAAATATATGCTTGCGCTAATGAAATCATTTACAGTAATATATTTATGCTACTATCACACCTATATATGGCTAGGTGTCTATATACATATAATTATGTGTGTATATATATACCACTATACACAAGTTCAGATGTTTTGCCTGCCTCAAAAGAACCCCAAAAAATGCCAAAAAAAACACTAGCGTCAAAAAAAAAATGCCCAGGTGTGTTTTTGCTGGCATTTTTTGGGAGTTTTTGGAGGCAGGCAAAACATCAGAACTTGTGCACAGTACCACTATACACAAGTTCAGATGTTTTTCCTGACTGCAAAGAACCCCAAAAAATGCCTGCTATTAAACCGGGAGAGAAGCTAACTACCTGTCCTGAAAGAAAGTGTTCTAATACAAACGATCTTTTTTTCTGGTTCTGGACATGCTACAGAGCTGAAACTTCACATGCACACCTTTTAGACGCCCCAGATACGAAATCCAAAGTAAAAATCAAAAAATCTCTTTTTTTTTAATTTTTTCAATAATTGGCTTTTTTATCAAAAATGACAATTTTTAAGAACTTTTTTTGTGTGATTAATAGTTAATGGGGCATGACCCAGAACCCTGTGCACTTTTTAGGGGCGTTTATTGGGTTTTAGGGCTTAAAAATTGTGTTTTTTGATTACCGAAGTTCGGGTCCCATTGATTTCAATGGGGTTCTGAAATCCGGGCCGAACTTTCGGGAAGTTCGGATGTTCTGGCCGAACCAAACTTTTCAAAAGTTCGATCATCCTTAATCTTCTGGAGATAGGAATACCAGTGCTCCTGTCCTGGCTCTCTGCCTTGCTTTCTCTTCCCCCCTCCCTGCACATCTCGGCCACACTAAGAGAAGGAGCACACAGCTGCTTGCCAATCTGCTCCATGGGGGACTACAGCTGACAAAAAAATTTGAATTCTCAGGAAGTGGCGAGGGGATTTGGATTTTAACGCCCCCCCCCCCCCCATCCTGGTGCTTCCTAAGCCGTCTCATGCTAGCGCCGGCCCTGACTATAAAAATATCCACCAACACAATCAGTACTATATATCAATATAGCCAAAAAAATGTCTGTGGAGACAATTTTAGCACTGACACAACCAGAAATACATGCACAGAAACATAATCATTACCATACTGACTCAACCATGAACATGGCTTTGCTGGGGTTTTTTGCCTTCCTCTGGATCAACTGTGGGTATAGGATTGCGTATATGGGATTGTGTAGTTGTTGTTTTTTTCATTATTTTATTATTGGTTGAACTAGATAGACTTGTTTCTTTTTTCAACCTGACTAACTATGTAACTATACCCCACAACACAATCAGTACCATACTGACCCAACTCTAACCATGTCTGCCAACACAATGTAGTATATACTGTATGTTCTTATGTATATTTCTTTGGGTTGAGTCCTAATCCTTAAAGGTTTTTTGAACCAATTTGGAATTGCATATATAGGATGTGTCGCCCCTTAATGAAGTATCACCAGGATTTCTAAAATCCTGGTTAAATCCCCCAGGGGGCCCAGTGTACATAGCAATTAGTCCTGGTAAAATCTGTGATGTGGTTGCTGAACAGCATGGTTGGACAGCTCACCTACACCCCCTCCCCCACCACTATCTGACCACGCTGGAGGAAAAAGATGAATAATTAATCAGGTCTGACTGACTGTGCACAAAAAAAGTGTAATAGATAAGTGCACAAAGAGCACACACAAAGCCCTGCCCCCTTCTCCTCGGAAAGCTGCCCCTCAAAACATCTCTAGTGTTGAAGCTGGTGTGTATTGTTGTGGGCTTGTGTTTTTTGTAAATGACAGCACTGCTCTCCATTCCTAACACAAGCCAATAGTTGTAACTGCACTCTCTCTCCTATGATCTGACATACCAGCTTGCTGCTTTTCAGTAAAAAAGAAAGCTGCAGTGGGGGCACATAGTTTCACAATTGAAGGCTGCAGAGCTGCAGAATGAAATGGGGGATCACTTCAGTGTTGTCTGTGGTCCCCTCATAGGAATGCCCATAATTTGGACTACAGCCTGGGGTGGAACTACAACCAGCACTGACAGAACTAAAAATGTAGATGTAATTTAATGCCACTGCACACATTTTAAACCAGACCATGTGCTGTATGCAGTGGGTCCTCTGGGGAACTCAATAAGAGTTTTAAAATTCTGGCAATACTTATTTAAGATAATTTGTCATTCATCTAGGTAGATGATGACAAAAATGTTCCTAGCCATTGGCAGAGAAAAGTATATTAAGGCATAATTAGGAGGAGTACCCTGAACTCCTTGAGAGTCAATTCATCAGTGGTACAACTACACATGTATGCCCTGTAAATAGAATATATATGTGAGGCTAGGTTGTGTTTCGGGATAATGGGCATACTATAGAGCAATGGCCCACTGCTTGCCATTTCATTGTCATATATGCCAATGTCGCTCTACAAAGAATGGCAGTAAGAGTCAGACACTGGAATGCAGAGCATTATAGCACCTTACAATGTACCTTACCTGGCACTGTTGAAGGAGTGCTATTCTTCCCACTCCAAGTAAAGAAGGTGAATCGGCGCTAATTTCTTCAGAAATAGTGACACTGTAGCTGGGCTATGTGTAAATACTGAGAAATATCAATATACGTGGTGGAGTATATAAAAAATATATATAAATCAACTTCTATCAAACACAGTGAATATCTTGAAAAAAAGATGGATAAAGGTGGGGGAGATGATATATGGTGAGTGACATCACACAATGGACAGAAATGAATAAGTGTGAAAGTGCAGTGCTAAAAAGAACTGGTGACTAAAAGTGCACAGATATTCAGGGGACCTTAGACTCAAGATCCATAACATAAATAAATACTGGTAGAGATATTATAATATATACATATGAGTGCAATCTTGTGCAATGAGTACTTTGTGAAACTCTGTGAAATAAGGTGATTCTTCCTGCTAAATAATGTCCAAGTGCAGCAAAAAATTCATATATATATATAAAGTGGCTGAAGGTGATTTCTCAAGGATCATAAGTGACTGTTCTTGTGAGATCCAAATGGTGTCATGAAGGATGAGCACGATATCCAAACAATAGGTGCAATGGCCGCTCACCTCACATCACACCAATAAAAGTGTTCTTTTATTATGGTAGCCACTCAAGAATGGGGATGGTGGATTCCTCCTTTTCAGGTAGGATTTTCAAATGGGGGCTCCCTCGATATCCACTCCTTGGGTGGGTGCTCGATATTGTACAGATCACTGTTCATACTCCCAGTTACTTGCTCTGAGGAAATGCACTCTTTTCTCCGTCTGAAGGCTCAGGTAGACGCAGAGGTTCAGATCACCTTATTGATTCCACATATTAGCGCCCAAAAATGTGAACTCTGTTACTGTACTCCCCGTCCTCATCCCGCTCCCCGCTCCCCGCACACAGATTGCCCTTCTTTGGTTTCTCGTAGAGCGGATTACATAGAGGAACATCACTTCCCGAACCGGCGCCAGGACACATCCCCGGGGATTCTTCCCACTGTTTCTAACAGTGTGGAACTATTCTACCTCCCACTGACCACCAGAGTATTTTAGTACTCACAGTTACTAATAATGCTGAGGCATTACTCCCACTGAAGCTAGGGCATCTTTCCTACCACTGATTCTCAGGCATTTTTTAATCCCAGGAAAGTGTTGACTGGAACTAGGTTCTAAAAGAAATATTTCAAGGAAAAATATTTGACTGATTACCAAAGCCTTGCTTCATAAAGCTTCACACAGTACCTAATAAATTAAGCATTCATAGTTAGTGTTTCAGTTTATAAACTAATGGTTTATATAATGTAAGTGATCCCCCATGAATTGTGTGTAAACTAAAGCTCCCGCTATTGAGGCCTGTCTATGACAAAGCTTTAAAATCAGCCTAGCATAAAAGGGGCAAGTAGCCTTGAGCTCCACCTGCTGGTTGCAAGTGGTAGATTTAAAAGTTTGAATATGCAATATTTTATAATTACCACGCTAAAAAATGTAAACAAATATTTTCCGTGCTTTATTTCTTAGTCCTTGGTTTATTAAGGATCGAGAAAATATATAAACACCATACTCTTGTCAATATCAAATGCACATGAAGATAAGCAGTTATAAGCTATTTTGGATGACAGACAGACTGATTGCAATATGCTTCAATGGACAAGATGCAAAACCAGTTTTGTGAAGCAAAATATCTCTTCACAATTCACACAATGTATCTCCAATATCTTCAATTCTGATAAGCAACAAAAACTATAAAAACATACCTGATATTAATATTTATGGTTCTTTACTATACATTGGTTTGCAATTTAAGATATAAGTTCTTCAATACAACAGTAAAAAAAAAAAAAAAAAAAAAAAGAATTTGAAATACAGGTAAGAGATAAGTTCACCATGCTGCATTCTTTTTTGAAATTGAGACTCTAGCACATACAGCTGAGAATCGATCTACAGTGCAATCAGAAGAGCTTTGATTGAGATCAGTCTGGTGCCCATTTATCTGCAATGTTCTTCTGCTCTATGGATTGGTGATGAATTGTATGCTTCTGTACAGCATATTGAATTCTGAATACTCTACAGCAGTAATCTGTTGTCTGCCAGCATAAAAAAGTATCTGTCCTGCAGGCTTGGCAGAGTTCAGTAGCCTTAGATACACAGATTTTAAGCAAGTGTACATTTTGTTCTTATCATTACATAAAAGCAGATTATCTGATGACTTTTTGCCAGCAGATGACACAGCACAGTGAAGATCTTGACTATGGCACTGATAAAAACAAGATGTTGAATAATGAAAAAACTTGTTTGTAAAAATTGTTCTGTTTACCACAATTTTCATTCTTCAATAAAATGACCAGAGGAAACTTTGGATACAGACTGAAGAGGTTAGTGAGTAAAATCAGGGTTGTCTCCAACAAGTACAGTATTAATGGTGTAGCGCTATCCCCACAAGGGCCGCTTAATAAGGCATGTTCCTCTGTGCAGCCTTGACCCTGTGAACTTTCCAGCCCTACTGACACTCTAGGTTCAGACATGATGTGTATACCTTTAACCACTTCCCGCCTGCCTACCGTCAAATGACGGCGCTGCGGTGCGGCTCTCGTTCTTGGGACGACCTCATATGACGGCGCTATTCCCATCACTGGCTATACAGTATATGTCCCCCCCAGCACTGCTATACCGTATATGTTCCCCTCTGCCCAGCACAGCTATACTGTATATGTCCCCCCCCAGCACGGCTATACTGTATATGTGCACCCCCCCAGCACAGCTTTACTGTATATGCGCCCCTCCCCCCCAGCACAGCTATACTGTATATGTGCACCAGTGGCGTAGCGTAGGTTGTCAGCGCCCGGGGCAAGGTAAGTAATTTGCGCCCCCTACACAAATCTACTAGACCACTTCACAGACACCTACACTGACCTAGCTGACCACTACACAGACCTACCTTATACCTACACTGACCTACCTGATTACTATACTGACACCTACACAGACCTACCCGACCACTACACAAATCTACTTGACCACTACACAAACCTACCTGACAATTACACTGACCACTACACAGACCTACCTGTTTCCTGCACTAACCTACCTGATCACCATACTGACACCTACAGAGACCTACCTGATTCCTACTATAACCTACCTGATTACTATACTGACAACTACACTGACCTACCTGACCACTACACAGACCTACCTGACCACTACACTGACCAACCTGATCACTACACTGACAATTACACAAACCTACCTGACCACTGCACAGACCTACCTGACCACTGCACAGACCTACCTGACCACTGCACAGACTTACCTGACCACTACACAGACCTACCTGACCACTACACAAACCTACCTGACCACTACACTGACATACCTGTTTCCTGCACTAACCTACCTGATCACTATACTGACCACTACAGAGACCTACCTGATTCCTACACTAACCTACCTGATTACTATACTGACACCTACCTCATCACTACACAGACCTACCTGACCACTACACTGACACCTACACTGGCCCCCCTTCACTGACCATTTTTCCCTGCCCCTCCTTCACTAACCCCCCCTTCATTGACCCCCCTACACTGAATCCCCCCCCCTAAACTGACCCCAACCTACACTGATCCCTTCACTGACCCCCCTACAGTGACACATACACTGGCCCTCCTTCACTGACACCTACACTGACCCCCCTACACTGACTCCCCCTACACTGACTCCCCCTACACTGACCCCCCCCCTACATTGACACCAAATCTGACCCCCCAACACTGACACCTACACTGCCCCCTACACTGACCCCCCTACACTGATTGGCTCCCCTAGACTGAACCCCCTACACTGACCCCCCCACATTGACACCTACACTGACCTCCCTACACTGAACCCCCCTACACTGACACCCCCCTTCACTGAACCCTTACACTGACCCCCCTACATTGACCCCTTCATTGACACCTACACTGACCCACCCTTCACTGACACCTACACTGACCCCCCCTTCACTGACACCTACACTGACCCCCCCTTCACTGACACCCATTCATTGACACCTACACTGGCCCCTTCACTGACAACTACACTGACCCCCCTTCATTGACACCTACACTGACCCCTCCTACACGGACCCCCCCCACACTGACACCTACACTGACCCCTCCTACACTGACCCCCCCTACACTCACCCCCCACACTGACCCCCCCCCCCCCCCACACTGACCATGTCCACTTCCCTGGGCCCCGGGCCAGCAAAGCGACTCTCACCGGTGTTGTCTCAGTGCAGTCAGTCAGGCCGATCCTGAAGTGGAAGCATGCGGCTGAAGTAGACAGCAAAGCCGCTGCTTCCTCTCTGCCGCTCCTCCCACAGGCGGAGTGCATTTGATAGCACTCCGTCTGTAAACCGGACCTACAAAGGATGTAGTGGCTCCGTTCTCACACACTGCAGGCTTGAAACAGAGAGATGACTCACACTCACCACACTCACTAAAACTGGGATATTGCCCTGAGCTTGAGGGTGTCCTTTAGCTCAGGACGGAAAGCGGGAGACTCCCGCAACTTGAGATGTCTGGGATGCGCCCCCCCAGATTTTGCACCCTGTGCGGCTGGCCCCCCCAGCACCCCCCACGCTACGCCACTGATGTGCACCACTCCAGCACAGCTATACTGTATATGTCCCCTCCAACACAGCTATACTGTATATGTCCCCCCCAGCATGGCTATACTGTATATGCGCACCCCCCAGCACTGCTATACTGTATATGCGCCCCTCCTCCCACCACAGCTATACTGTATATGTCCCCCCCCCCAGCCCAGCTATACTGTATATGTGCACCCCCCAGCACAGCTATACTGTATATGTGCACCCCCAGCACAGCTATACTGTATATGTGCACCCCCAGCACAGCTATACTGTATATGTCCTCCCCCAGCACAGCTATACTGTATATGCCCCCCCCCCCAGCACAGCTATACTGTATATGTGCACCCCCCCAGCACAGCTATACTGTATATGCGCCCCTCCCCCCAGCCCAGCTATACTGTATATGTGCACCCCCCAGCACAGCTATACTGTATATGTGCACCCCCAGCACAGCTATACTGTATATGTGCACCCCCAGCAGAGCTATACTGTATATGTCCTCCCCCAGCACAGCTATACTGTATATGCCCCCCCCAGCACAGCTATACTGTATATGTGCACCCCCCCAGCACAGCTATACTGTATAAACGCCCCCCCCCAGCACAGCTATACTGTATATGTCCCCCCCAGTACAGCTATACTGTATATGTGCACCCCCCCAGCACAGCTATACTGTATATGTCCCCCCCAGCACAGCTATACTGTATATGTGCACCCCCCAGAACAGCTATACTGTATATACTGTAAAAAGATATGGGGGCCTGGGTACTGCCCTTGGGGATATGCATCAACGAAAAAAAGTTTTTTAAAAAAATGTTTTTGAAGGAGCAGCGATTTAAATGATGCTTGAAGGAGCAGTGATTTAAATGATGCTTGAAGTGAAACAATAAAAATTAAACATTTATTTAAATATAGTGCCTGGGGGGTACCCTCAGTCTGCCTGTAAATGGGCGCATCTGTACCATGTATAGAACCTGCTGCAGCAAAACTGACATATACAAAGTAAAAAAATTACATTAAAATAGATTTTCCCAGCTGAAAGCTTTCAATTAATTGATGGCAATACAAAAAATGTGGGGGGGGGGGGATGGCCCTTTGGGTCTGGAATAGATTTTAAGGAGAACCCCATGCCACACTTTTTTTTAAAAAAGTTTCAAAGAAACAAAAACACACAGTTTTTGACAATTCCTTTATTGAAAATAAAAAACTATGTCCCCCGATGAAGATCCATTGTCAATTATGATGCCTGCCGCACCTCCAGACCCGAAATAAAAAAAAAAACTCCTTTACGACAAATAACTTTCCTGTGTAGAAATGAGAGAGTGGATTCAGGTATCTAGCCTCCAATAGAGCTAGGAGTGGGTATTTATTACTGTATATTCAGTACGCAATATCACTTGTTTAGGGTCAGACTCCTGAATCCTATCCCATCCTAGCAAATGCTGTAATTGAGAGGCCAGGAAATAATGCTTAAGGCCCCTTTCACACTTGTGCGACTTAAAAGTCGTGCGATTTTACTGCGATTTTGTTGCTGCAATTTTGACTGGACTTGAAGCAATGCCTATGTCTTTGGACCTCAAAACGCATCAAAATCAGCCAAAAGTAGTGCAGGGACTACTTTGAAGTCGTTGCGACTTAAAGTTGTGCAGATATGAACGGTACTAATTGGAAATCATGAAGAACGACTTGTCATGCGACTTTGCAGTTTCAAGTGTGTGCAAGTGTGAAAGGGGCCTTAAGGGTAACTCCACTTTCGTGGGGAAAAAAAATAGCAAGTAAAGAAAAAGCAATTTAGCATATACAATTGTGACACAAATCATATAGTAATTGAATGTTATTAAAAATGACCTTTCCTTTTCAATCTTCAGCTGTTGGAATTTTCTGAAAATGCAATGCAATATAGCTGCCTGGAGATGTTCTGTACACAGAATGTGTACTGACCACACCCCAGAAACATAATTTCCTGCTTGTGTGATTGGCTCACCGATTTTCCCAGAAGTCTGGCTAAGATACAAGTCAGATTTCTGGCATCCCCTGCAACAAAAATGTCATTTTTGGTGAGATACTCCCAATAGGAACATGTCTAAAGGGATGCAGGCCCAGCAGCTTTCCTCATTAGAGCCCTGCAGTTGCCACAGCTGACAGATAATTATGAAACCACTCCCATTTGACCCACCAAGCACAGAGGAACAAACAATGAATTCTTCAGAATGACAAAAGATAGAAATCTGCAACAATGTTTGTTAAAAACCCTGTAATGTACAGAGATCACCCAGAGAGGAATGTTTTTTTTCTCAACAAAAGTGGAGTTATGCTTTAACACTTGGTATAGCCACCCCTTCTTTCTCTCTATACAACCTCAGCTTCTTCAATTTGATTCACAGATGTTCCTTCCTCCAAAGAAACTCCTGCAACAAGGTATCAATTTTTAGGAACTACTATAAATCTTGATTCCGACATTGAAATAGGGAGTTTGTGTTGTTGATTAGCCTCCTCAAATACTCACACTTTTCCACTTTTTTTTAGGATTAAATATCTATATATTTTCTGTGCCTCTTGCCATGTTGTCTCAGTAATCTCAGATGCATTTAATATAAATAATAAATAAAAAGTAAGTTATTTTCAGCTGAGTCCAAATAAAATACAAATTTACAGTCACGTTACTGAAAATACAGCACCTTAAGCTTGTGGTAAAGCTTTGTGAATTGAGCGTGGCATATTTGATATTTACATTGATAGTTACTGTATTACAGACTGGAAAATAAATACGGTACTATAGAGAGAGTGAATTTGTCACCCCCATGCTTACCAGCTGTTTATATAAGGTATCTTACACACATGTAGTGCTTTGTTTTGAATGACTCATAGATTTGCATTCTACAAATGGTAAAGCACAATCCCTGTACAGTACTGCAAAGCAGGTAGCAGTGCTTATGTATTAAGTAAGCAAATATAGCAGCCGCTATGTGCATATTAAATTACAAGTAGAGTTGAGCGAACACCTGGATGTCCGGGTTCGGCGGGTCCGGCCGAACTTGAAAAAAAAGTCCGGGTTCGTGACCCGGACTTAACCCGAATTTGACCCCGATCCCGAACCCCATTGAAGTCAATGGTGACCTGAACTTTGGAGCACTAAAATGGCTCTAAAACAAACATGGAAAGGGCTAGAGGGCTGCAAATGGCAGCAAAATCTTCTTAAGAGCATGGCAAGTGCTCTTCAAACAAATGTGGATGGTGAAATAACTTAAAATAACATAAAAAACATAAAAAATAATCATCTTCTTGATCTAGGAGGACAAGGCCTATATGAAGTAGGAGGTTGAGGTGGAGGTGGATGTGGCAGTGTAGGTGGAAGCGGCGGTGGAGGAGGACGAGGTAGCCAACACTGGTTTTTGTTTTTAATTTTATTTCTTTTTAAATTAGGGTACACCCCAAAAGAGTGAGAAAGATCAGAAATACAACAATGGCTGGGTAAGGCCGGTATACATGTCCATTCTGCACAAGGTACAGACAAGTCCTGTGGGATCCATGCCTGGTTCATTTTAATGAACGTGAGCTTGTGCACATTGGCTCTGGACAGGCGGCTGTGCTGGTCTGTGATAACGCCCCCAGCTGTGCTAAATACACAATCGGATAATACACTGGCTGCAGGGCAGGCCAGCACCTCCAAGGCGTAAAGGGCAAGCTCAGGCCATGTGCCCAATTTGGAGACCGAGAAGTTGAAGGGGGAAGACCCATCATTCAGTACGTGTATAGTACGTAAGGAATGGTAAGGAACTGTATATGGTATATGGTAAGGAACGGTGATGGCGGCGGGGGGGCTTTTTTCCCCCTTCTGGGTTGAGTCTGGCCTTGGAAAAGGTATGTGTCCCTGGTTGTGGGCCAGGCTCTCCCAAAGCTGTCTAAGTTCTGAGGCCTTCTGGTAGGGACAGGGCTGCACTGGTCTTGCCAGGGACCGGGATTCTGAAAAGCCTGTGGTGTATGTGTCCCTGGAGTGGGAGTCCAGGGGTGCCATAATTCACAGTGGATGGCAACACTATGAGTATGGCACCAAGGACACTGCACTTCCTACACACATTTTTTCACACCTGCCTCTAGGGCCGGGGCTTTTGGTCAGGAATCTGGACCAGAGGAATTTTTTATTCCTGGCCGAAGGGCCTGACATAGTATTGCAACGTGGCACTAACCTTGCACTTCTCCACTATCCCTTTCCCCACTTTTATGTGTTGTGTGTCTCACGTTGTGTTTTTTATAGTGGCAGTACACTTTATTTTGCACAGCGTGATTAGTAGGGTGTAGGTCCTTGGGCCTGTCCCTGAAAGTCTTGGGAGGGGGTGGAAATGGCCTTCTGGCTTGGTTCACCCTCTCTCATGGGGTCTCTCTTCGGGAGAGTCCCACCTAGAACTTGGGGTGGACTGTTTCAGCAGACCTCCTAAAGAACGGGGCTGCCTGGTTTTGGCCAGGTTAGCCAGTGTAAGTACCCCAGTCCCTGTCAGGAGCCTTGCGCCCTGGGGGATCAGGGTCAGGGACCATGTGTACACCCTGTGCACTTTTTGTGTTTCACTTTTTTGGTGTGCACTTTTTTATGATAGTCTGAGTGCGTTCACACACCACAGGCTTAAAAAAAAATAAAATAAAAAAAAGCTGGTGGTCCTGGTTGTTGTGGCGTGCCGACAAAACTTTTCCACATTTCATACATGCTAACCCTGCCTTCTGAGGTGCTGGCGGTACCCTGGCTGCGTTGGCGACTTCCTCCTCCTCTGCCTTCGCCTTGTGCTTCCACTGTGCACCCGCTGTCAGGTGGGAATGCCACCAGCATCGCTTCTCAACCTTTTGGCTAAGATCAAGTGTAGTATCTGTTGTTATCAGTTATCCAGTGGGGGGCGCTGTGCTGTCATCCGGCCTGGCCAAGGTTGGATGGCGGCTATGCAAACCTGCTGTAGTGATTGGGGCTTGGAAGGAACCCACCCTCGGAGCCACTTGTGAATGAATGCCCTGAAAGCCTTGGAAATGATCACTGCTCTGGATGTGGAGGCGGTAGAGGATGAGGATAAGGAAGCGGAGTAGGAGGAGTTAGCAACAGGAGGCAAACTGAAGCGCCCTGCATTCCTCGGTGGTGGAAGGAGATGCGTCAAACAAATTTAACGGGTTTATCTCACAGTAACATAATCAGCAAACGCTGCAAAATTATTAATGTTCCCCTAAATGGGTGTTTATTGAATAGCAGAATAGAACAACAGTATCTAAAAAGGTGTATCTCACACGTACAGATACAGACTAAGCCCCAATTTAATATCTTTCTTTCCCCTAAATGGGTGTTTATTGAATATCAGAATAGAACAACAGTATCTAAAAGGGTGTATCTCACACGTACAGATACAGACTAGGCCACAATTTCATATTTTTTTCCCTAAATGGGTTTTTATTGAAAAGCGGAATAGAACAATAGTATCCAACGGGTGTATCTCACAGTAAAATATGCAGACTAGGCCGCAATTTTATTTTTTTCCCTAAATGGGTTTTTATTGAAAAGCGGAATAAAACAACAGTATCCAACGGGTGTATCTCACAGTAAAATATGCCGACTAGGCCGCAATTTTTTTTTTCCCTAAATGGGTTTTTATTGAAAGGCGGAATAGAACAACAGTATCCAACGGGTTTATCTCACAGTAAAATATGCAGACTAGGCTGCAATTTTTTTTTTCCCCTAAATGGGTGTTTATTGAATAGCGGAATAGAACAACAGTATCCAAAGGGTGTATCTTACAGTAACGTATGAATGAAAAACTGAAAAATTATTTTTTTCCCCTTAAATTGGTGATTTTTGAATAGCAGATTAGAACAGCAATGTCTAAACACTGTATGTCACAGTAAAATATGAAGGAAAAAAGTTTTTTTTTTTTTTTAAATCCAGATTAAGCAGACACATATGCACTGAGCTTACATTACATGGCTGCTACACGCCGCACGCCGCCCACCTAACAGACTGATAAAGGTTTTTTTTTTTTTTTCTCCCTCCTCCTCACTGGGCTCAGGTCAGGGCAAAAAGATTGTGCACTGCACCTCCACACAATAAAATCGATGTACATCGCTGTCTGATTAAAGAAGATTCTCCTATTCTTTCCCTGAAAGCAATCTCCAGCCTGCACCTACAATAATCTCCTATCTCTCCCTCATATCAGCAGCAGCAGGAACCTGACCCTACAGTAGTTAGAGCAGAGTGACGTGCGGCGATACGTGACTCCAGCTTCTATAGAGGCTGCATCACATGCTGCACTGGCCAATCACAGCCATGCCATTAGTACGCATTGCTATGATGGCTTCCAAGGGCACACTATTAAAACGCTTGTTGATTGGCTGCCCTGCAATTGTTGAAACCGTGCCATTAAAACCTCGCCAAAACATTAAAACCGCGCCAAAACATTAAATAAAATTACCAAACAACGGACTGTATCCCAAATATACAGTAAAATGTTCGGGTCCGGGTACCGAGCACCCAAAAGTCCGGTACGATCCTGAACAATACAGTGTTCGCTCAACCCTATTTACAAGCTATACACAGAAACATATTTATCAAAACTTTATCACAACTTAGTATCATTATTTACATGAAGCTGATCTGTTTTATACATATGTATATAGGAAAAAAACACAATGAAAATATTTTACAATCACTTTAAATGCTTATTTGTAAAATTAATATTAATACATGAAAATGGAAAATATTTTTAAAACGTGAACTAAAATTTAAACAAAATTTACCCCAAAGTATTACAGTCACCCTTTAAAACAAATAACAGAATTTGACAACTGAATATTAGTTGGGGCCATTTTTCCAGGTTAGGTACATCAAAACATTATGCAACCATACAAAATTAGTCCAACCCTATCCTCCTCCCAACCTTGAAATCAGTAAAGATTTTAGAGAACAGCAGGAAGTTTTGAACTTTATCATCCTAAATGTAAGCGCTGAGTAAGACTTGCTTTGAATATTTTATTCTGTACTTCTAATACCATCACCAGCTTTTATCCTCCATATACCTGACACCATAACTAATATTAGAAATGTGATGTGCATTTAGATAGATCTTCCTGAGCTATAAGATTGCATTGCTTATTTTTTCCCATAACAAGTTTGCAGACATTATGTTTGCCTGAGTCAAGGAAAAAGGTAACATTTTGCTTCTCATCATTTAACTTAATTTACACTTATATGAGCAACAATAGCTGAAGTTGCAATTTAGACAGTGGAACCCACTGGATGTTCAGATTTATTGCTTAGCACTTATAAAGTTAAGATAGTATTATCTGGAATCTGAAATACCTAATGTAGAAGAGTTTTATTTATTGTCTACCTGAAGTGATATGACCAGCTCATTGAGAAGAAAGACTCTCTTGAGTACTAACTTTGCATTTTCACTGAAACTTAATTACCCTCTAATTAAAAATTAAGAACTGTGGAGATCAATTATATAAAATCTATTCAAAGTTCAGCACATTTGCACTTTGTCATAAAGTAACAAGATATATGCATACATTTTTGTTTGACAGCATTATATACAAGGGTGTTACAATATATACTGAGCAAAATTATAAATGCAACACTTTTGTCTTAGCCCCCATTTTTCATGAGCTGAACTCAAAGATCGAAGACTTTTTCTATGTATACAAAAGCCCTTTTTCTTTTAAATATTGTTCACAAATCTATCTAAATCTGTGTTAGTGAGCACTTCTCCTTTGCCGAGATAATCCCTCCACCTCACAGGTGTGGCATATCAATATGCTGATTAGACAGCATGAATATTGCACAGGTGTGCTTTAGGCTGGCCACAATTAAAGGCCACTCTAAAATGTGCAGTTTTATCACACAGCACAATGCCACAGATCATGGCGGCTCCCCCATAGCACTGGATGGCGGGCGCTCTGTGGATGTATCATCATTATATTATTACTCTTTGGATTTATTACCTCTTCATATTGGGATCTTCCTTGGAACACTAAGATTACTACTTCTGATGGTAGTGGAGATTCTTGCTATTTAGAAGTTTTTATCAAGAAATATCTATTTAAGTTTTTTAGACATTATCTGGACCTTTCCCCTTTTAAGGTCATCCCTTTACGTCAATTGAATAATTACATGTTCACTTACTAGGGTTGTTACTATATTTTTGCACCCGAGTATCATATCTAACAATTCATGATACAGTTGTCAGTTTCCGGCTATATCATTTCCTTGGTGGACCCACATTGAATGCGCTGACCATCCCTAATTATTAGTCCTTTACTAAGTTCAGTGGTAAGATATGCTCCTGAAGAAGCGGCATCGAGAAACATGTTATGGTAATATAATAGCTCAAATTCTGAACAGAGTACAGATATCACACGTATTTACCAAGATCCCTAAGGGTTTTTTTTTTTATCAATATTACAAGCTATAGAGAAACATCCTCCATGTCCAAGTGGTTGTAGTAAAGGAGGCTTTTGCTGACTATCGTTACTTGGATATTACAAACTAATAACATGCTCAGGGTATCATGATGCATGCCCATGGTCTACATGGCAACAGGAGGGGATGTGAGTAGCTGCAAGACCCCAATCTAGTCTAAACCTGTCCCTAACTCTTAGAACACTGCACAGTCTGTAAAACCTGTTTATCCACCCCTACTTGCATAGTACAATCCCACATTGCTATGTTGCTATTCAGGATGGGAAAGGCCGGGTGGGAAGGTGTTAAAAAATCTTACATGTATATGAGATTCTACTTTGGATTTAATGTATATATATATATAAAAAAAAAAATATGTCTGCAAAAAAGAAAGCTAATGCAGCCACTATATCTAAGAAATGGTAAGCTGCAATATATTACTTTTTGTTCTTTTGTTTAGATAAACTTTATCTTCTTTGAGATTGTTAAAGTGATTGTAAACAATCATCTTGTAAAACAACCTATTCAGTTTAAAATAGAAATGTAAGGCAAGGCATTTTTGTATAGATATAAAAAAGAGAAAAAGGGTATTTATAATGTATTTTTATAAGTGATCACATTCCCTCTGTTCTGAGCTGCATAAGAGCTGGGGGGAGGAAAAGCAGCAGCACACTGAGCTTTGAATGGAGGGACGTGTCAGGACAAGTGTGATCATTGGAGGAAAGTACACTAAGTTCCCAGTATAGCTAGAGAGCTGATCATGGTGTGTTCTCCTGCTTAGTGTGGTCAGATTTTAATAGGAAAGCAGAGGGACTGGCAGAAACACCAGGGATTTCACTCAAAGGAAGCAATCCAAAAAGAACAGGATACTTTCTCATACATGGTACAGCAGGCACATATAAGGAATATGAAGTGTTGCGATAACAAACGCTTTAACTTCAAGGGAACTTCCTCATCAAACAAATGATGAAGAGATTATGCAACTGTTGCTCAGTGATCAGAAAAGTTGTGATAAAATTGAGAAAGCCGAGAAATGATAGTTCTTGTTTGTATTTTGGTAAAGGAGGACTGTGGATAGTTTTAGTTTTCCTTCTGTTGGAAGAGTGCATGAAGCATACAAATTTTAAAGTTTACACAGGCAGCTTCAAACTCAAGGTTACATTTTTAATATTGAATGCTTACAGACTTAAAATACAAAAGCATTTGGCTTATTTTGCAATGGACCCATGTTTAGGACATCATCAAAATAAGTTAAAATAACAGAATGCCTCCAAGTCTATTCATAAACTACTGAAATATGCCTAGTGCAAAAAAATTCCAAAGTGGAGATGTGTGACTTTAAATGTCCCCCCCCCCCCCCCAAAAAAAAAGTAACAATAGTATGAGCTTCTGCAGCAGCATCATCCATTAGCAGCTGAAAAAGGCTTGGGCAAATTCAAGTTTTGCAAAAACTTTACCACCAGCCAACATGGATAATAGTTGATAGACAGCTGGCCCAAGCTAATGGTGCTTAGGGCCTTGTTTATAGTACATTTATAATCTCCCTACATTTTGACATTACTATTAGGCTTGAGAAGGGACACAATTTGTGTAGCTCACAGAGTCTGTATAATAAATGCTGCAGCGAAATAAATTATTTCACATTAATGGCTTTTTATTAAAATGTTTGGAAAAAAGCTCACTGTATTCCATGCCCATGCTGTGAATACTCTGGATAAACTGTCTAGCCTGTGCCTCTACAGTCACTTTTGTAGTTGCCTTAGGGCAGATTCATGCTGCTTTTTCTGACCGGCCCTTGCTTTTCAAACATGTATAGAGTGACCTTTCTATTTACAAAAATGGCACTCTGTATCTCTTAAGTATCATGCAGAGCATCTCTGCTGACCAGCGCAACCTAAACATGGTTTAAATGGGAACGGGAAGAGACCCATCATGCCTATCTCTGAAATTCGCACTCCAGATGGAACTTTAGTTACTACTACTACTGAGGAAGTTCTGGGTGATTTTTATTTGGTATTATATCAAATTGTACATGTCCTTCATACCCCTTGAATTTGACCCTTCACAGTTTAGGGCTCTACTTGACCCACTGGCCTTAGGCTGGTTGTCGGAAAAAGAGCGAGAGCTATTGATGTGCCCCATTACCAAAGAGGAGGTAAGAGGTGTTATAATGTCCTTCCCCTCCAGGAAGGCTCTTGGCCCTGATGGCATACCCACAGATTATTTTTATAAGGCCCATAACGAGGTACTAGCAACTAAATTAGCAGAGCTGTACTCTGTGTGTTTAGAAGAGGATGCACTACCTCCTTCCATGCAGTCAGCGCATATTACACTGATTTATAAACCTCAGAAAGGCCCTGCACAATGTGCTTCATATAGGCCTATAGCCTTATTTCACTGTGATTTGAAAATTCTGACAAAGCTGTTGAATTCTAAACTCAGCAAGGTGATGGGTTCGCTTATTGACTCAGATCAGATGGGCTTTATGCCCTGTAGGTCCACAGACATAAACATCCATAGACTCTTTACCAACATTCATGCTCACTACCTTTACACCGATACTAGAGCAGTAGCGTCTTTGGACATTGAAAAGGCATTCGATACAGTCGAATTACCTTATCTTTGGGATGCCTTGTGTAGAATGGGCCTACCTCTCAGATTTATACAATGGTTACTGGTCTTATAACACAAACCTTATCAGCTCCTTTTCATATGGGCCATGGTACCAGCCAGAGCTACCCTCTCTCCCTGACTCTTTTCACCCTTTCTTTTGAGCCTGTTGTGGAAACCTTACAAGTGTCCCCTGACATCTGTGGGCTTCAGGTGATTGGGTAGAGGAGCGGGTGGCCCTGTATGCCGCTGATATGCTATTGTGTTTGCATGATGCGGGTCCTTCCTTACAAGGGGCACTCCAGATTTTTAACTCCTTCTCCACTGGCACTGGACTGAGAGTAAAATGGCACAAGTCAGTACTGTTCCATCCTCATAGATGATGACGCCATAACACATGCTCTGCAAGACCTTCCTTTGCAGTAGGTAGACAAATTTCGCTATTTGGGGGTAATTGTTTCTTGTAAAGCTTCTGATTATGTCTTGGTAAATTTATTGCCTGTGATGCGGGAGGTTAAGGCAAGGTTGAAGGCGGAGAGGGAAGGAAAAATCAACCTTTTGAAGATGAAAATGCTTCTCAAATTTACCTACCTCTTTCGGCATTCACCACAGTGGATCCTGAAATCCTTTTTTACACAATTTAATAGGCTCTTCTCCTCTTTCCTTTGGGTTAACCAGGCCTCACATTATAAGCTTACCACTCTAAAACATCCCACACTTCACGGGGACCTGGCTTTACCTGATAGCCCTAAATATAATCTACCATAGAGACACAGCTGTTAACAGCTCACTGGTGGTTGCAGCCTGAGGTCACAAACTTCTATGTGATGGTAGAGGCGGCAATATTAGGTTCCCTGGAAGCTTTACAACTTTTACTGTACAGAGGTTTCAAGGCTCCAAACCTGCTCACTTCATCTATGGTAAACACGATTAAAGCCTGGAATCTGGGGCTCAGCCAAGAACACAGGGACCCAACTATATTATCCCCTCATACTCCTTTCTGAAATAACCCCCTTTAAGAATACTTCATTGCACTTCCATATCCTCAGATCTGGGCAACATTTAGGATACATTCCATCTCGCATATCATAGAGAATGGAGAATTATTACCTTTTTCCATTTTCCAATCTAAGTACAATGTCCCATCCCATTATTCGTTTAGACATCTGCAGCTTGCGCACGCCTTTGGCAGCCAATTCTCACACAAATCCATACAACTAGAGTGCTCCGACTCTGAACTTCTCCTTCATTCAGAGTCTTGATAAACTGGTTTCAATGTTATACTCCCATTTATTAATTATTACATTGCCAGATCTAAAAACTCTTAGGAACAAGGGGGTGAGTGACATCCCAGAGCTGGATAATGAGGATTGGACAGATATGCTTGCCAAATTTTCTGTTTGGAAGCTGAAGAGTGGGAAATTTGAGTGGAGAGTGGAAAACAGTTTTGCTTTAGACTGCTAGTGATTGTTGTGTTTGCATTTATGTGTTTTTTAGGGCATCTTCCTTTTGCAGTTTTTTTACCTTTTCTGTCACTTTTTAAATAGACTTTTTTTCTTTATTTCCTTCCTTCAGACTACTCACTAAGGGGTGTGGTTAATTGGTCACATGTGCTTCAGGTCCTATATAACTTTCTGTAGGACTCATTTCTGAGTTTGCTCTTTCTTGAGCTTGCCACTTTTTTGCTTGCTGGATCTCTGACCAAGTTGACCTTGACTAAGTGGTAAATAAAAAAAGAGTTGAAAACAAGAGAATATAGCAGGAGTCTTCAGACCTGTAAGTAACATCTGAATATTTCTATTAGTTGTATTATTGTTGTAATCGGGAAAATGTGTACTAGCAAGATTGAAGGTTTTGTGCAGTGCAGAGTATGCCGCATGTATACAATAACGGAGAACAACTCCAGCATGGATACCATTGGGATAGATGTGAGTGGGTTGCCCTTCTGGAAGCTCACATTAGAGATCTGGAGGAGCAAATTGCAACACTGGGTAGAACTGACAACCTTGAAATGGGTCCTCTGCTCGCTGAGCAGGTGGCTAGTGGGGTTAATGGGGAAGGTGGAGGGTTAAGTCAGGATTATCAGGTAGGAAGATGGGTTAATACAGTCAGAGGGAGTGGTAGGGGCTCAAAGAAAAGGAAGGCCAGCCCTGGATTTGAGAACCCTAAAAGATTTGCCATGTTGGGTAAAGATGTGGGGGTGACAAGCTCAAAGGTGGCAGCCATAGATGTCACTGCTATCCCCAACAGCTGGGAGAGCAGCCCATCTTGTAGGGGTGGTGAGGGTAGTGAAGGTAGGCCTAGACAGTTAGTGGTAATAGGGGATTCTATAATCAGAATTCTATGATAGAATAATTTGTCGCCAGGATCGCCTCAACCGAATAGTTTGCTGTCTCCCTGGTGCCAGGGATCGGCATATGGTGGACCAGGTCGATAAATTACTGGGAGGGAATGGGCATGACCCAGCTTACTTGGTCCACATTGGAACCAATGACAGAATATATGGAAGGTGGAGGCTGCTTCAGAAACAGTTTAATGAACTAGGCTGCAAGTTGAAGGGAAGGACCTCCAATGTGATATTCTCTGAAATATTGCCTGTGTTATGCGCAACACAGGAAAGACATGGGGAGATTAGAGAGCTGAATGCATGGCTAAAGACCTGGTGTAAGAAGGAGGGATTTGGGTTTTTAAAGCACTGGGCTCACTTTTCATTGGGGTGAAGCATATATGCTAAAGATGATTTGCACCTAAATGGAAGGGAGTCTGTTGCGCTGGGGGAGAGGTTTATGGGAAGGCTGGAGGAGTATTTAAACTAGGATTGAGGGAGGAGGGTGAATTAGATTATAATGGGGCAGACAGGTCAGACAGGGGTCAGCCTCTATTGGTGGGTGGAATGGGGAAAGATGGGGCGAGAGCTATGGTAGAGGATAGGAAGGTTCCCATGTTACAAACAACCATTGGAATTGGTACTATTTGTACCAAAATAAAAAATATGCAACACAAGTGTGCAAAATGTGACAATGAATTCAAGTGTTTGTTCACCAATGCCAGAAGTCTGCCAAGCAAAATAGGTGAGTTGGAAGCTCTGGTGCACGAGGAGAACTATGATTTAATTTATATTACTGAATCTTGGCTTCATTCTTCACATGACTGGGCTAATAATATTCCTGGCTATGCTCTCTTTTGGAAAGACCGGGTGAAATGGAGGGGTGGTGGTGTCGGTCTCTATGTGAGAAGTGATCTCAAAGTGAGTGTGAAAGAGGACCTAATTGATGGAAAGGGTGATGAGTCTGAAGCAGTATGGGTGGAAATGTACATGGGTGTGCGCAATACAAAGATTATCATTGGAGTTTGTTATTGTAAGATTCTGGTACCTCTGGTACCCTTATTTTCCACTTTTCTTTCAAATATGCGTCCCACCTTTCTAATTAGGTGGTACGCATACACCTTTAAGACGGATGACGTCATCGCCGAGCGCCGCAGAGCGGCTATTTCAACCGCCGGCGTTCTCTCTCACATCGTTCGTTCTAACCGCATGGTTAGTTCGTTCAAGCCGTCTGCAGAACAGCCATACTTGATGTCACTCGTTCCTGTATCTCGCTACCTGAACTTGTTTCACTCGCTGATCTTGTATCTCGCTACCCGATCACTCTTGGCTTACTGCTTTCACTCTCAAACTACCTGCCGTGTGTCCACATGCTTACAAGCTTACCTTGCTACCGGAACCTCCAGCTCTTCCCTTCTACTTGGAAACAGACCGGAACCTCGCTACCGATCCCTGTATCTCGCTACTGGATCACTCCCTTACTACTGGACCCTGCTAATACTAACTTTACTAGTGATAAGTACCCCACAGAGAAATCCTCCATAACCTTACTTACACTATCTACCTCTGCACATAAGGACTGTTACTATCTATGCATACTAATTCTATCATCTGCACTGTTACATAGATTGCTAGCTCTTAAATCTACTACCATCTATCCTTGCACTGGGTTAGTCTATCCTGTATTTGTCATCTGCTGTCCTTACCACCTGTTACCATACTCGATTACTAACCTATCTGCATTCTACCTAAAACCATCTAATACTCTCCTGAACAATTCTATCAAGTGCTTGTGTAATGTTCTGGTACCTCTGGTACCCTTGTTCTATATTTCACTCTTGCTAAATTGCGTCCCATCTTGTTATACAAGAGACGCATACACCTTTAAGACCGGATGACATCATTGCTGAGCGCCGCTATGAGCGGCTATTTCAATCGCCGGCTTTCTCTCACTCATCGCTCGTTCAAACCACATGTTCACCGCACCTTCTCCTGTGAAGTCGGAGCTGCTGACATTTCCCTTTGCTGAACTGACGTCGGAACCTCGCCGCTGATCCGTATCTCGCTACGGGATCACCTCTCTCTATGGACATTGTTACTACTAACCTATCTAAGTGATAAGTACCCCACAGGGGATTCCTTACTAACCAATCTCCTACTGTCATCTACTGCAATTACCAGGACTATCTGTATCTATCTATTCCCTACCATCTGCATAGACTGTTAGCTCTTGGGACTACCTTCAACTATCCTTGCACTAGGTTACTCTGTCTAAGTATACTCCATCTGTGTCCTCTTACCATCTGCACTATACTAGACATCAGTACCTATCTGCTTTACCATCACCTGCAACTCTCCTAATACTACTCCTAGTGCTCACCATACAAAGCCTGTCTCTCATCTATACATTCCCATATATTCTATCCCTCCATTAAACATCTGCTTGAGTATATGTATATTACATAACAGGCTGTGCACCGTGATGAAGTCCTGAGAGTTGGATATGTTTGTTCAACAGTATCTCTACAAGGCTACTGAGTGTAATAATTCTGCAGCTGAAAATCCATTCATTAACAAAAATGCATGAACGTTACAGATTGAACGAGCCTTAAAAAAAATATGGATTCAGCAGAATTACCCACTCATGTACTACAATTAAAACAGCAAGTAGATGCATTGATCCTTGCGCTTACAGAGGTACAAAATGAAAATCAGACCTTGAGACAGCAGGTTGGCCGTCTCACACAGCTTTCTGCTGCTCAGCCCCGTGAGCCTAAGATAAACCCTCCTCTAGTGTTTTCTGGTGATCGGAGCAAATTTCGTGAATTTAAAAACGCATGTCGATTGCTTTTTCTGTTAAAACCTCTAACCTACACCACTGACCAAATTAAAGTTTGTACCGTCATCACCTATTTAACGGGTGAACCCCGGGCCTGGGCAGACGCTCTCTTTGAAAAGGATGATCCACTCCTTAATTCTTACCCTCTATTCCTAGCACAACTCGCTAGTTTATATGAAGACCCCAATAAGCAGAGTACCGCTGATACCCAGTTACGGGCCTTAAAACAAGGAAGGAGACCTGTTGAAGATTTCGTGGCAAATTTTAAAAGATGGTCCCCTGATTCAGGGTGGAACGACACATCTTTGCGAACGCAGTTTAGACTCGGCCTATCTGAGGCCGTTAAAGACGAGCTCGCCCGAGCGGATTTACCTGGCACTCTAGAGGGACTGATACAGACCAGTATCAATATTGACAGACGACTACGAGAAAGAAAGGCTGAGAAGATGGGCTCACCATTTTCCAGTCCTTCTCGGATGTTGCCTGCTGACCCTACTCCTATGGGAGTAGGAATGATACGCCCACCTCTGACCCTTTCTGAACGTGCTAGGAGGAAAACCGAACATCTTTGCATGTACTGCGCATCCCCGAATCATTTGATAAGCGGCTGTCCCCTTGTCCGCAGAAAAGAGGGTGAGTGTTCAAATGTCTTGCTAGGGGGACTCACAACTTCCTTTTCTAATCCTTATCTTTTTTGTTCATTTAACATTGCAGTGGGACCAAACTAGGATTACCACCAAGGCTATGATCGACACAGGACCTTGTGGAAACTACATTGACATTTGTTTTGTCTCCCTTAATAAAATACCTATTGTTTCAAAACCCAAACCTATCTCCGTTAGTTTTATTAACGGTACCCCCCTATCCTCTGGTCCTATCACCAGTCAGACACAGGCACTCCTTGTAACTGCTGACGAGTCTCATGTGGAGACCACCACCTTTGATGTATTAACATCACCACATTTTCCAATCATTTTGGGACTTCCCTGGTTACACATACATCAACCAATCATCGATTGGAAAACAAGAACGCTAGCTTTCTCTTCTCACTATTGTGAAACGACGTGTAATCTCCCCACATATGATAGGATCCTGTCTGTAGTGCCGGATGACATTATACCCAAGTGTTATCAGGATTTATCGGAGGTTTTCCTTGAGAAAAACGCTCAAATGCTACCTCCTCATAGGGACTATGATTGTTGTATCGATCTACTCCCTAATAGCAAGTTGCCTTTCGGACATGTTTATCCTCTCTCACAGGATGAACTCTCTCATCTTAAGGAGTATCTGGATGAGAACTTGGCAAAAGGATTCATCCGACCTTCTACTTCCTCCACTGCTGCTGGACTCTTCTTTGTCCGCAATAAGGATTCTAGCCTTAGGCCTATCATTGATTTCAGACAATTAAATGCCATTACAATAAAGGATCGTTATCCTTTACCCCTTATTCCTGAACTTATCGAACAGGTGCGTGGAGCTTCTTTCTTTTCAAAATTGGACCTAAAAGGGGCATACAATTTAATTCGAATCCGTAAAGGGGATGAATGGAAGACGGCATTCAGAACCAGATACGGACTGTTTGAGTACCTTGTAATGCCATTTGGGCTATGTAATGCTCCCGCAGCCTTCCAACGGTTTATAAATGAGATATTCAGAGACTTGCTTGATGTTTGTGTTGTAGTATATTTGGACGATATACTTATCTATTCTCATTCCTTACCTGAGCACATAAAACATGTGAGACTTGTGTTGTCAAGACTACTTGCACATAACTTATGTGTTAAATCAAAAAAATGTTTGTTTCATAAAGAGGAAGTACTATTCCTAGGATATATTATATCAAAACATGGAATCAAAATGGACATGAGCAAAATATCCTGCATTCTGGATTGGCCTGTGCCAACCACTCGCAAAGCATTGCAAAGGTTCCTAGGATTCTCTAACTACTATAGGAAATTCATTAAGAACTTCTCTGCGATTGTGAAACCTCTCACACAACTCACAAGCACGAAGAAACCATTTAATTGGTCAAAAGAAGCAGATGGAGCATTCTGTCTGCTGAAATCAAGCTTCACTACTGCCCCCATACTATGCCATCCAGACCCATCCCTTCAATACATCTTGGAGGGAGATGCATCAAATATGGCAGTAGGAGCAGTTCTCTCACAACGACCAACAAACACCTCACCTCTTCACCCAGTTGCTTTCTTCTCAAAGTCATTAAGCAGCCCCGAGGTGAACTACCCAGTAGGTGAGAAGGCGTTACTAGCCATAAAATTGGCATTAGAGAATTGGCGACATCTACTTGAGGGCACTCAATTACCAATCCTGATATATACTGATCACAAAAATCTTCAATACCTTCAGACTAATAGAACTCTTTCCCACCGGCAGGTTCGGTGGTCGTTATTCTTTCTGAGGTTTAATTTTTTAGTGACTTACACGCCCGCAGACAAAAATAAAAAAGCGGATGCACTTTCACGACTAGCCGAGAAAGATTCTACCGAGGTTCCCTCAGTTCCTATAATACCACTTGAACGTATTATCGGTGTCATTCGCTCCCTGAAGGAAGAGATTTTGCACAGCATAGGACTGGACTCACCTCCACCACAACTAACTACTGACGCAGAAGGCTTCCTCTACTACAACGATAAATTATACATACCCCCTACTATGCGAACCAAGATCTTGGAATTGTCGCATGATGTACCTATGGCAGGACATATGGGTATGACTAAAACTTTCAATCTACTTACTAGGCAGTTTTGGTGGCCAGACATGAAGACAACCGTAAAAAAGTTTGTTTCATCTTGTGATATCTGTGCAAGGTCTAAAATCGACTACACAAAACCATCGGGGTTACTTTGTAGTTTACCGATACCCCAGGTTCCGTGGGAAGTGGTATCCTTAGACTTCATAGTGGAACTACCACCTTCCAAAGGATTCAATACCATCTTGGTGTCAGTGGACCATCTGACCAAGATGGCACATTTCACTCCTATCCGAAAACTACCTTCGTCCAAACAAACAGCGGAATTACTTGTGAAACATGTCTTTAAGTTACATGGTATTCCAAAAACACTGCTGTCTGACCGTGGTTCACAATTCATCTCAAAGTTTTGGCTAGCTCTATGTCAGATACTACGAATAGAGCATAAACTTACTTCTCCCTACCACCCTCAGACCAACGGACAGACAGAGAGAGTTAACCAGTGCATTGAACAGTATCTGCGTTGCTATACTTCGTATCTACAGGACGATTGGGCAGATCTCCTCCCGCTGGCGGAATTCGCCTATAACAATGCGACTCATAGCACTACTAAACAAAGTCCATTTTACCTAAATTATGGGTTTCATCCCACACTCCTTCCACCACGTATCTTGCCATCAAGTAATCCAGTGGCATCTGATTATCTTGCCCAGATAAAGGATTCTCTGGGATTACTCAACAATACCATATCACATGCTCATAGCCAACAAAAGAGGTACTACGACCTCCGTAGGAAACCCTCTCCCCAATATGCCATTGGGGATCTTGTTTGGCTTTCTACAAAAAATCTGAGATTAAAAGTCCCTAGTAAAAAACTTGGACCCCTATTTCTGGGACCTTTCCCAATAGAGAAGCTTATTGGAAAAGCTGCAGTACAACTCACATTACCAACAGACCTCAAGATACATCCTATCTTCCATGTGTCGCTACTGAAGCCCCATGTTCCTAACCAAGGAATAAGGCCTACTATCTCACCTCCACCTCCTGTACAAGTAGAAGGTGGAGAAGAATTTGAGATAAAAGAGATTTTGGATTCCCGTTTCCATAGAAGAAGACTCCAGTATCTTGTACGATGGAAGAACTATGGGCCCCAAGATGACACCTGGCTGGATACCTCCGATATACATGCCCCTAGACTGATTCGCAATTTCCACTCGAAATATGCAGAAAAACCAGTTCTAGAGGCCTTCCGGAGCCGGCCTTAAGGGGGGGGTACTGTAATGTTCTGGTACCTCTGGTACCCTTGTTCTATATTTCTCTCTTGCTAAATTGCGTCCCATCTTGTTATACAAGAGACGCATACACCTTTAAGACCGGATGACATCATTGCTGAGCGCCGCTATGAGCGGCTATTTCAATCGCCGGCTTTCTCTCACTCATCGCTCGTTCAAACCACATGTTCACCGCACCTTCTCCTGTGAAGTCGGAGCTGCTGACATTTCCCTTTGCTGAACTGACGCCGGAACCTCGCCGCTGATCCGTATCTCGCTACGGGATCACCTCTCTCTATGGACATTGTTACTACTAACCTATCTAAGTGATAAGTACCCCACAGGGGATTCCTTACTAACCAATCTCCTACTGTCATCTACTGCAATTACCAGGACTATCTGTATCTATCTATTCCCTACCATCTGCATAGACTGTTAGCTCTTGGGACTACCTTCAACTATCCTTGCACTAGGTTACTCTGTCTAAGTATACTCCATCTGTGTCCTCTTACCATCTGCACTATACTAGACATCAGTACCTATCTGCTTTACCATCACCTGCAACTCTCCTAATACTACTCATAGTGCTCACCATACAAAGCCTGTCTCTCATCTATACATTCCCATATATTCTATCCCTCCATTAAACATCTGCTTGAGTATATGTATATTGCATAACAGGCTGTGCACCGTGATGAAGTCCTGAGAGTTGGATATGTTTGTTCAACAGTATCTCTACAAGGCTACTGAGTGTAATAATTCTGCAGCTGAAAATCCATCCATTAACAAAAACGCATGAACGTTACAGCTTGCCATCTCTGTCACTGTTCACACCTGTCCCTTCAGCACATCATCTTCATACTGTTATATACATCCTATCACTCCAGGAACATCTTATTGAGTGTGTATATCTGTATGCTGAAGCTGACAAGCCCACAGTGATGAGTCTGGAGAGTTGGATCTGGTTATTCAACACATCTCTACATGACTACTGAGTGGAGATTCTGCAGCTGCAAATCCAGCCTACTACAAAAACGCAGGAGCGTTACAGATTGAACGAACCTTAAAAATGGATTCAGCAGAATTACCCACTCAAGTGACACAATTAACACAACAAGTAAATGCATTAATGCTTGCTCTTACTGAAGTAAAAGAAGAAAATCAGACTCTGATACAGCAGGTAACCCGTCTTTCACGGCTCACTGCTGCTCAACCCCCTGAACCTAAAATAAACCCTCCTCTAGTGTTTTCAGGTGATCGGAAAAAATTTTGTGAATTCAAAAACGCATGTCAATTACTTTTTTTGTTAAAACCTCGTACATACCCTACTGATCAAATTAAAGTCTGTACCGTTATCTCATACTTAACGGGTGACCCACGGGCCTGGGCAGACTCTCTCTTTGAGAAAAATGATCAGCTTCTGAACTCCTATTCTTTATTCCTAGCGGAACTCGCTAGTTTATATGATGACCCCAACAGGCAGAGTACTGCTGATATTCAATTGAGGGCTTTAAAACAAGGAAGGAGACCTGTAGAAGACTTTGTAGCTGAGTTCAAGAGATGGACGCTTGATTCAGGGTGGAATGATACATCTCTGCGAACTCAATTCAGACTCGGCTTGTCAGAAGCTGTTAAAGACGAGCTCGCCCGAGCGGATTTACCTGGCACCTTGGATGCCTTAATATAACTCAGTATCAACATCGACAGGCGACTGCGAGAAAGAAAGGCTGAGAAAATGGGAATGCCATTGTCTAGTCCTTCTCGGATTTCGGCCGTTGACCCTACTCCCATGGAGGTAGGAACCATACGCCCACTTTTATCAACTACTGAACCAGCCAGAAGAAGATCCAGAAACCTCTGCATGTACTGCGCATCCCCGGATCATTTGATAAGCGTCTGTCCCCTTGTCCGCAAAAAAGAGGGTGAGTGTTCACATGTTTTGCTAGGAGGATTAACGACTTCCTTTTCTAACCCCTATCTCTTTGTTCATTTGACATTACAGTGGGACCAGACTAGGATTACCACCAAGGCTATGATCGACACCGGATCTTGTGGAAACTATATTGATACATGTTTTGTTACCTTAAATAAAATACCTATTATTTCAAAACCTAAACCTGTTTCTGTTAGTTTCATTAACGGTATCCCACTATCTTCTGGTCCAATCACCAACCAGACACAAGCACTCCTCGTCACTACTAACGAGTCTCATATGGAGACCACCACTTTTGATATACTATTTTCACCCGATTTTTCTATTATTTTGGGACTCCCCTGGTTACACACACATCAACCAATCATAGATTGGAAAAAACTGACTTTGTTTTTCCCTTCTCACTATTGTGAGATTACGTGTAACCTCCCATCTTATGGAAAGATCCTGTCTGTGGTGTCAGATGAGATTGCACCACTATGCTATCAGGATCTGTCCGAAGTATTCCTTGAAAAAAATGCCCAAATGTTGCCTCCCCATAGGGATTATGATTGCACTATCGATCTACTCCCTAACAGCAAATTGCCTTTCGGTCATGTTTATCCTCTTTCACAAGATGAACTTTCTCATCTCAAGGAATACTTGGATGAGAATTTGACAAAAGGGTTCATCAGACCCTCTACTTCTTCCACAGCTGCAGGACTTTTTTTTGTCAGCAATAAGGATTCAAGTCTTAGGACTATTATCGATTATAGGCAATTAAATACTATTACAATAAAGGATCGCTATCCTTTACCGCTCATCCCTGAACTCATTGAACAAGTGCGTGGGGCTACTTACTTCTCTAAATTAGACCTGAAAGGGGCATACAACCTAATCCGAATCCGTGACGGAGATGAGTGGAAAACAGCATTCAGAACCAGATACGGATTATTCGAATATCTTGTGATGCCATTCGGGTTGTGTAATGCTCCCGCAGCCTTCCAAAGGTTCATAAACGACATCTTTAGAGACTTACTTGATGTCTGTGTTGTAGTATATCTGGACGATATACTTATCTATTCTCGATCTCTCTCTGAACATATAAAACATGTAAGACTTGTGTTATCCAGATTACTCGCACACAATCTATACGTGAAATTAAAAAAATGCCTATTTCATAAAGAAGAAATATTATTCCTGGGATACATCATATCCAAAACCGTAATTAAGATGGATATGAGCAAGATATCCTGTATTCTGGACTGGCCTATACCAACAACTCGTAAGGCATTACAGCGATTCCTTGGATTTTCAAACTTCTATAGGAAGTTCATCAAGAACTTTTCTGCCATTGTGAGACCTCTCACACAATTGACAAGTATAAAGAAACCATTCAAATGGTCAGAAGAAGCAAATCGAGCTTTCTGCTTGTTAAAATCAAGCTTTACTTCTGCTCCCATACTACGCCATCCAGACCCATCCCTCCAATATATTCTGGAGGTAGATGCGTCAAATATGACAGTAGGAGCAGTTCTCTCCCAACGACCAACAAATACTTCACCACTTCACCCAGTTGCTTTCTTTTCAAAATCATTAAGCAGCCCAGAGGTGAATTACCCAGTGGGTGAAAAGGAGTTGCTTGCCATAAAACTGGCACTGGAGAATTGGCGACATCTACTTGAGGGTACCCGGTTACCAATACTAATATATACAGATCACGAAAACCTTCAATACCTCCAGACTAACAAAACTCTCTCCCACCGGCAGGTACGATGGCCATTATTTTTCCTAAGATTCAACTTCTTAGTGACCTACACGCCTGCAGACAAAAATAAAAAAGCGGATGCGCTATCACGATTAACCGAAGATAACTGCGCTGAAATCCCTTCTATTCCTATAATACCCTATGAACGTATTATTGGGGTTGTTCGTTCCCTGAAGGAAGAGATTTTGCACAGTATAAGATTGGATTCACCTCCACCACAACTAAGTACTGATGCAGAAGGCTTCCTCTACTACAACGACAAACTCTACATACCCCCTACTATGCGTACCAAGATCTTGGAGTTATCACATGATGTGCCCATGGCAGGACATATGGGTATGACGAAAACCCTTAATTTGCTTACTAGGCAGTTTTGGTGGCCTGATATGAAGACGTCTGTACAAAAATTTGTATCTTCATGTGACATCTGTGCAAGGTCCAAAATTGACATTACAAAACCATCTGGTCTACTCTGCAGTCTACCAATACCCCAGGTTCCATGGGAGGTTGTATCCTTAGACTTTATAGTAGAACTACCACCTTCTAAAGGATTTAATACCATTCTAGTGTCAGTGGACCACCTGACAAAGATGGCACATTTCATCGCTATCCGTAGACTACCTTCATCCAAACAAACAGCAGAACTACTGATGAAACATGTGTTCAAGTTACACGGAATACCAAAGACTCTTTTATCCGACCGTGGTTCACAGTTCATCTCCAAATTTTGGCAAGCTCTTTGTCAAATATTACGGATTGAGCGAAAGCTCACTTCTCCCTACCACCCTCAGACCAACGGACAGACTGAAAGAGTCAACCAGTGTATAGAACAATATCTGCGTTGCTACACATCATACCTACAGGATGATTGGGTGGACCTTCTCCCTCTGGCGGAATTTGCTTATAACAACGCAACCCACAGTACTACTAAGCAAAGTCCGTTCTACTTGAACTATGGGTTTCATCCCACACTTCTTCCACCACGCATCCTACCATCAAGTAACCCAGTAGCCTCAGACTATCTTACCCAAATAAAGGACTCTCTGGGTTTACTTAATACCACTATCTCACACGCCCATAGCCAACAAAAGAAGTACTACGACCTACGTAGAAGACCTTCTCCTCAGTATGCTATTGGGGACCTTGTTTGGCTATCGACAAGAAATTTAAGATTAAAGATCCCTAGCAAAAAGCTTGGACCTTTATTTCTGGGACCCTTCCCAATTAAGAAACTTATTGAAAAGCTGCAGTATAGCTCACCTTACCAGCAGATCTCAAGATCCATCCCATCTTCCATGTGTCGCTACTGAAACCCCATGTTCCTAATCAGGGAATAAGGCCTACCATCTTGCCTCCACCTCCAGTACAAGTTGAAGGCGGAGAAGAATATGAGATTAAGGAGATTTTGGATTCTCATATCCACAGAGGAAGACTCCAGTATCTCATAAGATGGAAGAACTATGGACCCCAAGACGACACCTGGTTGGATACCACTGATGTTCACGCACCTAGGCTTATACGAAGATTTCACTCGAAATACCCGGAGAAACCAGTGCTATAGGCCTTCCGGAGCCGGCCTTAAGGGGGGGTACTGTAAGATTCTGGTACCTCTGGTACCCTTATTTTCCACTTTTCTTTCAAATATGCGTCCCACCTTTCTAATTAGGTGGTACGCATACACCTTTAAGACGGATGACGTCATCGCCGAGCGCCGCAGAGCGGCTATTTCAACCGCCGGCGTTCTCTCTCTGTAACGCTCCTGCGTTTTTAGTATAGGCTGGATTTGCAGCTGCAAAATCTCCACTCAGTAGTCATGTAGAGATGTGTTGAATACCAGATCCAACTCTCCAGGACTCATCACCGTGGGCCTGTCAGCTTCAACATACAGATATATACACACTCAATGAGATGTTCCTGGAGTGGTAGTATGTATATGATAGTATGAAGGTGATATGCTGAAGGGACAGGTGTGAACAGTGACAAGGATGGTAATCACTTGATAGGGTTTGTATAGGAGAGTTCAAGATGGTATTAGGAATGCAGATAGGTTAGTATCGAGTATGCTAACAGGTGGTGAGGACAGCAGATGACAAATACAGGATAGACTAACCCAGTGCAAGGATAGATAGTAGTAGACAGGAGAGCCAGCAATCTATGCAGCAGTGCAGATGATAGATGGTAGTAGGCTGAAGAGCTAGCAATCTATGTAACAGTGCAGATGATAGGATAGTATAGATAGGTAGTAACAGTCCTTAATGTGCATAGGTAGATAGTGCAATAAGGTTATGGAGGGTTCCCCTGCGGGGTACTTATCACTTGTAATGTTAGTAGTTTAGAGAGGTCCAGTAGATGAGGAATGATCCGGTAGCGAGATACAGGGATCAGTAGCGAGGTTCCGGTCTGCTCCAGGTAAAGGGAATGGCTGGAGGTTCCGATCGAGAGACAGGCTTGAAAGCATGTGGGTAACAAGGCAGGTTGAACGAACAATGTGAGTGAGACCGCCGGCGGTTGAAATAGCCGCTCTGCGGCGCTCAGCAGTGACATCATCGTTCTTAAAGGTATATGCGTACCACCTGAAGAGAAAGGTGGGACGCATTACAGAGGAAAGTGGTGATTAAGGGTACCGGAGGTACCAGAATCTTACACTCTCACATCGTTCGTTCTAACCGCATGGTTAGTTCGTTCAAGCCGTCTGCAGAACAGCCATACTTGATGTCACTCGTTCCTGTATCTCGCTACCTGAACTTGTTTCACTCGCTGATCTTGTATCTCGCTACCCGATCACTCTTGGCTTACTGCTTTCACTCTCAAACTACCTGCCGTGTGTCCACATGCTTACAAGCTTACCTTGCTACCGGAACCTCCAGCTCTTCCCTTCTACTTGGAAACAGACCGGAACCTCGCTACCGATCCCTGTATCTCGCTACTGGATCACTCCCTTACTACTGGACCCTGCTACTACTAACTTTACTAGTGATAAGTACCCCACAGGGGAATCCTCCATAACCTTACTTACACTATCTACCTCTGCACATAAGGACTGTTACTATCTATGCATACTAATTCTATCATCTGCACTGTTACATAGATTGCTAGCTCTTGAGTCTACTACCATCTATCCTTGCACTGGGTTAGTCTATCCTGTATTTGTCATCTGCTGTCCTTACCACCTGTTACCATACTCGATTACTAACCTATCTGCATTCTACCTAATACCATCTAATACTCTCCTGAACATTTCTATCAAGTGCTTGCCATCTCTGTCACTGTTCACACCTGTCCCTTCAGCACATCATCTTCATACTGTTATATACATCCTATCACTCCAGGAACATCTTATTGAGTGTGTATATCTGTATGCTGAAGCTGACAAGCCCACAGTGATGAGTCTGGAGAGTTGGATCTGGTTATTCAACACATCTCTACATGACTACTGAGTGGAGATTCTGCAGCTGCAAATCCAGCCTACTACAAAAACGCAGGAGCGTTACAGTTATAGACCTCCCAGCATTAATGAGGGGGTGGAGACTCTGATCCTTGCACAGATAGAAAGGACTGCAAGGGCTGGAACAGTGATAATATTGGGGGGGGGGGGGTTTACCTACCCAGACATTAACTGGAGTAATGGCACTGCTGGAACAGTTAAAGGGCAAACATTTATAAAAAGTGATTATGTGCTCAAATTATATCCCTTTGTGCATGAGTGGCTGTGACATAAAATTCAAATATAAATATCAAACAATAAATAATTGCAATCTGCAGTATACGTTATTGTATTACAATTCAATAATTGAACAGTCCAGTATTGAGTAGTGACTTTGTGCTCAAAATAATGTCCTTAGTGAGAGTGATTCTTCACAATTGGAAGGTGCAAATGCTGTGACTTGATTGGCTATGGTGTCGATTCCTTCTCCCAAGTGAATGAAAGAATTGGATGACTTACCAGATGCTGTGGGTCTCATATGTCGTATGACATTAAGACCATTCAAGCTTTGGTGGCCTCCTGGGCCAAAGGGTTCCCCTTTAGGTGGTCCTGTGGACTGGTAAAGCTCCTCTGGACTCCTCTGTTGCCACTTCCAGCAATGTAAGACATTGCTGGAAGTGGCAACAGAGGAGTCCAGAGGAGCTTTACCAGTAGGACATTGCTGTCATAATTAATGTCATACGACATATGAGACCCACAGCATCTGGTAAGTCATCCAATTCTTTCATTCACTTGGGAGAAGGAATCAACACCATAGCCAATCAAGTCACAGCATTTGCACCTTCCAATTGTGAAGAATCACTCTCACTAAGGACATTATTTTGAGCACAAAGTCACTACTCAATACTGGACTGTTCAATTATTGAATTGTAATACAATAACGTATACTGCAGATTGCAATGATTTATTGTTTGATATTTATATTTAAATTTTATGTCACAGCCACTCCTGCACAAAGGGATATAATTTGAGCACATAATCACTTTTTATTGCCTTTTAAAATTAAATTTTTATTATTTTTTATTTTTATTGTTTTTTTACTGTGGATTTCATATCTTATCAAGTCATTTATGCATTTGGTTTAACCAATATTGGGAATTTCCATATATATAACCTATCCAACTTTTAGCTAGTAAGCGCTGTATTTGGCCTTTTTTCCAAAAAGACCATTCTTTTACACTACATCCTTTATTGTACAGCAGCTGCTTTTACCTCTATTTATTAGATTCCTCTATTTATTTATATATCCCCCTGGAACCCCATATTTGGCGCGTGGTATATACTCCGTATATATATTTTCAAACATTTACAAACCTATTACAAGACAATTTTATGGTGCAGTTTATTGAGGCCCTGACTAGAAATTATGCTCCGATGGACCTGTTAATCTCAAACCATGCAGAGCTTATTACTAATGTTCATATAAAAGAACATCTGGGTAGTAGTGACCATAATATGATTTAATTTAATGTTAGCTGTAAGCAACAAATGCATACAGGAAATATAAAGACAATTAACTTTAGGACAGCAAATTTTCCAAGGATGACGGTTGCTCTATAAGACTGTATGCAAACTCAGGACAAAGTATATTCCCATGGGCAATACGTTTAAAAGGCTAAAAATAAAAAGCTATAAATAATAAGAAAAGAGCTTTTAAATATTATAAAAATGAAGGAACACTATCATTGTTTAATTGTTACAAAGAATATAACAGAATATGTAAAAAGAAAATCAAGGATGCAAAAATTCAAAATGAACAACAGATTGCAAAATATAGTAGGACAAACCCCCAACAATTCTTTAAATATATTAATAGTAAAAAGGTTAAGTCTGAGCATGTAGGTCCTTTACAAAATAATCTAGAGTGGGTGACTGGGGACAAAAAGAAGGCAAATGTATTAAATACTTTCTTCAGCTCTGTGTATACAAAGGAGTATGGGGGAGCTCAGGACCATAATAAGGATGGTATTGACACAGTGCCAAATGATCCACAATGACTCAAATGTGATGTGGTCCAAAAAGATTTAGACAGAAAAAAGGTGGATAAAGCGCCTGGACCAGATGGCATCCACCCACGCATCCTAAAGAATTGAGCGCTGTCATTTCAAAGCCTTTGTTTCTAATTTATAGGGACTCATTAAGGCTGGAATAGTACCACTGGTTTGGCGTAGGGCCAATGTGGTGCTTATATTTAAAAAGGGATCAAAGTTTTTGCCAAGTAACTATAGATATGTTAGTTTAACTTCTATAGTCAGGAAGCTACTGGAGAGCCTAATAAAAGACCACGTAAAAGAGTTCTTGATGGAAAAAAATATTTTAATCAACAGACAGCATGGATTCATGAAAGACGGAAGTTGTCAAACAAACTTGATTTCTTTTTATGAGGAGGTAAGTAAAAACTTGGATAGAGGGGTGGCTGTGGATGTAGTATACATGGATTTTGCTAAAGCGTTTGACACAGTTCCCACACACGGCTAATGTGTAAGGTGAAGTCTACAGGCTTGGAAGATCAGTTTGTAAATGGATTGAAAACTGGCTAAAAGATAGAATTCAGAGAGTAGTGGGTAATGATTCTTACTCTGAATGGTCTAAGGTTATCAGTGGTGTACCTCATGGTTCAGTGTTGGGAACCTTACTTTCTCTTACGTCCTCCGACAGTCGCCGCCTCCTCTAAGTCATCACAATGGGGTATTGTCCACCTGTCCGTAGGACCAGCTAGGCATATAGACAAAGACAAAAAAGCATTAGCCTATACACACCCCCGGGGGCTGTCCCATCTGGCCAATACCCCCCCTGCATCACCACTCCCAACTCAGTTTTAATCTGCCTAGCATCAGGACTAGTTAGGCTCTCCTTGTGCTGGGGCTTTAGTCTCAGCCTTCCTGAACTTTTATTTGATTTTCTTTGAAAATGTCAGTTTTTTTCTCTCACTTTACTAGCTGTTTATTTTGTCAGCTTTAGTGTTAGTTTAGTCTTCGGATGAAGATGGATCATGCAGGGCTGGGATTCGGACTGGCTGCCCTGGTTCTCCAGGGCACTGAGGGTCAGATGGACCCCCAGCCCGCCATCGAACGTTCAGCTATGGTTCGCCCTGGCACTAAGAACGACCCATCCCTGTTCGATGCAGGGATGCAGCCGTGAGGTGGCTACCTCACAGGACTCGTCTGCGGTACTGCAGCGTCATGTCCCTGGCTCACGGCACTCCCTGTCAGATGAGGACAGAGGTTTATCCGTGCATAGAGGCTTCCCCACGCCATCGGGTACAGGTAAGTACTTTTCTGTGTGGGGCCTCTGTCTGGGGTGGCAGTCTGTGTTGCTGTGTGTCCCCGTGTCTGTGCCTGTGTGACTCCCTGTGCGATCCCTGCGGGGTTCGTTTTTGTACAGATATGTCTGATTGCTGGGGGTCCCTTTCCCTGTGTCACCTTAGGTGCATGTTTGGGGGTACAGCCGTGTGTCTGGTGCGGCGACCACTGCGGGTGAAAATTTGCACGGTCCACCATGTTTTTTGCTATGCACACTGTGTGGCCCCTCTGGAGCGAGTATACCGCTCGTTTTTGGCGCCATCCGCCGCCATTTTAGGGCCGGGAGAACGATCGGTTCGGCCGCATGTCGGCGGCCATTTTAGTGAAGCCTCCTATGCTTCCCCATGGGGCAGCCATTTTCCCTGAGGTCTGGCTTATAGCCAGCCCCTCCCAACAGCATTTCCTTTTTTCTCTGCGACAGCACAGGCACAGGTAGCAACGATATGCGGGTTCTGCAGTGTATCCCTCTCAGTCTTCTTCTGCATACTGCTCCTGGCTCAGTTTTTCTTTCTCCTTTGGGGGTCTTCATTGCTGTGACAGTAGCGGTGGGCTGCGCACTCCGCAGCGCTATTTAAGGGGACAGTACACTGATTTTTTGCACTGTAATTTTTTACTGTATTGAGCCATGAATTCTCAGGAAAACAAGTTTCCTCCAGCTTTGGTGGGGGGCCCCAGTTCTCCTGTGGCCCCGCTGCGACCTGATCTGGCTGCTGTAGTTGCGACTTTAGTGGCAAATGTGGAAATGCTAATGTCTGAACTGGCTGCGAGAAAACGGCCCAGGCTGTCTCTCTCTTCTGATTCAGATGGGGATGTGGCTGATGCTGCTGCTGCTGCTGCTGCGAGCGTGCCCTTTTCAGGGTCCCGCTCATCCCTGGACCCCCCGGGGTCTGAGGGGGAGGCTGACATTGAGGGTGTTGACACATCCTCCCCAGGGTCCCCTGATGAACGGGCGACCATGGATGAGTTAATTGTTTTCTGTAAAGGAAACTTTGCATTTAGAGGGTGAGCCCGATCCTCCGGGCATTGTGTCCTTTTTTGGGACGCGCAGAACCCGCAAGTCTGCGCAGGTTTTTCCCTGCCCAGCTGCTTTTCATTACACTGTTAATGAAATGTGGCGCACGTTAAAACGTCCGTTTCGTGGTGCCTAGTCGGTTCAAGTTGCTTTATCCTTTTGCGCCGGCTACGGTCTCGCATTGGTGTGTGCCTCCACAGGTAGATCACACTGTGGCCGTGCTGAACAAGGCTACCTTAGTTCCTATTGAGGATACTCCGGTTTTCCGGGATCTCATGGACCGGCGGTTGGAGTCTCTAGCCCGCCAGTCCTATACGGTGGCGGGTTCGTTGCTCAATCCCGTTTTCGCGTCCGTTATGGTGGCTCAGGCGGTAGCTGATTGGATCTAGGTGCGTCGTAGCTACCTGGTGTCTGATGACGTGCCGCATGGCCGACTGGAAATGGTGGATCAGGTCCACCAAGGAGTCATGTGTCTGTGTGATGCAGCCTTAAATGAGGCCCCCTTGGTGGCTCGCCTCTCGAGTGTCGCGGTGCTTCACCGGCGACTGATATGGCTGAAGAGCTGGTCGGCCGACCAGTCCTCACATTGAACTGTTTCTGATTTTCCCTATGTTGGCTCTCGTCTTTTTGGCGAGGCGTTGGATACCCTGGTAAAAGGCGCCACAGGGGGCAAGAGCACTATACTGCCCCAGAACCCGAAGAACAAGTCCTTCCGAGGCAAGCGGGGGTTCTGCGCCTAGGTCTAATCAGGGGTCCTTTTTTGCCTTTCGGAACCTATCCATGGGCAAGCCTTTCAAGGCCCAGGGCAACCAGAGGAAGCCCTGGGTGGGTAAGCAGAAAGCCGGCAATGCCGGCTCGGCGGGACACTCCGCCTCTGCCTGAATGGGCGCCCTCACCCGTTTCTGGGGTGGGGGGACGTTTGCGCGGTTTCCTCCAAACCTTGGCTGCTCCGGATATCGGACAGGTGGGTCCAGGAAATCGTTCGATCAGGATGCAAGATTGAATTCCTTTCAAGGCCGGCAGACAGATTCTTTCCTTCCAATCTCCATCTGCTTCCGGGGCGTCTGCAGGATTTGCATCGGGCGGTGCAGGACCTGCTGGCTCAGGGAGTGGTTGTCCCGGTGCCTCATCCAGACAGGTTTCGGGGTTTTTATTCGAATCTGTTCACTGTGCCCAGGAAAGTGGGCAAAGTGCGTCCTATTCTGGACCTGAAAGCACTGAACCGCTTCGTGCGAGTTCGAAGGTTTCGAATGGAGTCTCTCCGTTCAGTTGTGGCCTCCTTGAGGCCGGGAGAATTCCTGGCTTCGATAGATCTGAAGAATGCGTACCTGCACGTCCCCATTTTCGAGGGTCGTCAGCGGTACCTTTGGTTTGCTATTGCAAAGGACCACTACCAGTTTGTGGCGTTACCTTTCGGTCTCGCTTCGGCACAAAGGGTGTTTACCAAGGTGTTGGTCCAGTCCTGGGCCTGCTACGGGCCCAGGGCATTGCGGTCCTGGGGTACCTGGACGATCTGCTTCTGAGATCGAGAGCCAGCCAGGGCCTTGTGCGCGATCTGTCCATCACGGTACAGACGCTCCAGGAGTCCGGATGGACCATCAACGTTCAGGAATCAGCGTTGTCTCCGTCGCTTCGCCTTCCCTATCTGGGAATGGTTCTGGACTTTGCTCAGGCAAAGGTATTCTTGCCGGAGGACAGCTCCGGACTTTGCGGGAAGTACTCAGGTCCCTCGGGGACAATCCGTCCTCGTCACTCAGGACCTGCATGCGGGGCCTGGGGTTGATGGTGTCGACCTTCGAGGCGATTCCCTTTGCCCAGTTCCACACGCGGGCTCTCCAGACGGAGGTCCTGGCCAGGTGGGACAGACTTCCTCAGTCCTTGGATCTGGATGTCTCCTTGAGTCGCCGGACCAGATTGACTCTTCTGTGGTGGATCCAGTCCCCATCGGTGGCGGAAGGCAAGTCCTTCCGCCCTGTGGTGTGGACAGTGGTTACCACGGGCGCCAGCCTGTCGGGCTGGGGTGGAGTCCTAGGCATCCTATCTGCCCAGGGCACTTGGTCGGAGGAGGAATCCTCCCTCCCGATAAATGTACTGGAACTAAGAGCGATACATTCCGGGTGTGAAAAATTGGCAGGCCGACTATCTGAGCCGCCAGACCCTGGACCAGGGGGAATGGTCCCTTCACCCGGAGGTCTTTCAGATGCTGTGTGCGAATTGGGGATCCCCAGATGTGGATCTGTTCGCATCCCGGCTACACCGAAAGGTGGAAAGCTTCGTGGCAAGACCGCGCGATCCGTTGGCGGACGCCTCGGATGCGTTGGTGGCCCCTTGGCATCAGTATCCTCTGCTGTGCGCCTTTCCTCCGATTCAGTTGCTATCCCGGTTCCTTCGCAGATTGGCCTCGGAACCGCACATGGTGATTCTGGTGGCACCGGACTGGCCTCGCCGGTCCTGGTACGCTGACATTGTTCGCCTGGCAGTGGCGCCTTCGTGGCGCCTGCCTCTGCGGGAAGATCTCCTGTCTCAAGGTCCGATCTTCCATCCTGCTTTACAGTCGCTGGCTTTAACGGCCTGGCTGTTGAGACCCAGGTCTTGAAGGACAAGGGTCTATCCTCTGAGGTTATTCCTACCTTGGTCAAGGCTAGGAAATCTTCCTCTGGTAAGTTATATTACCGTACCTGGAAGGCCTACTTCACCTGGTGTGAGTCCAGGGGGTTTTCCCCTCGTTCTTACTCGGGGTCGGGAATCTTGGCTTTCCTCCAGTCTGGAGTGGATCAGCGCCTGGCGCTGGCCACAATAAAGGGCCAGGTGTCAGCACTGGTGGTCCTTTTCCAACGCCCTGTGGCGTCTCGTTCCTTGGTGCGCACATTCATTCAAGGTGTGCGACATTTGGCTCCTCTCAGGAAGGAGCCTTTACCTCCATGGGACCTGAACTTGGTCCTGTCCGCGTTGCAGCGGGCGCCCTTTGAATATATCAGGGAGATGTCGTTGCCTCTGCTGTCGAAGAAAGTTGCTTTTCTTGTGGCGATCACTTCGGCTCGCAGAGAGTCGGAGCTGGCGGCGTTGTCTTGCCGCTCCCCTTACTTGATAATTCACAGGGATAAGGTGGTTTTGCGACCACTCCCATCCTTCCTTCTCAAGGTGATCTCGGATTGTCACCTTAATGAGGACACTGTCCTGCCTTCGCTTTGTTCGAAGACAATACATCCAAAGGAGATTGCCTTGCATTCCTTGGATGTTGTCAGGGCGATCAGGGTTTACCTGTCGTCTACGGAGTCTTTTCGGAAGTCGGGTTCCCTCTTTGTCCTTCCTGAGGGACCTCGGAAGGGCATGGCTGCGTCCGCAGCGACTATTGCCAAGTGGATCAGACAGACCATTGAACAGGCTTACGCCTTGACGGAACGGGTTCCGCCCTTCCCTGTTAGGGCGCCCTCTACCAGGTTTGTGAGTACTTCCTGGACCTATTGGCATCAGGCCTCGGTGGCCCAGGTGTGCAAGGTGGCGACTTGGTCGTCGGTGCACACGTTTTTCCAAGTTCTACAAAGTAGACGTTCTGGCATCAGATGATGCTTCTTTTGGACGCAAAGTTCTCAGTGCGGCTGTGCCATGACGGACCCTTGAGTTTTTTTCTCTGGGTCCCTGGCTGTTGGCATTGGCTTTCCTGGGCTGTTGCTCCTGTTGAGCTTGTTTTTTTCTCTGTTGCCCAGTTGGTTCTTACAGTGCATGTAAGATTCCTTTCTCTGATGTGGGTACTGCGTTGCCTTTTCTACGGTTGCGTCTCCCACCCCTCATGTCTATACTGCTTTGGGACATCCCCATTGTGATGACTTTGAGGAGGCGGCGACTGTCGGAGGACGTAAGAGAAAACGGAATTTTTGTAAAATCTTACCGTAAAATTCCTTTCTCTGAGTCCTCCGACAGTCGCCGCCCCCGCCCCTCTTTTGTGGGGTTCTTATTACCTACTGCTATGCTACCAAACTGAGTTGGGAGTGGTGATGCAGGGGGGTATTGGCCAGATGGGACAGCCCCCGGGGGTGTGTATATGCTAATGCTTTTTGTCTTTTGACTAAGTCTATATGCCTAGCTGGTCCTACGGACAGGTGGACAATACCCCATTGTGATGACTTAGAGGAGGCGGCGACTGTCGGAGGACTCAGAGAAAGGAATTTTACGGTAAGATTTTACAAAAATTCAGTTTTTTATTATCTTCATAAATGATATAGGGTCTGGGATTAAAAGTACCATTTCAGTCTTTGCAGATGACACCAATCTTACTTACAAGCCAGCCTCAATTTACTGTTTCATTGGGCAACTATGTGGCAAATGAGGTTTAATTTTGATAAAAGTAAAGTTATGCACTTGGGGGCTAAGAATATGCAGGTATCATACATACTAGGGGCAGTAGAACTAGGGGAATCCATAGCAGAGAAGGATCTGGGTGTTCTGGTACATCATAAGCTTAATAATAGCATGCAATGCTAAGCTGCGGTTTCCAAAGCAAGCAAAGTCCTTGTATTAACAGAGGCATGGACTCCAGAGAGAGAGATATCATTTTGCCCCTGTATAAATCATTAGTAGGACCTCATCTGGAATATGCAATTAAGTTTTGTGCACCAGTTCTCAAAAAGGATATCGGGGAACTGGAGAAAGTGCAGAGAAGGGCAATCAAACTGATAAGAGGCATGGAGGAGTTCAGCTATGAGGAAAGATTAGAGGAACTGAATTTATTCTCTTGAGAAGAGGAGATTAAGGGGGGATATGATCAACATGTATAAATACATAAGGGGTCCATATAGTGAACTTTGTGATGACCTTAAAGTGAATACCTCCACACCGAGGACAAGGATGCACTCCTTACGTCTAGAGGAAAAGAGATTTTGTCTCCAAATACAGAAAGGTTTCTTCACAGTAAGAGCTGTGAAAATGTGGAATAGACACCCTCCAGAGGTGGTTCTGGTCAGCTCACTAGATTGCTTAAAAAAAGGCCTGTATTCTTTCCTAGGTATACATAATATAACTAGATACTAATATTTAGAGGTAAAGTTGATCCAGGGAATATCCGATTGCCTCTCGGGGGATCAGGAAGGGATCTTTCCCCTGCTGTAGCAAATTGGATCATGCTTTGCTGGGGTTTTTCGCCTTCCTTTGGAGCAACTGCAGGTATAGGATTGTGTATATGGAATTGTATGGCTGTGTTTTCTTTTCTGTTTTTTTGCTTTTCATTGGTTGATCTAGATGGACTTGTGTCTTTTTTCAACCTGACTATAACTATATCTGAGATGCTCCTTTTAAACAACTGGTCTCCCTCAGAGACAGACACATCCAATTAAAGATCCTCCACAGAGCCTACTTTACACCAGCCAGGATGCACTGGCTCACCTCTAGCCTCCCCTCCACCTGCTGGTGCTGCGACCAAGCTGAACATAATTTTTTTTCACATTGTCTGGTCATGTCCTGAGATCCAGTCATTCTGGGGAGCAATGGTTGATGTTATCAATGCAGTCGCACACATTTCCTTCACTCCTTTATCCTAAAACGTGTCTGCCTGGACTGGTGGTGGATCTTACAAACGCCAATGCTAACAGGACACTAATTGGGCTTCTACTTTTTTTTAATGCTAGAAAAGCACTTACCCTCCACTGGAAAAAGCCATTGGCCCCAACTAATACCTTTTGGAGACAACTAGTAAATTCCCAGCTTCCACCCTATAAAACCACTTATGCCAATAGGGGTTGTTTACGAAAATGTCAGTAAGACATGGTCAAAATGGTTAGAGGATGATGCCACTGCATAGTCTTATGTGTCAGTAAAGTTACATCGGAAGTACAGGGAGGATCAGATTTATATCGACATTGCTCTGGTTGCTCAGAGCTCCCACCGAATGGTGGGAATAAAGAGGGCTAAAAGGACCAAATGGGACTTTAAGGGTACCAAATAAAGATCAATAATTGTCAAATATATATAAAATCATTGAATTTTATTAAATATAAATATAAAATTAACAAAAAAGAAGAAAAAGAAAAAAAGGAGACATACAAATATACTGGATAAGGATGTTCATAAATGCATATAGACCATGAACATATTATGTCACAGGTAGCTCTGAATGACTTGGCCGGATAATACACCGGCTGTTATCCACAAAGCGGCGCCCAATTTGTCTCCTTTTTTCTTTTTCTTCTTTTTTGTTAATTTTATATTTATATCTAATTAAATTCAATGATTTTATATTTATATATATTTGACAATTATTGATCTTTATTTGGTACCCTTAAAGTCCCATTTGGTCCTTTTGGCCCTCTTTATTCCCACCATTCGGTGGGAGCTCTGAGCAACCAGAGCAATGTTGATATGAATATAGGGACGTTGGTACCATGTTGTATTGTATAAATAATTTCTTGATACCTCTACAGACACACTTCAAACTTGAGGATCAGATTTAGGTATGGTCACCCTTGTATGCATCCTTATATGACCTGGGTCATCTGTCTTACTTATCCTGATATTAACCTAGTATGAGCCAACACACTTTTCTGTGTACTGTGAAGCACATTTTGTCTTTTTTATTTTCTTTTTTTTTTTCTTTTTCTTTTTGCCCCGGGTAGGTCTTCTCTCGTGTGAGCTAGACCCCTGGCTTGGTTCTTTTTCTTGTTGTTTAAAACAGATTGTAAAAGGTAAACTGAAAAAAGACTCTAGAGTTATCTGCATCAATATTTAAACCAAGTTTTTTTTTGGTTTTTTACAAAGTAAATGCTGCAGTCCTCCAGATCAGTGTTACAAATATCATGCACATGGACAGTAGAAACGTGAATTTCTCTAGCATGCAACTGTGCTGTGTCGATTTGCACTGGCCTTTTCTTGTGATGCTGAAAAAGTAAAAAAATCATAACGATCTTGCCACTAATCGATCTTGCATCATATCACTGATATGATATACACAAAAACAAAAATAAAATATATATTCAAACATAAAATATATATTTTGGCTTACCAGTCTTTCCATGGGATTGCTACATTAGTTTTCTTTTTTTAGACTAAGAACATTATAAAACATGTACAGAATGCAGCTGCTGATCTTGCCAGAAATGTAGTATCGTTTTCACTTCTTGTAAGCTTATTAGAAAACACAAAGAACAATAATTTTCTTGTGAAAACTACTTATCAGCCCTCATGCAGTGGAGATGCCAAGGCAGACGTGTTTGAAGACCAGCCTGGGTGACAACTATGACTGCTGAATTAGATATTGTGGAGAAATAAACTTGGCTATGCAGGGACAACAGGATTAGCATGTGAAAATAAAGAGAACAAATCCCCCCCCCCCCCCCCAAAAGGTGTAGTCTCCTCATGTAAATGAGCAGCAAAATATATAATTGTTGGCTTTTGGTTTAGATACACCCTAATTCTGCTATGTAGACTTGTTTATAATTTTATGTGATTGAAAAACTTGTATAATTACAGGAGGTGTTGGAGAAAAAAGTACCTTCAACATTATTAGTAAGTCATCTTAGGTCTTGGATTTCTGATAATCTGAAGTAGAGAAAAGAAGACATAGGCATATAATCATATGGTCCTTGGATCCAACCATGATAGTGCCTAGTTGTAGGACTTTTGAGGGTCCGAGACTGTCAATAATACGGTTAGCATATGTAAAAGAAATATGTTTTATTAAAGTAGAAATTGCTTAAAAACAGTAGACCAGGGATCTCCAAACGACGGCCTTCCAGCTGTTGCAGAACTACATGTCCCATGAGGCATTGGAAAACTCTGACATTCACAGACATGACTAGGCATGATGTGAATTATAGTTTCTCAACAACTGGAGGGCCATAGTTTGGAGACCCCTGCTGTACACATTAATTACATTGGAAAAATTGCATCATAATAACAGACTACATGAACTGTAAAAGGTGACATAAGAAGCTGGTTCAACGCGTTTCGCAAAATTGGTATAACCAATAGCTGCTTTGTCAGGAACCACAGAGAAAAACAGCTATCTCATCTTTACAGACGTGAAAGAAACAAAAGAAAAATCACAATGAATATATATGCACAGTATGAATAGTATATGGTATACATAACCATACCTACAAAAATACATACATGCTCACCATAATTTGCACTTCAAAAGCATAAGTCAAGTAGTAGTTCAACCATTTGTGCTTCAAACTCCCATACAGAAATCATGGTCCCCAGACTGTCCCCATAGGAGGCGCAAATACACCCACCATAGGGGGTGTAATAGGGGATAATCTGAAGTAGTTGTTTCAGCAGAACTGTTCTTTTCTATTCAGGACTATCAATTTTGCTTGTATCTAAGAAGTATGAGAGTCTTTTTGCATATGAATTGCAAAAGTAGTAATCCTTAGATCTAATTCTTTTTTTTACGCAACAAGGAAGCCATGTTTGAAATTTCCAGCTTATGCTGACACATACAGTATGGTTCCTTGTGTGAACTTCTGTTCCCTAAATACAACAGAGACCCATCATCATGGCTACAAAGTGTTGGGTTCTCAGTACAGATCCTGCTAGAACGGCAAGCAGGAAAATACCTCTAACCATAATGCCAAAACTACACAATAATGGCACAAAAATAACAATGTTAATGTCACAGAATGGTAAAGACAGAATCCACATCTTGATCCAAAAGAAAATTTGTGCATGAATTTGGGAAGTGGTGTTCACTCACAAACCACATGCAACCTGATAATTGTAGAAAAAGAAATAGCCGCACATCCAGGGATTCCAATAAGTTTCAAATACCTTTATGATTAACATTAATGATTAATGGTAATGATTAAGCACAAGATGTATGTATGAAACGCGTCTACAAGACTTCATGTTGGTGTCTTTGGTGTCATCACTTGCAACATTTTGGAATTAAAGGTATTTGAAACTTATTGGAATCCCTGGATGTGCGGCTATTTCTTTTTCTACAAGTATTCCCACGGAGGCGGGCCGGGGCCAGCACTCTATGGTATATCTCCTGGCAATTACCAAACACTATACACCTGGAGCAGCGTTTTTCTTTCTTCTGCAACCTGATAATGCTTAAGCAGGTTTGTGATAAGAAATTGGGCATCATTCGGCTCACATGAGGGGATTCCTCATTAAACAGAGGGGCTTGAGACTACACAAGAACAGACTATCATACAATTTTCATTGTGTTTCCTGCACTCTATTGTTATGAGGTCTTGCTTAGACTCCCTACACCCTCTGTTTTGTTTGAACTATAAATGTATCCTTGTTCTTTCGCTCACCACGAGCTTGGAAGTAGCTCCTATTTCTTCCACAATGCACGGATCATATCCACACTCTTCAGTACCAATATCTGTTATGCTGAGTTGGCGGATACCTCCTCTTATGTTATTTCCCCACTATGTTTATTTTGCCATGTTATTACTCTGTACACTTGTTACTGATTTTTTCTGTTTGCTTGTTATCTCTTTAAAAACCCAATAAAAAATATAAAAAAAAAAGAAATTGGGCATCATTGTGTCCAGATGTGCAAAGCTCATCTTAACTCCCTAACCACCCAGACAAGGCTGTATTTGCTGCCAAAGGTGCATCTAAATGCTATCTTTGCAGGAAGTGTATACTAATGCAACAGGTTTTTTTTGTCATTGTAATTAACTTTGCAAAGATCTCTTTTTAGTCTGACATGAAAGAGTCTATTACTGGTTATCAGTGTTAAAAAATCTAAATTAAATCCACTGTGACGCAATGTTTTATGACAATGAAACATGAAAACTTCCAAGAGGGTGATTAGGTTTTATAGGCACTGTGAGTGTATGAAAGGATATAAAGGAAACCTTTCATTTAAGGAATCTCAGTGGTTTCTAATCATTTTAGGTTCTGTCATTTATGTGTAATAGGTTATATATAAATACAGATGCAGCAAAACTTTCATTGCTTGTGCTTTTAATACATAACATGATATTTTAATGAAACACAGCAATTAAATTAGCTATGCTTCCCTCTCTTTGCTAATGCTATTCCATTTGATGAATATTCCGCTAGCTCCCTGTAATGCAGTCATTATATCGAGCTGGAGACAGAAATTTTTGTCATCTGTAAAGCTCCAAGACACAGGCCTGTCTTAATGCTGCAGGTAAAACACTGCTGCACTGAGGTGATTAGACATTTATATTTACTGCAAGAAAAAAAATTACCTGGAATTATAGATTTATTTACATGAAATTCTACCTTCAAATTTAATTTGTATGAAAATATTGCCATTTCATTTTTATATGGTTGTATTACGTTATCTAACTACTTTCATTAGGTAATAAAGAAAAAAAAGCGTCTACATTAACTCCTTATCTTCCTTCCTTATCTATGGGAAATAGATATTGTTAAATGTTTTGCAGTAGCAAGCCCAGTAAGACGACAGGTAGCCAGAATGAGTTAACCTGGCCACAGATCGATAGAATTTAGAAAGAAAATTCTTAAGCCTGGTACAATTTTTTTTTTTCATTCAACCAAGCAGGCTAAATGAAAAAAAAAACTGAGAGGTTGCTGTACTATGTTATTGCAGCGATCTAGCCCGCTGAGATATTGTGCTCTGTGCCCCCTGGCCAAAACACACTGATTAGCGCTCACAGCCATTGGCTGCCAGAACTAATCTGCTGCTGGTCAAGTGCTGGTTTTCCGGCATGTCCCTTTCTATATGAGAAGCTGGTCCAATGACTGGCTTTTTTTTCAGACCACTGTACACACTCACCGAAAGTGGAATTATTTGTACCCAGCATTAGGCAAAGCCCAATAAAAAATTTGTATGAGTGTAGCCTGGATAAAGAATTCATTCCAGGCTGTTCGGTGTTATTCTATCTCTTTAATGTTGGAACTTCTGTGAAGTGATAGTACAATGGATTGTGGGAAATGTAGTTCCGTGGAAAGTGGAAACTATGGATGACTCGACTGATTGGACTATTCTCCCAGGGAGCAATGAGTCCTGCAGAGACAGATGGGAGTGTCTATAAATAGGGGGCGGGATCAAAGTTTTGCTCTCTAGCCTCGAGGACAGCGCACTGTGTGGAGGTGAAGAGCTGCTGCGGTGAGTAGAGGAGAGTAGGCCGGAGGCCTAGCGGAAGGACGTTCGAGAGAGAGCTGCGTATGTGACAGAGCTCGGGGGTAGACCGAGAGGAGAGACACTCAGGGAGACTACGGGTGCTTCTGAGGAGTGTGGGACTCTGGTGCGGAGGACAGCGGGACGCGGATCCCCATCATATCGGGTGAGAGAAATCAAAGTGGAAGTATACACAGTGATTTACTAGACGGTGTCAGAGAAGGCCTGTGATGCAGTTTAGTTGCACAGAGAGCTGCCTTGATATACATATAATGGTTGCCATAGGACACTGTAATGCTGAGTGATACGTGGTAAACCAAAAGGCCTCACTTTACACTTTCAGTTTCCAGATTGTACATCAACTTGACTGAGTTCAGAAGCCCATGCTCCTTCCCAGTTTGGATTACAATTAAACTTTGCCTTAACAGTGGATTACAAATGTCATTCCTTGAGTTATTGGGGATCTTTTGCTGGTGAAGACTAGCAAGGCCTTGCTCAACAAGGAGACTCACGCACTTCATAGTAAAGGGAGCCCCCTGTATGATACAGAGTGCACTCTGATAGGCTGCAGTGCAGTAGGTGGAGAGGGTCACTGATAGAAGTTAGTTTAGCAGTAGTGCTGTTCAATATTGCATTAAATATATTCCTGTGGTCACTCACACTTCAACTGAGGAATGGTTTATTGATGAGCAATTGATACATCAATCCTCTTGCAATATTTCATAGTACACATGTTTATTTACCTTTTTGTCATATCAGATCCTGAGTGCTGAATCCTATATAATTTTGGGTTTGAGGATTCAGGATCTCTCTGTTATTCTTGGTCTTTGTACTACTTGCTATATTGAAGTTTCAACTGTTTATTCTCTTTTTTCTAAAGACAGTAAAACTAGTCTTTTATTTAAACTTGGTTGTATCTATTCCCTCAACATGTCTGAACCTATAGTGTCAAGTGGGTTGGAAGGTGCTCAGGGCAAAAGAAGTGAGTTGGATGTGAACACATACAGCAACCCCTCTGGGGGTAGGGCTACACAAGCATTCTCAGAACTATCAAATATCATTCAAAAGACTTTGTTTACTTAAAACATTTGATTTTGGAATGAATGAATGGACTTTACTGAATGAAAACCACATACACTGTCCGAGAAAAAAAATGAATTCTCCTCCTTCAAATTTTCTTGTCACTATAGTCAAAAACAAATGTCAAACTGACCCACTAATGATTAAAAAACAAATGATCTTTCTTTTTTTCCTAAGACATTCCATTCGAAATTCTACCCATCTATTACTAACTGAATCAAGGGATAAGGAAATTAAACTTGAACTGTGCAGAAGAAGCCTGAATTGAAACAGAAAAAGCAAACATAGTTTATCCAATAAGGTATTTTATAATAGAGAATAATGAACTTAAATTGAATTACAAACATCAAAATTACAGGAATTTTTATTTGTTTACAAATTATTTTATTGAAAAAGTATTGAAAAACATACAGCATGTACAGTTAAGTAAGCAATGCAAAGTATGCATTGGATCATCCCCCAGGATGAGTGGAAGTTCATATTGAACAAATGAGAACAGTGTCAAAATGGACAGTACATGCATCAAATTTCAATACCAAAAAAGGAAGAAGACAAAGGGTGCCAGGTCACAATATAGTATGAGAAATATTACAATTTATTGTAGTGACTTACATGTACAAACGATCCAAAATACAGCCAGTAAACCATGAACAACGGTACTCGCAATGGGACACATCTGGGATGATCAGATCCGGGGACCTGCTGAACGATCCTGTGCTGTGTGGCAGTGTCTATAATACAGGTTCCGGTTGCTGCTGTAGATGGTGCAGGCTCCCTTGATGGGCAGCCTTGCACATGTCTGTGTACAGCAGGGTCGATGGAAGCAGTGACCCGGAACCGGAAGTGATGTCAGCGACCTGTCAGTTCCTCCACGGAGTGGATAGAGTGTGGAGGGCGAGTACCGTTGTTCATGGTTTACTGGCTGTATTTTGGATCGTTTGTACATTTAAGTCACTACAATAAATTGTCATATTTCTCATACTATATTGTGACCTGGCGCCCTTTGTCTTCTTCCTTTTTTGCTATATGCCTGGAGGGTCCCTCACCTCCCGAGGAGCTGCCTGCACTCTATATGCCACATACACCTTGATTTGGACTCCATGACCATCCACTACAAGGAATCATCTACACTGTGATTTTTTCCGGACTGTGGAAGGACTTCGTTCATAGATGAGGTTTTTGCACTCCCATCTTTGACTTGTTTGTTATATATACATTCCCCCCCCCCCCCTCTTCCTTTAGAATTTCTTGCCTTACCATTTTATATGTTTATATATGCTTGTGTGTGTTTTTTTGCACATATGGTCTATGCTTTTACCTTCCACTGTGAGTCAGTGAGCGCTGACTTACTGACTTAGGTAATTTTTTTGTTAAAAATTTCAATACCATACAAAGGTAAAATAAAATGAGTAAAAAAGATCATTCAAGACAAAATTATCACCATAAATGCCTGAAGATAACCAAAATTCAATGAGCGGTTCCAAGTATTACCAGTTGTCTGGCAACTGTAAAGCTAGAGAACTAGGCTTGTTAAAAAAAAGTGTATTCTGGATATAACAAATCACTAAGAGGTAACCCTGTGTGATACTTCTATTACTAGACATTCCAATAGTCCCATCTATTACTAAATGGAATCATAAATAGAATGATAAATACACTCCATTACCATGATCCTCTCCATCCTAGCCAGAACCGGTGGCCCAAGGAGTTTCAGTGAAGTGCCAATTTAAAGCTGTAACCCATTGAGATGAACTGAATAAGGTGAGAAGAACAACTGGGATAGGGAAAGGCACATTGGCAAGGTGAGGGCAATCGGGAAATCAGCAATGCTGGCTGCTTTAGATTAAATCTGTTGCCACATCGGGCAAAATATTTTGCAACGTCCCAAAATGTGTGGACAAAGTCCGGGGGTTCCGGGAAAAAAGTTAGCTGGAAAAGTGTGATTAAAGGCATGAACTTTAGCAGAAATCATGTACCACCTTGTAATTTTAAGGCTATCTCCCGAACCAATATAGACCTGGTACATTTTCAAAGGTTTGTTAGCATATCAAGCCATTCTTCTGAGGAAAAGAAACCCAAACCCAACTACCATTGGGACATTGGAATAGACTTCTCTGGAAGGTGCAGGCCATTAATATTTTGATATATAAAGGAGACATAACACCTTGTGGGAATCTTTTTTAGGTAATCCTCGGCATAGCAGCACTGTGACTGTTAGGTAGGGTTAACTATCTTAGTGTTTTCTGTTTATGTCTTTTTGCACTGTGCCTTCTTTGCAAAAAGGAGAGAGATGTCTTCATTAGTGTTCTAGTGCACCTTCTTGTCCAGTTATGGGTTGGATGGGTCCAATACTGAGCTGCTTGCTCAATAAACAGTTATAGCCAAAACAATTTTTTCAAAGAAAAGTATGGGTTTACATTTTTTAGCCTCATCCTATTGCTTGTGATCTGCAACATAAGAATCTTTTCAGCCCTCTGAGAAGTGCACCCTTGCTGTTAAAATACAGGTAATTACCTGTAGGAGGGGCTACAGTTTTCCCTGGCTTCACATCCTGACAATTTTGTCGGGATATCCCCCCCCCTTTCTTTTCCTGTGTTTCATTACTGTTGGCTCTGGGCTGTTTGTGCACTCTTGAGAATTCATACAGTAGTAGCTTCTCTCCCCCTACTTCCCCCCTCCCTCCTCTTCCCCAACAGCACAGGTCATGTCAGATTTTCCTACAGACAGCCTTTATCTGCACACTGGGTAGCTGGCTGCTTTGCTGCACAGCTGTTCTTATCTGGGAACTTCACAGTTTAGAACTACAGCATAGCATCCAGCTAAATAGTGTGAGGATAGAGTCTGTCTTTAAGAGAATCCAATCTGACCTTTGTGCTGTGTGAGGAGGAGGAGCTGTGCTGTCTGTGCCCAGTGTCATGTGGAGATGAGAGGAGGAGCTTGGTGGACACAGCATTTATGGAAGTGGGGGGGGGGGGCAAAACGGAATTCGGGGGGGGGGGCTCAGCCCTCCCCATTACCCCCCTTTCCCAAGATCTAGTCATGTCTATGCCACTTCTGTATATTTCCACTTTTATGCACTTTTATGCATAGAGAGGAATAGTACAGTGCCTGAATCTTGATCCAGCGATGTGCATAAGAGCCGAGGCCCTTTCGACTCTCTCGCTTCTCATTGGCTCAGATAATGGCTCTCGTTGCTGTCAATCGGAGCCAGTGATGAGGGAGTGGGGATAGAGCCAAGCCCTGCTTTGTGTGTCATTTTGATATAATGTAAATAGTGGTGAATAAAATTCATGTGAGTTTCATTGGAAGCTGTTGTGGCACTACCCCCATAGGAGCTGTTGGTGAAAGGGGTTTCCCCACCCTGCACAGCCAGACACACTGAATTTCCACAGCACACTTGAGTCAGCAAACAGTCCAGCAACTTTGTTTGTTTATTAGGGATATTAATCTTGGATTGGGATAGGGGTATTATGGGATGCCCACCTGACTTTTCAGCAAAAGAAACTCCTCAAGGACACAACTATATACAGTCCATATATACACTCTTCTTCTGCCTCCTGCACACAAATCTTGCTTGCAGAAACACTCAGGCCCAGCTGGAACACTGTTTGGGGAATTTAACAAGCCAGATCCAGTAAAAGCCCTTTACAGGCAGGGACCTTTGGTGTGTAGAAAAAGTCCCAGTGTCCAGCTACTTTCCTGTGGCTACTGATCCCAGAACCACCTTTTTAGGCACTGCCAGCCCATCTGGCTACAGCTGCCCCTTTCACTAGCCCTATTGGGTAATCTTCCACAGTCCTCCCAGACTGACTCTACAACCATCACAGACTGACACTCCTCAGTCCTCTCAGGCTGTCTCTCAGTCCTCCCCGACTGATTTACTCACCAGCCACCTGGCTGTCTTCTCCCTGGAGAACTCCTGGACGTGCTCGCTGGCTCCTTCTGTCCTCACTCTTGCTCCTGTGCCTCTAGACAGGACTCTTCCATGTGTTGTAAGAGGATACCTCCACCACCCGAGCCCCAGGCTGGAGGATACCCCCCACAGACTAGGGGGTTACCCTCAAGGGCCTCAGACAGCCTTCTCAGCACTCCTTCTCCATTTTCCACCCAAACTCCATTTCCCCTTCTGGACTTACCCAGCCCATTTGGCCGGGGATTGGTTGGGGCCCACATCAATACTCCAGGCAGCTCCTTCTAACCTCCCTCCCATTCTTCTGAAAGTTTCTGGAATTCCAGCAAGTAGAGGGAGGTATCAGAAATGCTGCCTGATGAGTCATTCTGTGTAAACTGGTGTAGTTAAGGCCAGCATAGTAGATTTACTGAGACACCTTGTTTTGTCAAAAGTCAATCATCTGAAGGCAAATGCAAAGCAAAAGTGGGCAAATGATCAATTGCAACAAAGTTTTGCAGCTAACAGAAATTAATCAGTAAGAGGTGCAGAATCAGTAGAAACGAAATCTTACAGCCCAAAAACAAGCTTGGGAGCAAGTTCAGGCCCACCACTGGGGATTGCTGTTATAACAGGAACAGGGATACCATTGACATATTTGGGTAATAATGTAGCAGCTTCCTCAGAGACAGCAGGCCTAATAATAAGAGTTATTCTAGCACTGTACTATCTTTCTGAGTACACTGATTATTGTCAAAGATGACTGTGGATGATGATCCTGAGGGGTTTTTTTTTATCACTTTTGAAAATACTGCTGAAAGGGAAAGTTGAAGATTAGGCTTTTTCTGGCACTTTTTGTTTACAAGTTTATATCAGTATTTTTTGCTAGAAAATTACTTAGAACCCCCAAAAATTATACACATTTTCTTTATCAGCCACCCTAGGGAATAAAATGTCAATTTTTTTTTTTTTGTAAAATATACATTTAAAACAAATACACCAACATTTTTTGTATAATGTGAAAGATAATATTATGCCGAGTAAATAGATACCTAACATTTCAGGTTTTAAAATTGAGTGCGCTCGTGGAATGCCAACAAACTACCGTACCTAAAAATCTTCCATAGACAGTGATTTAAACATCTTTACAGGTTACCTGTTTAGAGATACAGAGGAGCTTTAGCATGAGAGTTATAACTCTTGCTCTAACGTTCGCGGCGTTACCTCACATGTGTGGTGTGAACACTGTTTGCATGAGTGACTTACATATGTGTTTGCTTCTGCACGCGAGCATGGAGGGATGGGGGCGCTTTAAATTTTTTTCTTATTTATTTTACTTTTTATTTGTTATTTTTACACTGTCTCTTAATTTTTTTATCACTTTTATTCCTAGTAAGAAGAATATAAACATCCCTTGTAATAAAAAAAGGGATGACAAGTCCTCTTTATGGAGAGATCTGGTTTCAAAAAGACCCCAAATCTCTTCTTTACCTTTAAAAGTAAAGATAAAAAAAAAAAAAAAGTGACGTCGCTCCAGTCCTCCAAGGCCATAGAGGTGATCAAAGAGTATCCACTCTTTGATCGCATATGGGAGCAGCCGGCCGCACCATCAGAATGTTTCTCGTGCGGACCAGCAGAAACAATAAGCCTGAGAAACACTGGCAGGAGGATGGAGGGGGAGTGTCCCCTCCTGCTGCTTCGGAAAGCGTTCCAGCCGCTCATGGGCCACGTGGACTGCCTTCATAAGAAAGCCAGCCGTCGGCTGCAAAAACGATACTGGGGTAAGACTGATATCTTTAGCCATAATCCCATTAGACCACTTGCAAACTACAATGTATATACAGTATACGTATTGAGGTCAGCAAGTGGTTAAAGAATAGTGGGCTGGACTGGTCAGGACCACAAATTGTGGAACACCTTGGTTAGGCCCCAATATAAGAGGAAGAGGTGAAGGTAGATTTTATCTTGCAATAAAAATTAGAATGAAATAAATGTAATACTAAAATATTACCCACAGCGCATATCCTTGAACAAAATAATAATGTGCTATGTGGTGTATTAAACCAAATAGTATGTGATACTGAATAAAAATGAATAATACAATATAATAGCTCTTGTAGCCATGATAAATGACTTTTAGCTACTTATTTGTATTGTATAATAGGTGTGTGCTCTGTCTGCATCCACCCTTATAAAGTGCTGGAATGGTGCTTATTGTGACTTTGCAATCATATACCAAAAGAATATACAGTATACATCAGCTATATTGGTATTAACATCAAGTGAAAAGGTATACAAAAAATATTTTTTAAAACAAATTTGTTTAAAAAAAAGCATATAATTTCAGAGAAATACTAGTGCTAAAAAAATACTAGTGCAAAAGGTGGGTGAAAATTATGATATAATTAGTGTCCAAATAGTCCAAAATATTCTAGCTTCAGTGACGGTGTTCAAAACGACAATCGGTGCAGTGGTGGTGTCACCCTCCGTGCTCCTGTGTGATAAGGTAGGTAATTCAAACTCACCAGACGGTGTTGACCCCCAATGTCTTACAACAATAGGGCTTGTATAGTAGGTATCCAGCGGGGTCCCAGCCGTCCGTGTCCGGGTGGTCCTGGATGCTCCTATTGTTTGGTGTGTTAAAGCAGAAAAATCGTACTCCTCATGGTGTAGTATGAATGAAATCCATATTTATTTGGAATGGTAACAAAGATGCGGCAAAGTATAAAATGATAAAAATGTTGGTGGTACAGATACAGATAGAAGGAACTGCTCAAAGCAATATCAGGGGTTGTTCACAGCAGCAATCCCACTGTCACACCTGATCACACTTACATAACTAACCCCGTGGCACGAGCGTTTTCCACACCAACAATAAAAATTAGAGTCTATTATCTGAGAGACAGTAACCACAAATACTGTACAGTGGCTTGATAGTATGTAAGCAACTTGGTTAGACTGCAATATATGAGGGATATAAGGCAGGTTTTATCTTGAAATTAAAGCTGTTCTAAAGGCATTCTAGGTATTAAAGCGGAGCTCCAACCCCTCACCAGAAAATTCTGTAGCTGCTGATTTTTAATACTAAGACTCTTACCTGTCCAGGGATCCCGCAATGTCGGCACCCCAAGCCAATTTTTCAATCACTCCCGGGTGCTGCTGCCGCCTTTCCTTGCAAGGGAACTCGGCAGTGAAGCCTCTGTGCATGCACAAAGCAGGCTGTGCTTTGTGAATGGCCCGGTGGCGGAGGAAGGAGGGGGGTCAAACTTCAGGGGGAACTTACCCTAGAGCAACCATTAGAAATTTGCCAGCTGAGGTCCAGCTGCAGAAATATTGTGTAGCATGTTTACAGTATTGAAGCACCGAAATAGGCCAAATGAGGTTGCAGAAGCTGGTAATATTGGCAGCAATATTTTTATTTTTTTTGGGGGGGGGATAAAAATTAAAAACTTTAATTTGCAGAATCAGCAGCAGGGATTTTGTGGTCATTAAATACAATTAACCAATATTTAATTACCAAAGTCAGACAGTCCTGCTGCTGTACTGAAGGCTCTTTCAGAAAGCACTCTGGCTGCAGGACAGGTCAGAAAGTTCAACTGTACAAGTTCAGGCCTGTGGTCAAGCCTTCATACTCAATAGTCCACGGGGTCCTTACTTCTGAAAATGTTCTCATCAGCTCTGGACCTAGTATAGTAAGCACATATGTGGTTTAGACACTGCCAGTGAGTGCTGCCTGCAACTGAAACTGGACACTGTGATTTAAAAAAAAACTATTAAAAAAGTGGTGCTAAGGCAGCCACTGCTATTACTGCTCCTTTATTCATGGAGGCACAAAGGTCATCGGAGGGGATGCTGCCACCATCAGGAACAGCAGAAAAGAGGTTCTTATACCTCAAAATGCCACATTTTGGGCTCCCTCTGGAATGGTGGGAAGAACTGTCAATTTACTCTTGTAACGAGGATCAAATACAGTCGCCACCCAATAGAAGCCCCTCTCTTTGATCACCTAAATTATTTAGGTTAATTCTCGAAGCAGGCATTTCAGAATAAAAGATGCCATTCACTACAAATTTTCTCCAGCAAAGGACCTTGAGTCATTACATAACTGAAAACAACACTGTTCTTGACAATCTAATCCCACCCACATAGAACCCCAGAGATTTTGGAGGGGTGAAATACAGGGAGTGCAGAATTATTAGGCAAATGAGTATTTTTGAGGATTAATTTTATTATTGAACAACAACCATGTTCTCAATGAACCCAAAAAACTCATTAATATCAAAGCTGACTATTTTTGGAAGTAGTTTTTAGTTTGTTTTTAGTTTTAGCTATTTTAGGGGGATATCTGTGTGTGCAGGTGACTATTACTGTGCATAATTATTAGGCAACTTAACAAAAATCAAATATACAGTATACCCATTTCAATTATTTATTTTTACCAGTGAAACCAATATAACATCTCAACATTCACAAATATACATTTCTGACATTCAAAAAAAAAAAAAACAAATCAGTGACCAATATAGCCACCTTTCTTTGCAAGGACACTCAAAAGCCTGCCATCCATGGATTCTGTCAGTGTTTTGATCTGTTCACCATCAACATTGCTTGCAGCAGCAACCACAGCCTCCCAGACACTGTTCAGAGAGGTGTACTGTTTTCCCTCCTTGTAAATCTCACATTTGATGATGGACCACAGGTTCTCAATGGGGTTCAGATCAGGTGAACAAGGAGGCCATGTCATTAGCTTTTCTTCTTTTATACCCTTTCTTGCCAGCCACGCTGTGGAGTACTTGGACGCGTGTGATGGAGCATTGTCCTGCATGAAAATCATGTTTTTCTTGAAGGATGCAGACTTCTTCCTGTACCACTGCTTGAAGAAGGTGTCTTCCAGAAACTGGCAGTAGGACTGGGAGTTGAGCTTGACTCCATTCTCAACCCGAAAAGGCCCCACAAGCTCATCTTTGATGATACCAGCCCAAACCAGTACTCCACCTCCACCTTGCTGGCGTCTGAGTCGGACTGGAGCTCTCTGCCCTTTACCAATCCAGCCACGGGCCCATCCATCTGGCCCATCAAGACTCACTCTCATTTCATCAGTCCATAAAACCTTTGAAAAATCAGTCTTGAGATATTTCTTGGCCCAGTCTTGATGTTTCAGCTTGTGTGTCTTGTTCAGTGGTGGTCGTCTTTCAGCCTTTCTTACCTTGGCCATGTCTCTGAGTATTGCACACCTTGTGCTTTTGGGCACTCCAGTGATGTTGCAGCTCTGAAATACGGCCAAACTGGTGGCAAGTGGCATCTTGGCAGCTGCACGCTTGACTTTTCTCAGTTCATGGGCTGTTATTTTGCGCCTTGGTTTTTCCACACGCTTCTTGCGACCCTGTTGACTATTTTGAATGAAATGCTTGATTGTTCGATGATCACGCTTCAGAAGCTTTGCAATTTTAAGAGTGCTGCATCCCTCTGCAAGATATCTCACTATTTTTGACTTTTCTGAGCCTGTCAAGTCCTTCTTTTGACCCATTTTGCCCAAGGAAAGGAAGTTGTCTAATAATGATGCACACCTGATATAGGGTGTTGATGTCATTAGACCACACCCCTTCTCATTACAGAGATGCACATCGCCTAATATGCTTAATTGGTAGTAGGCTTTCGAGCCTATACAGCTTGGAGTAAGACAACATGCATAAAGAGGATGATGTGGTCAAAATACTAATTTGCCTAATAATTCTGCACTCCCTGTATTCCTCCTTGAAGCCTGACCCACCTCTTCCTCACCATCAGCACTATAACCCTCCTTCTCATATTTCTCCTCAGTCTATGATTGTCTCACAGGAACGGTGGCAGTAAGAAAATGATCCTATTGGTCTTGAGACAGAAGTGGTATTCCTCTTCCTCCTGCTGGTGTGCCTCCAATGCCCGAGGCCACAGAGTGTGTGTGTGGATAGGCGCAGCATGGTGCGATAAGTAATGATATAGGGACCGGTTGTAGAAAGGAGAACTTGTATTGAATAAAAGGTTCCAATAAACAGAACACCCAGAGGGATAGCAACTCACCAGGGGAATAATCACAGTAGATTTAGATGCATCGACCTGTTCCCTTACCAAGACTTGCCAGCAACCACTAGCCAGATCCAGTCCACACTGGAGAAGAACTTGGCTTGTCCCAGGGCCATTAGGGATTCTTCAAGCCGAGGCAGTGGTTAAGCATCCCTGTAGGTGTATGCGTTGAGTTTACGATAGTCCGCACAGAACCATAAACTGCCATCTTTCTTTCACTCCAGGATGACAGGGGTAGCGCAAGGACTGTGGCTTACCCGGATCACTCCATCCTGTAGCATACTCAGAAGAAATAAACAGGTGCTCTTGAATAAAGTGCGGACTGTAAGGGCACAACATGAGACATGTATCACTTGGTCAGTTTTTAGTAAAATATAATTTTATTAGACAATCATCTAAAACATGAAAGTGTTTTAAAAAAGAGAGAGGGCTCTAAACTAACAGGCCCAACTGCCCCAACCTGCGCAAAGGGTTCTTGACCCTATGAGTTTGGGGGGGGGGGGCTTTTTAGAGGAGGCTATCTTCTAAGATAGCTTTGTCAGACAAGTTTAAAGACCAGGCAGTGCATTATGTTTACAAAAAATTTGACCTAGTAAAATTCACCACACATTAAACATGCAAAACTTGCCTTGAACCAATAGTAGTGGCAAACTCAAACCTCATTCTTATTTCGCAAACATCCACCTAGAAGATTTAAAAAGCTGCTTCTGAATACAAATTAGGATTTAGCAGAGATCAGAAGTACTGCAGGAAAAAACAGGCCATTTCACCGACTTTCAAAAGCATTTTTCAGGAGCTGCCGTCACAGGGCTGCAAACACAAATGGATGGGGGCAATTCACCATGGCAATAATGCATGTTCAGCAAAAACTATGCCTGTTTTCTCATCGCTCTGCTACTCTACATATTGTACAGCTAAACTGTTCTATTATGAAAACATGGGTCAATTGCTTCTGGTTCAGAACGAATACTATTTTATTTATATTTTATTTAATGCTGGTTGAAAATTTCTGGAAAAAATACTTTCATAAAGTGCTATTATAAATAACACTGGACAGATTTCTCATTCCTCCTCACTAAAGCATGTGAGCAAAAATGCATTTCATTTTTATTCAACAGATGTGTAGCTACTGTATTGAGCTGATTTTGTTTTGTTCTTTTTAGTATTTCCCAATTTTTTTTTCACAGACATTCCCAAATAGACTTCAGTGTAATGATAATATTTTTTTCCTGAAAGTGAGAGTGGTGCTGCTCATACACATGTAGCAGGGGCCACTGGTGACTGGCTCCCCTACCCCTGCACTGCTATGTTTCATTAGGGATGACAACTTGGATGGGGTGAAGGGATATATAGGAGGTCCAACTTAAATTAAAGAACAATAACCAAGGACAACTTCTTCCCTGTACAAGATCTTGAACAGTCTTCCCTTCCGGACACTGACAGTTTCTGAGGATAAAATGCAAAATTCCCTTAAAGACTAGAACTCTCAGTCGCTTTAGAAAGTAGCACAGTGTGTTGTAAGCTAAATACAGATACTGATCTCAGCTCTACTGCCTGCAGAACTACCAGCCCACTTAGCTGCTTCTCCACCAGCCCACCGAGCTGCTCTGAAGATCTTCCAGGGCAAAGGATAGGAAGCGTTAAGTGAAACGATGTCCTCTGAAAGGTTGTGGCAGTCTTTTCCCTTGTGAATCCCTGGGTGTGCTGATGTACTCACACTGTCCTCCTTGCTCCCGCTGCTCTCAGGCAAGCTTCCTGATGCTGTAAGGGTCTTCCTAAGCCAGTCCGAGCCCAACCTGGTGGCAGAGCCCCATTCCCCCCCGACACCGAGGTTCCCTACTAGGCCACCGACAGTCTCCTAGCACTCCATCCTCAATCCGACTCATATCAGAATCACTGACTTACTTTTTAATATATTTTTTCAGTGAATATGAATTGAATTATTCCCAATAGTCTATTCTCCTCATTTTATAGGTTTGTTGCACTGCTTTCAGTAGTGTATGTTTATGTGAGAGCATTTACAGTGCATCCGTTTGTTTAAAATCTTTGCAAATTTATTAAAAATAAAAAAAGATCTCATGTACATACTGTAAGTATTCTCAGCCTTTGCTCAATACTTTGTTGAAGCACCTTTGGCACCAACTACAAGTCTTTTTGAATGATGTGATTCTTTTTTGAGTAATTTGAGTCTTTTTGAATGATGCTACAAGCTTGGCACACCTATTTTTGGGCAGTTTCTCCCATTCTTTTTGCAGGACCTCTCAAGCTCCATTAGGTTGGATAGGGAGTATAGGTGCACAGCCATTTTCAGATCTCTCTAGAGATGTTCAAATCGGGTTCATGTCTGGGCTTTGGCTGGGACACTCAAGGGCATTCACAGAGTTGTCCCGTAGCCAGTCCTTTGTTATCATGGCTGTGTGTTTAGGGTCATTGTCCTGTTGGAAGATGAACCACCGCCCCCGTCCGAGGTCCAGAGCACTCTGGAGCAGGTTTTCTTCAAGGATGTCTCTGTACATTGCTGCATTCATCTTTCCCTCGATCCTGACTAGTCTTCCTGTCACAAGTTAGCCTATAGTTTTGTCTGTATATTCTTACCTCCTTGCTGCAGTGCTTCTGTTTTGCCTCCCTTCACATGTGGTGTTTGGGCTTCTCTGTTTCCTATGGGCGTCGCCTGCTCCACTGTGGGTATTATATCCTGTTCCTGTCAATTATTTCCTGGGTCACCTCCCTGTTTGCTTCCCTATATATATACACACGCTCAGTGCACTGTTCCTTGCTTGAGCAACTTCACTGTTCTCTGAGCTCCCATCCGTGTATCCCTTGGCTATTGTATCTGATCTCCTGTGTACCGACCCGGCTTTGTTTCTCCGTCTACGTTTGTCTGCTGCCTGTCCTGACCTCGGCTTGTCTCTTGGATCTCCTATAGTCTCCTGTTTACCCTGCACACGCCAGTGGTCTCCACATTCTCAGCTGGGCCTACCTGGGGGCCGCGACCTGGTTCCAGTCTGCTGCAAGTCCATCCCCACCATCAGGGGCCCTGGTGAAGAAGCAGGCTGGGGCTTAGACTCCGTGCCCTGGGGAATCCTGAGCTGGGGATCTATAAGGGCTCACTACCACAGACCCGTTGACACTTCCAGTTCCTGCCGCTGAAAAACATCCCCACAGCATGACGCTGCCACCACCATGCTTCGCTGTAGGGATGGTACTGGTCAGGTGATGAGCGATGCCTGGTTTACTCCAGACATGATGCTTGCCATTCAGGCCAAAGAGTTTAATCTTTGTTTCATCAGACCAGAGGATTTTGTTTTGCATTATCTGAGAGTCCTTCGTCTATTTACGGATGATGGAGGCCACTGTGCTCATTGGGAGCTTCAATGCTGCAGAAATTATTCTATCCCCTTCCCCAGATCTGTGCCTCCATACAATCCTGTCTTGGAGGGCTACAGACAATTCCTTGGACTTCATGGCTTGGTTTGTGTTCTGACATTCTGACATTCACTGTTAACTGTGAAACCTTATATAGACAGGTGTGTGCCTTTCCAAATCATGTCCAATCAACTGAATTTACCACTTTGCCATTAAAGTTGTGGAAACATTTTAAGGATGATCAGTGGAAACAGGATGCTCCTGACCTCAATTTTAAGCGTCATGGCAAAGGCTGTGAATATTTAAATACATGGGATTTTTTGTTTTTTATTTTTATTAAATTTGCAAAGATTTCAAACTCCTTTCACATTGTCATTATGAGGTATTGTTTGTAGAATTTTGAGAAAAATAATGATTTTTTCAATTTTGGAAGAAGGGTGTAACATAACAAAATGTGGAAAAAGTGAAGTGATGTGATTACTTTCCGGATGCACTGTATCCAATCATATTTCAGCCATCATGTGTTGTCAGGGTCAAAGACATCTTCCTTGAGGCCTTCAGAATCAACAGTGCGGGCACCTGTAGCTTAAAATAAATGGCAATGGAACTATTGCTTTATCCATTTCGATCAGATTTTGAGTTGGTGACACTTTGGCCATCTAGCAGACATACAATAACATCGGCATTTTCTAGTCCTTTGATTTGATAGTCAGAAAGTGTACTCATTTGAGCTAGCATACCGCATCTGTAGCAAACTGCACAAGCTAAACCATAATCCCTGGGGTTTCTGTTGTCTAAGAACTCAAAAGATACTATAAAAATGCACAGAAAACCTGGGGTCGACTGTATTGTTGTCATTTTATTAGGTTAATATTGAGGTTTCTGCTATAGATGATGTATGTGGTGAAGCTGTAGTTAAAGGAGACATGTTGAATTGTGTTAATTGGGTTTCTTGCATTAGTAATGACATTCATTTTTGCTGCATGAAATACCCGTCTGTGATGCAACACCCTGTTACCGTATATTACGTTTCTGTATAATGTTTATGATTTCTATAGCCGTGGCATCATAATGATGGCATTAAGAAGTGGATTAATTCAGGTAGGACACTACTGAAGGCCTTTATGTGAAATGCACAGACTGCAACTGCTCAAAACACAGTTGAGCTGCCAATCGTATAGCCAGAACAGATATGTATAGAAGGTTGGCCTTTTTACAAGTGGAGTTATTTAATAAAGCTGATTTTAGTAATGGGTTACTGAATTTGATAAATAGCGCTTATTAAATGGGATTCCCAAGGTATAGCACTGAAAAAAAATGGATTTTTTAATACATACCTGTAAAATCCTTTTCATTTGAAACAGGACATTACACTACCTTCCTTTTTTCCAGACCCTCAGAGGAGGAAAAATTATTGCATTCTCTTGATGTAATGCGTGCACTTAAATTTTACTTGGCAAGATCAGCTCAGATTTTTAAGACCAAGATCTTGTTTGTGCTGCCAGAAGGGCCCAGGAAAGGGTTGGCAGCAACTATGTCTACAATTTCTCATTGGATTCACCAGGTTATTACCCAGTCGTATGATTTAGAAGGGAGGGTTCCACCTTTTCCTGTAAAGGCACATTCTACCAGAGGAGTAGGTGCCTCTTGGGCACTTCGCCATCAAACCTCTATGGCTCAGATTGACAAGGCCGCGACCTGGTCGTCGGTGCATACGTGTTCATTCATTTCTAGCAAGTGGATGTTGAGACCCAAGAGGAATCTTCTTTTGGCTGTAGTGTTCTGCAGGCAGAGGTGTAATCCTTTTTGTGGTTGGATGGTTGTGTTTTTTGGTGTCCTCCTCCCCTCAGATGCATTGCTTTGGGACATCCCATATGTTATAATTTATGGATCTGTGTCCCGTGATGTACGAAAGAAACATGGATTTTTTTTATTACAGACTTACCTATAAAATCCATTTCTTAAAGTACATCACAGGACACAGAGGTCCATCCCCTCTTCTATGGGGCCTTTATTGCTTGCTACAAAACTGAGGTACTTCCCGTGTGGGAGGGGTTATATAAGAGGGCATCTTTTCTGATTGGTTAACAGTGTCCTTCACCAGTAGGTGGCTATATAACCCATATGTTAGGGTTCATGTTTCTGTGTCCCGTGATGTACGAAAAGAAATGTAATTCCACCTAATTTTTTTACTTTTTTGGATGCAGTGGAGAAGGATTAGTCCCTCTGTGTTTGTTCTCTGCTTTCTGTATCCATGTTATGAAGATTTTCCCTGATCAGAGGTATTGAGACAGGATAAAAAGGCAATCTCTTAAGAGGGGAGGCCATACAAACATGATAAAGGTACTAAGCCCATGCTAAGAAAAAAGGGGCTTTTTCTTTCAGTCCCTATACCTCTCTTACTACCTAAGTTACCAATTTAATGGGACAGAATGTAAGGGCAATCCTCTCCAAAAGGGACAAAATATTTTCACCCCTACCTATTGCATCCAAAATAAAACAAAATGTTTTAGCTTAAATTATGGTTTAAATTACATACGTATGTCCAATGGATGAAATCACCAATATATATTTTGTTTGAAATGCTTTTAAAATTAAAGCATTTTAGAAATTCTTTCACTTTGTTGTCCTTTTTTTGTTATGTACCTGTTATTCTTTTCAGCCTACTATGACACACTATACCTCCATTGGGTTGGGATTTGACACAGCGATAGGTGTGCGCAGGAGGTGCCGGCAGCTTGGAGTGGGCGGAAGAGGGAGGAGTAAACACAGCCTGCAGTGTGCGACAAACTTAAGCCTACCAGGAAAAGGTAAGCTGGGCTAAGCACAATGTAGTCAGTACACATACATACACACGCATGCATGTGTGTTTGACCTTTGGGGTGCACACCCTAATGCAATAGGCTGCACACACCTATGAACACAGCCATTGGAGACACATATGCTCATTACTTCAGGTGCAGTCCAGTGCTGGCGCTACCACTAGGCAAATTAGGCAGCCCCCTAGGGCACACTGCCACCTAGGGAGCCCAGCCACTGGTTTCCCTACCCTACCTCTCAGTCTTCCCCCGCCGCCTGTGCAGCCACTATAGACCGATTAATGAGTATCATTAGGCGCTGTGCAGCCCAGTGGCAGCACTGAAGACATATCTCGACCCAACTCAGTCTCCTGACATTCTCCTGAGTCCTGGCAGAACTGAGGCTGCGTGCGCCTCTATGATTAGTGACAGATAGGTCACAGTCTGTGACCTGTCTGTCTCTCTCAGAGATTCTATGGTGACAGAAGTGGTGATCATCCCTCCCATCCATGCCATCCCAGAGACCAGTACAGCCAGCCAGCTCTGCCTTTCTCCCCTCCCCATTGTCCAGTGGCAGAGCACAATCACGTGACGATCCGAGTAGTAAGCGCTCTGGGGTCGGTGCCTGGTGTGACAACTGCAGCTTGGACTGGAGACACCGCCGAGGCAGGGTTTGTGCCTGAGACTAATGCCCCATACACACGTGCAGATTATCTGCAGACTTTTGTCTGCAGACTTACCTTTTCTATGTAGTGAAGGGCCTGCCGGATTGCATACAAATTGAAAGTAGGTTTGACCTCATATTATATGGTTTTGGTAAGTCTGCAGACAAAAGTCTGCAGATAATCTGCACGTGTGTATGGGGCATAAGAGAGACAAAGTTGTTGGATGCAGAGGCAGCAGAGCAGAGCCCCGGAGGTGAGTGAAGAACACAGTGACATTCTAGAACTGTGTTAGTGTATAAGACTTATCTGTCCTCAGACTCCTCAAATGTATGATGTCATCCCATCCTCCTCTCCACCCCTCCTCTTCTCATTCACCCCCTCCTCTTCTCTCCTCCACCCCCTCCTGCTTCTCACCTTCCTCTCCTCCACCCCTTCCTCCTTCTCCTTCCTCTCCTCCACCCCTTCCTCCTCCACCCCTTCATCTCCTCCTCCTCCCCCCTTCCTCTCCTCCTCCCTTCCATCTCACCCCCTCTTCCCCCCTCATCCTCCCCTCCTCCCTTCCATCTCACCCCCTCTTCCCCCCTCATCCTCCCCTTCTCCCCTCTATACCAAAGGTACTCGGCCTGTGACAGGAGCTGGCGCTATACAGAAAGCATCAGCTCTGCTTCCACTAGCGCCAGCTCCGTTATTCACACTAATGCTCGGCATGGTGGGCCAGGAACCAGCCGGCAGTACAAACCAGCAGTACCTGCCCTGGAGGACAGCCAGCAGCAGCGTCCAGCCATAGCCACCTGGGGGATAGCAGCAGCCGCCAGCCATACCTATCTGGGGGACAGCAGCAGCCGCCAGTCATACCTATCTGGGGGACAGCAGCAGCCGCCAGTCATACCTATCTGGGGGACAGCAGCAGCCGCCAGACATACACCGCTGGGGAACAGCAGCAGTCACCAGCCATACCCCCCCCCCCCCCCTGGGGAACAGCAGCAGCAGCAGCCAGTCAGTTTTTAAAAAGCTAATGCATACATGGGCAGGGCAAAGGGGGTGGAGTCAGGGGCAGAGCCAAGAGGGCGGCAAAATGAGGTTTTGCCTAGGATGTCAAAAATCCTTGCACAATGTTGTTCCTTGGGTGGGAATGCTGTGATAATGTGCAAGCATGCTTGTATGAGATGGTTGACTTTGTATTAATGATGGGTGATATATGTGTGACTGATGTCTACACAGGGCAAACCTGACAATACTTCCCATAGGCACAGGCTTTCTCTGTCTAATGATAAATCTGGCACTGGTTTTGGCAAAAGAAAATGCTGAGCAGCTTAAACCCTGAATCAGATCCTGTTTATCAAAATTTGGTATGGTGATCTATGGGCTCCCCTATCCTTAACATAACTGCACCAGTGGAGGAATTTACCACTTCTGTTAGCAAAGAAACATTAAAGTACTTTGTGACCAGTGATCTAACTTTTATTTTAATATTTTGAAGAGATTAAAAAAAAAAAAAAAGGCTTATCCCCACAACGGTATGAGATGCCAATGTCTTTTATTTTCAATCACACATTGCCACCTAGTGGCTTAACATACTTTCAATAAATATAGCATTGGTGAAGTTCATTATATACACTGGTTGGCAAAAATATAAGCAAATCAGAAAATGTAACATGAAGGATGTCTGGAATGGTGCCATTTCAGAAGAAATGATTGCTTTAGCGATAAGCATAAATAGTTTATCATGAGCTGCTAACTAATGTTAAATGTCAAAGTGACATCTTCAGCTGACGGCATTGCAAGAGAAGTAGTAGATTTGCATATCCTCTGTAACAGGTAGCTGAACATACCTGGGTTTAGTTTTGCGTGGGTTCGCTGAACATTACTGAAGTTCAGGTGTAGAATCCAAACCCAGATGAAGTCATTGGAAGCTTAATGTAAAAAAAAAAAAAAAAAAAAAAAATTAAATTTTTTTAGACTAATAGGCAAGGGATTGTCAAACAAATGGCACAGGGGTCGAAACTGTCCTAGGGAACACGTACCAAATACATTTTTTTTTAATTCCATTTTGGCACGGGGCAACAATTTTAATAATGCTTATAGGGCAACATTAAAAATTCCAATACCTTAAATTCTCCCCTACAATCATTAATGGGAGCAGAGTCTAAATTTCCACTAGTGCTACTTGTCATATGGCTTTGTGTGTCCAAAGTTGCATGACAAGTCACAGCCCATTGATTTTAATGGCAGCTGTTCCCATCTATGTTCCCATATTTGCAACTTTGAAAATCAGCAAACTCAAAAAGGTACCTGCACTACTTTGATTCAACTTTTTCTGTGACTTTGTTCCAGAGAGTGTAACTTAAAGTCGCATCAAAGTCGCACTCTAGCCTAGTGGCTACATTTCCACTTGTGCGGCTCTTAAGTTTTTCTATTTAGAGTGCGACTTTGAGTGCAGCTTTGATCCAACTTCGCACTCTCTGGATTAAAGTCGCATCAAAGTAGTGCTGGCACCTTTTCAAAGTCGCTGATTTTCAAAGTGACATAGATGGGAACGGGTGCCATTGAAATTAATGTGCTGTGACTTGTCATGAAACTTTATGTGTCCGAAGTCACATAACAAGTCGCACCAGTGTAAATAGTGGAAACACTGGGGGTTAGGATGGCCCATTCAACACCCTTCAAGCACAAGAAGTGTGAGAGTATGGGAGTGTGTATGTATAGGAGTGTGTGTTTGTGTATATGTGTTTGTGTGTGTATATATATGTGTGTGCATGTAACTGTATATACGGTATATATATATATGTGTGTGTGTGTGTTGTATGGGGCTGTATGTGAGAGTGTGTGAGAATTTCTGTGCGTCTTTCTGTATGTGTTACACTGTCAAATAATAAATAATGTGAACCCACCAAAAAATCAATAAAATACATTCTATAACTACAACCATACACAATAAATAAATATAAAGTACAAAATTCATATGAAGTGAAGTGTAATGTTTCATGCAGTACTGCACTTGGTTGTTCTTTCACCATCTACAAATTTTCATGAACTTCAATCACCTATTTATTGATTTATTTATATTTTAGGAACTTTCCAAATTACTTATTTATGGACGTCTTTATTACACTTCACTTTATATGAAATCTGTACTTTATATTTATTTGTTGTTTATGGTTGTAGTTATATTATGTATTTTATTGAATTTATGGTGGGTTCACATTATTTATTATTTGACAGCGCAACACATTTGTTTTAGTGGTCTTCTTTGAATTATTGTGTGATACAGTGAGTGCTGCAGTCTTTTGTTGATATCAATTTTTGTGATTTCTGTTATTGACACTGAGCACAGGATATATTTCCCTTTTTTTTTATATATGCACACTTGGAGGAGTGATTTGGCAGGGCCGGTGGTAAGAGGATATGTGCTGGGGGGGGGGGCTTTTGGAGGGGAGAGGACTTGTGCTAGAAGAGGGGGGTTTGATTGGACATCCCCCACCCCCACCTTTTAGCACAAATCCATTCCCCTCCTAAACAGCCCCCCTTCACATATCTGCCCCCCCCACCTTCTAGCACAAATCCACTCCCCTCCCAAAACACCCCCAGAATATATCTGACCCCCCACATCCCACCTTCTAGCACAAGTCCTCTCCCCTCCCAGATCACTCCCAGCAGATATCTAACCCCCCCCTCCACCCCACCTTCTAGCACAAGTCCTCGCTCTTCCCAAAGCGCCCCCCGAGCACATATTCAAAGCCTGGGTTTTGTTTACCCATGCTCTTTAAGCCCCTCCCACTGTGAAATTCAGTCACACACACTTTTTTCCACAGCACGCATAGTGCACCACAGGTCTCTTCCTCCCTCAAGTGTCCCTCATTCTCAAGTTTAAAAGTTGGGATGTATGGTTTACCCACTTGAGCTTCAGAAGGTATTACCCCCTTCATGACCAGAGCGTTTTTGCTAATCAGCACTGCACTTCTTAACTGGCAATTGCACGTCATGTAACACAGTACGTAGATTCAATTTTTATAATTTTTTTCACACAAATAGAGGTTGCTTTGAATATTTTTTCACCACTGTTTTTTTTATTTATTGATTTTATTTTATTTTTTGTTATTTAAACAATTTGGAACAATTTCAATAAAAATAAATAAATACATTTTCTACATTCTGCTATAAAACATATCCAATAAAAAGAATCCTAAAAAATCTAATTTCTCCATAAATTTAGACCAAAATGTGTCCTACTACATGTCTTTGGTAAAAAAGAAAAAAGCCCAATAAGTGTATATTTATTAGTTTGTACAAAAGTTTTGCATCTCCCGTTACTCCTTTTATATACTGGGAAGGTTTTTATTGTTATATTTGTAATTTTTTATTCTGTTTCAAAAATACGTTGTGTGTTGCTATGTACTGTATAATGGCACCTGTGATCTGTTTACTTTTATAATCTTATAATAAACATTACTGAAAGAGAAAAGTTATACCATCTACAAAACTATGGTATGTACTGTATACTGGAATTTAAGCAGCTATGACATTATACTGGTAATGGCAGTGTTTAGCGGCTTATAGTGGGACTAAGATAGTGTGGTGGGCAATCTGGCACTAGCTAATGCTGGCTGGCAGGTACACTGACTAACTGACATGGACATCAATAGCGAGACTTTAGTGTCACATGGGCTGAATGCTGAGCAATATTGGTCGGTTCAATAAAAAACGGCCGATATTTGGCCTGTGTGTATGGCAGCCGGCTTCTGTCGGATGAGCATGTTGGAGAAACCAACAGCTGACTGGCTTCCAATCAGCGCCCTCAGCCAATGGCTGAGAGCGCTAACTGGAGTGTTCTGGCAGGGGGGCTATTCCCCTGTCAGAACACAATAGCACAGTGGGGGAAATCGTTGTACTAACATCGGATTGTTAGTACAGCGGCTCCAATCCAAAATATGATCGTGTGTACTAGGCTTAATACAGCAATAATACTGTACACTGTCACTGTACTACTGATACTTTGCAGTTAGGAGAAACAGCCAGATCGCTGTTCACAGTGCACAAAGTGCTTATGTCTTTGTAAACAAGTTTGTACAAAAAAATTGTGCACCACATTGCCCCTGCCGCAGCAGAATGGACAGCTACATAATCTAAGGGGTTAATTTGCTTCCACTTAAAAATATACACAGGACTATTACTACTTGCCTTTTTAGACTGTATGATCTAAATTATTACATTTTATTTTTTGTTATATGACTGACTCTTTTTCAATTTGAAACTCCTGAAGAAGCGGGTCAACCGGGAAACGTCAGGTAGTGGCTAACTGTATACCCCATCTGTATATTTTGTTATATTCATGATTTTGAGTAGATATCCAATTTTCAGTTGAGCCATTGAAATGGGTTTATTGTTTAATCATTGATTTTATGTCTCCTCTGTATATTTTTTAATTCATTTGTAACAAAGAAACTTGATTTTACTTGGCGGCAATGCTTTTGATGGTACCAGGAAAAATCCTTCTGCCCTCCGTCCCCTTCAATCGTTTTCTGCTTCCGCGTAAAGATGATATCTTAGCAAGCAGAAGACCCCATAATTGAAGAAAGTACTGTATATAATGCCAAACATTATATCCTGATCCTGGAACACCACTATGGCTGAAGTGCAGCTTGGTCAAGGGCACATTCCCAGGCTTCTTTAACCACTTAAGCCCCGAAAGATTTTACCCCCTTCCTGAACAGGGGGTATTTTGCGATTCGGCACTGCGTGATTTTAACGGACAATTGCCCGGTCGTGCGACGCTGTACCTAAACGAATTTCACATCCTTTTTTTCCCCACAGAGATTTCTTTTGGTGGTATTTGATCACCTGTGAGATTTTTTTGATCATGCGCTATAAACAAAAAAAGAGCGTCAATTTTGCAAAAATAACAATATTTTTCACATTTTTTTTATATGAAATTCCCCCCCAAAAAAATGTAAAAATCAAAATTTAACATTTTCGGACAATTTGTTTAATGCTACATATGTTTGGTAAAAAAATAAATCGCAAAAAGCGTATTTTGATTGGTTTGCTCAAAGGTTATCGCGTTTACTAACAAAAAGGAAAGATTTTTGTCATTTTTGTTGTTTTTTTTTAACGCGTAATGGCAGCGATCTGCAATTTTTTTGCGGTACTGCGACATTGCGGCGGACAGATCGGACCCTTGACTGACATTTTTGACACTTTTGGGCTTACCAGTGACATTTCTACAGTAATCAGTGCTATACATATGCACTGTTACTGTAAAATTACACTGGCAGTGAAGGGGTTAACTTTATTTGAGAGGGAGGGGCTGTGTGTGTCCCTAGGGGCGTGATTCTAACTGTGATTGGCTGTGGCTTGAGCTGTAGGAACAATGATCAACGGTCCTACATAGTAGAACCGTATTATCATTGTTTCTACACAGGGGAGAATGACAGGTGGCTTGTTTACACAAGCCGCCTGCCTTTCTCCCTCTCCACCGACGATCGCCGAGTAACCTGCGGTCATCAGGTCCGCCGGTCACATGCGCGGGGGGGGGGGGGGGTGCGGGAGCGCGCCTCCGACGGCGCGCGTTCGCTCCCCAGAGCCTCACCAGCTAGTGACGTATATATATGTCACTTTGCCTGTGAGGGGCTGACCGCCGCAGTAAATGTACTTGCGGCGGTCGGCAAGTGGTTAAAGGAGCTCCAGGAGCATGTGTGCTCACTGCTCCAGTTCATTGATAGCACAGTATACTGCAGCAAAGCTTGTTTAGTTCAAAGTAGTGCCTCTACCTCTTGCAGTGTGAGGCCTTCTTCACGGAGGATTAAAAGAAGTGGATACAAATTATATACTTACAATGGTTATATTTAAAATACATTGAGTGATTTGCAGTCAATATACAGTATAACTAACTGTGCTGTCTTTTTAATACATGCCTAAGGTTCATATGCTGGGGGCATTAAAATGTATTAAAAAGAGGAGTTCCTTTAGGTATATTTTCCTGTAAAAGTGTAAATATTACTTTGTTCTGAAGTAGCAATCTGGAGGTCCCCCCATCACCACGAAATTTTATTAAAGGGGGGGGGTGGATGGGGGTCCCTTCCAAAAACCCATACCAGACCCTTAAGCGACTATGCAGCCTCCACACTTGCCCCTCTACTAAACCATACTAGCCCATATGTCACTTGCACACTTTGTATACTTGCACAAAGTCAGGGATTTTGTAGGATTAGAGTCAGGTGTATAATTAGCCAATTATACCATGCAGGTGCTAATAACAATCAATTACATATGTACGTTGAAACGCAATCATTAAACAGAAACAGCTGTGTAGGAGGCTTAAAGCGGTTGTAATGGCAGAAGGTTTTTTTTATCTGAATACATTCTATGCATTAGGATAAAAAGCCTTCTGTGTGCAGCAGCCCCCCTCAGCCTCTCCAATACTTACCCGAGGTCCATCTAGATCCAGCAATGTTGCAGGAGTCTCCACTGCCCGAGTCTCCCCTCCTCATTGGCTGAGATAGCAGCAGGACACCCTTGGAAAGGGGCGGGGCCTGGCCATGGCTCCATGTCTGAATGGACACAGGGAGCTGTGGCTCGGGTGCCCCCCATAGCAAGCTGATTGCTGTGGGGGCACTCAACAGGAGGGCGGGCCTGGATCCCCAAAGAGGGACCTGAGAAGAGGAGGATCCAGGCTGCTCTGTGCAAAACCACTACACAAAGCAAGTATAACGTTTGTTTTTTAAGAATAAAAAAATGAGAATTTAGTATCACTTTAAAACCGATTCTTGGCAATTTTGTGCTAAAGGCACTGCTGGGCACCGATGAATTGAGTTTCCTTAGCTGACTATTGTGTCTACAGGCCTCAATGCCTGATCAATGGTGTCCTCAATGCTGAGCAATATTACAACTTTGATTTCTGAAAGCATTCTTAATTTACTGCATTTTTTCCACACCTGCCTAAAACTGTCAAAAAGCAAGACACCCATGTGGTTAGGCTATCGTGGTTGTAGCAATTGTCTAAAGAAAAAAAGCAGTCCGGCACTGGCAGTTTCCATTATAGCCGAACCACACAGACTCCCTTTATTCACAATTTAGGTTTATTCAGTTAAAAAGTGTTTTGACAAAATAAATAAAACAGAAGAGAAGGCGACACAAAAGATGTATGAATGAATTTAATTTCATCTACAATACAGCATTTGGAAATGTGGAAAAAAAATTGACAAATTGCATGTAACATTTAAGACATGCACACAGGACCTTAAGACAATAAAAGAAAAAGCAGCAGCGTAAACAATTACAATTTTACAAAGCCAAAGATTTTATCAGCAGATGGAAAGATGAAACATTACACACATTTCCAAACATACTAACACTTGCACGCTGGATCAAAAAAAAAAAAGCTCCACTTCTGCTCCAGCTTTCTCTGTGACCATTTTACTAATCATTTCTTGCGCACATGTAAATAAAAGAATGAAAAACTATCTATCTTTCTGTAACTGCAGCCTTCCTAAAAATATTAGAACTTAAAAACAATAACACGATGAGGGTTTGCCTAAATTTTACATCAGAAAAAAAAAGACAACACATTTAGACAATATTTGAGCAGCCTTACAGGTAAAGGATTCCACAGATTTCGGCAAAGCTTTCAAAGAAAGTTTTCTACATTTGTGGAACACAACACACATTTTTGTACTCTTTCAGAAAACAAAGTACGATTTAAAAAAGGCCACATTCGTTTTGGGTGAAGGGCAATTAGTGATGTTACCATGCAAAGATATATTTACTTCCACTTGGATAAATTGCCTAGTGATGATCTCCAATAGTTGTTCTTGTAGGTCTATTAGAAAATGGAGATGACATGAAATTCTGACAAATACAGCAGCGGATGATCATCGTTGGTGCAAACATAAAGGACCACTATTCATGTATACTGATAATCATAATAAATAGAAAGTGAACTTTTATTTCACAAGCTTTTTGAGCCAGTTCATACCAGGATGAATGGTATGAACTGAATTTCATTAAATGGGCTAAAAATTGCACTGCATCACACCAAAGTAGTGCATGAACTACTTTTGAAAACACACTGCAATCAGTTTGTATGGTACTTTGGTACCACGTGATCCGAGGAAGGTAAATGCACAGCATTTGCCATCTGATTAGGGTCTTATTGACTTTAAACTGACACCTGCTGCAGATCGCAGACTCAGCGCGTTTTGAACATGGTGTGGGAAACTCACACGGAACGCAGGTTTCTTGCATGGTGTTCCAGTGTGAATCGGCACTATGCATTTTTCTCCAAATTACAAGCAGGCCAAGCTGACGAGCAAGACTGACAGTGGCCAGACACCACCAGGGCTGCTTAAACAGTTGGATCATCCAGAGCAGCCATTTTTAATTTAACAGTATAAAAGGGTATTGAACCCAAAACCAGAAAAGTAATGCATATATTGCAGCTTACCAATCATTAGATGTGGTGGCTTCATTACTTCCCCCCCCCCCCCCCCCTCAGTTTTCACCTGGTGATCTGGGAAACACCTCCTGTATTAGAGTGCCCCCACTATGGATCTAGGAGTACATAGGCACAGCAGCAGCATTTTAGTCTGGGGGAAGGGGAATGTTAGATGTACTAGCAGATTTAGATACACTAAGGAATTGAAGCTGAACTCCTGCTCACACTACAGTTACACAAGCAGTCACAGCAAACTGTTTATGTTAAACCTTTATCCCAAAAGAAAACTCTTATCATTGTAAGTAGAGATCAACCGATTATCGGCAAAGCCGATATACCGAGGGCCGATCTGCACTTTCCCCGATATACTGGAATCGGCCCCTGAGGTTACTGATCTTGCCAATATTTTGGGAAAGTGCATGTACCGGAGTGATACCTGCAGCTAGAGGCATCACCCCGGTACCGGCGTCCATAGCCAACAGTCGGCTGTCTGGACAACCTTTGTGGCTGAGAAGGCACTCGGCTGTCATTACAAGGATCAGGAGGGGACGTCCCCCCCCCCCCCCCCCCATCCTGCACGGCCACCGAAGAGAAGACCCGATCAAAGTTGCATTTGGCTCTGATCGGGTCTCCGTGTAAAAACCCGGAAGTGATGTCATGACATCACTTTCGGGTACTTGGCGCCAAATTCCAATGAAATTACAGCATTCAAAACAGCCAAACTTGGCGTTTTGAATGCTTTTAAGTTCAAAGGAGGGGTTTGGGGTATTTTAGACACCCAGATCCCTCCACAAGAGTACCTGTAAAAAAATATTTTTTTTTTTTTAATGTACGAAAATATCGGCCAATATCGGCCGATACCGATATGCGATGACCAAAATATCAGCAATAAAAACACCTTTGCCAGTCGTACATGGTTTGTTTCAACACTGATCTCTACATTTGCAGGAGAGCTTGTTCTGTTGAAGAACAAACTTACTGGTAGGATCACTAGCGAGTAATAAAGAAAACACACAATGTATACAGTACTTGCACTTAGGTCTGAATATACCAGAAAAGAGAGGTCCCAGAACAGTCCAAAGAACGGCTGTCACATAGGGGGTTAAGTCTCTGTTGTTCACACCACATTGCTGCTCTCTCAATCAGCAGGCACTAAAGATTGTAAAGACACAAAGAAGAAGCTCTTCTACCTATTCGTGTCTTTACAGAAATAAAGCCTACAAAGAAAACCAATGCTGTCATCACATCTAAAAATTGGTAAGCTGCAATGTATAAAATGTTTGCTTTTGGGTTTCATACCACTTTAAATACAAGGTACCATTGTAAGTGCACCCCTGGCAGTGTTGTAGTCTGTCCAAACCCCTGTCATGGTCACTTGACTTGTATGAATTTGTGGACAAAAGAATAAATTGAGCTATGTAAAATAGTAAAAAAAGAGTTATACTGAATCTCATCATAACATACATACAGATATCAGAATACAGTATTTTTCCTTCAAGTGTTTTTTTTTTTATAGCAGAACATTACACAGTGGAACCTCACAAGGTTCTCTAAATGCCCTCCACCAAACGTACCAGTTGGGGTGGAGTTCGCAGTTAAAGAATACACATTCTTGTAGGTTTTTTTCTACATAACCCAAGTAAGCAGCCTACCCTAAACTACAAGAACCGCATGCAATATACAATTTATTTAAGGTATTGTCAACTGTTCTTAAACAGCCAGCCCAATTTTATATGCATTACTTTATACACATTTTATCTGGAAAAATGTAGATATATAGTACCTTAAAAATAGGAATGTTTACATTCAAAATCATAACTTGATCATGTTTCTCAAAGTCTAAATTGTTACTGGACTTAAAGAGATGCTGTCACCTGCCCATTTAGAACAGCGTGACACTGTCCTGCTGATAGCCCACCCTCCACCCCCATCAATATATACTCACAGATCTACCCTTCCTCATTGCTCCCCTGCAGGAAGGGTCTGCTCTGAGTATGCTTCAGTGTAGTGGATGACAGAGGTGGATTTTGCCATCCGTCCTCCAATGTGACATTATTCAGTCGTGGCAACTGGGGTCTGAGCACTGTGACAGAAAGTTCCATGCCCTCACACACTCCATCAGAGCAATGAAGTGGGATGGTAGCCAGGGAGCAGTGAGCAAAACTTGCTGGGGGGGGGGGGGGGGGTTATCAGCAGACATTTTGTATTCCATGTGCAGATCACAGGAGACATACATTTATTTGAAAAAAAATTGTTCAAGCAAAAATTTGCTAAAATAAGTTTATTAATAAAATAAATAAGGCATAGCTAACCTGACCCATTGGGGAAACACAGGATCTGCAAAATGTAACATATGCAAGATTTTTTTCTAAGTATAATATTAGTTAAGTGCACACTAGGCAACAGTCTGTAAACCTAAATCAGTCAGCAACATCTAAGTTGGTCTTTGGCATGTACATGGCCATATATTCTAAAGCTCCTCCTCAAAAATTATCATTTTTACTTTACCAGTAAAGAAAAAAAACTGAGGAAAATTTGAAGCTTGACAACAGTAAAGATTTTGCAACCATGGATCAAATCAATATAAAGATTGACAGCCGTAATTGACCTCAAATTGACGTGCATTTGTTTCTTTTCCTCTGTTCACATACATGGCTTGTGGCATATTGCTCTGGCTTAATAGCATAACCTTCTTGTTTTAAATTCTATCGTAAATACACTGTCTTCCTTCATATTGTAAAGCACTGCGCAAACTGTTGGTGTTGTATAAACCCTGTAGAAATATTATAACAGACTGAATTTATTTAGAATTTACAACAGGTATTTATATAATACAGACAATTTACCTAGTGCTTTACATATTGTACATTCACATCAGCCCCTGCTCTCAAGGAGCTTACAATCTTGGGTACACATCTCACATGCATAAATTACATACACATACTTTGGCCAATTTGGACAGGAGCCATATGCTGCTAGTACAGCAAAAGCAATAGTCCACCTTAAAAAAAAAAAAGGAATAAATGCACCCATCTTATTAAAATAAAACATAAAAAATGTAAGCCTGCAGAGCACTGCAACCATGATCAAGGTGTTGTACATGCAATGCACAGGCTCCTGCATGGTTTACCTCCAGCCCCAAGTTTTTACAGAGATAATGACTGTAGTTTATGTGGGTTGGAGGAAGCAAAAATTGGACTACATGTGCGATGATGTTTCTGAACTTGTGCCAGCGAAATCGGAGAATCCCCCTGCTGCATTTGCAGATGGAACTTGTAGTCTTGCCATTCACAGTATCTGTGTGAATTTATGATGCTGCTGTGTGGACGGAACCACACACCGAATTATAAAGACAACAGGATGCTACAGGGAGAAGCATCCTGGAAATCAGATGAGGGCTGGGGAATGCAACCCTAAATATGGGTGTAAAAAAAAACATGGTCAAAAAGGTGGAAAATTTCTTTAGATCCCGTATACACTAGATGTGGTGGGGCTGTTCTGGCAGCTATTTCCAGTAATTATCCACAGACATGGCAAAATGCATGCAGGCAGTAATTTATTTTTCTTTTCTTTTCAGTGCACCGAGTGGTAATTAAAATCACCATATCACCACACTGCCGTGGTGAACAGAACTGTTTAAATGTCCCTTGTGACAATTCAAGATATTTCTGTAAATCAAAAAATTGTAAACAGCATGATGCACCAGGACCAGCTCATCAGCACTAATAATGTACACCAGTGGCTGTGCATGAAGATTGGCTCACTGATGTGAACAGATTCTTGAAGCGGAGCGGATACCTGTCAAATCCGGGTACCTGCTGCTGGTAATGGAGCTCCCTTTCCATCTAACCCCACAAGATTTCACCTTTGGAGTACCATTAGCATGCAAATAGCTAGTATATGCGCAAACTGATACCCACTAACAACAACTTTTTAAATTTGTCCAGACTTGCTCTTAAGTAATAAAAAAAAAACGTTAGACCTCACTTAATGACTTGATGATTGTGCGCATTACTTCATGCATAATACTAAAACTTTCTCTTAAAGTGTAACTCTGCGTTGTGACAAATTTGGAACTGCAATACAGGGCAGTAAAATATTAAACTTTATAAATAGAACTTTTTTTTTTACCTTATTTGCTTCATTAGCCTATAAAGGCTTTCAAAATGTCCACCATACCCTAGACATGTTCATATTTTAGCTAATGGCATGGGGTTCAGATTCCAACCATCTAGAGTCAACTATAAATTGTTAAAATAAGCACAATATTACATGGCTGCTGCAGTTTTTGTATGCAAACCATTAAAATTTTAACATTCTGGTTTTGCCTTAGAAATGTGCATACTCTGTATAACTATAGCCAAACAAAACAGGAGATACGTACTATTTACAAAGCTAACTTAGCTGCCCTGGCAAAGAATATCAACTTCGTGAACAAGTGGATTTACACTTCAAAGCCCAACTCCACATCTACTGCCGCCCCATACATTAACAAAATACACAGCATGCATACCTTAAATCCAGCTGTCTTTTGGTCACATGGCCATACTAGAGCTGCTTCCTGTCCAACAGCAGCTGTGGGTGGTCTTTACTCATGCATCAACAGAGGCCCCTTTCACACTTGTGCAGCTTGTCCTGCGACTTGGGACTGCAAAGTCGCAGGACAAGTCGTAGCCCCATGATTTCCAATGAATACCGTTCATTTCTGTGCGACTTCAAAGTGGTCCCTGCACTACTTTGGTCGATTCTGATGCAGTTTGAGGTCCATAGACCTCAAGATTACACAGGCATTGCTATAGGTCGCGGCAAAAATTGTACAACTTTCAGGTTGCACAAGGGTGAAGGGGGCCTTAAACTGACTTTGTGTGGCCCCTAATGGGTATGTACATGACTGCCTGGATTTACAGGAAATGGGTTGAAGGATGGTGAGTGTCATTCAACCCAGAAAAGGACCAGTGCTTGATGGCTGGAGTGGCACGTGCTTTTTTAACAAAGCATATTTAATTTTTGTTGTAAGAGTGGAGCAAACCTTTAAGTCTCTTTCACTGAAAATGATTATAACCATTGTCAAGCAATTATTAGAAAGCAACTTAATAATGACTCCCCTTAACAGTCTTGCAGTTGTTGCTGACCTATATATATATTGTGCTCTGACACAGACATACATAAGTTCTAAAAATAGAAAGAAATGAACAAAAGCTCCAAAAACTGAATTTGCCAATGGCTGATATGGACATACATAAACATTTTCTATTGAGACCGCATCTATTAAATACGTAAAAAAAATGGTAGATTAAAAAAAAAAAAAATGTATGAGTTTGGCACAAACTGTTTGCTAATGACCTTTGCAGTCTTACTGCAAATTCTCTGAAGCCACTAAGCGCAGCTTTTTTTTTTTTACAATTAGTATAAAAATAGATATGCTTACTGCATAAAAAAAAAAAAAATCACCAAAAACTAAAAAAAAAAAAAAAAAATAACTTAGTTTGCTGTGTAAATCTGATGACCACAGGCAACCTATAGCTATAGGTTAACAGTGAAAACAATTTTAGGTTCAAATACAGAAATAACCAACATGATGAAAAATCCTAAAAGAATTCCTGCATTCTGCAAGAGAAAATATCCCCAACGACTGCATCCATGGTCACTTGCATCATTGTGCAACATCTCGGGTACCTGCAAACCATAAACAAGGATTACGTTACACTGGCCAGACAAAACAAGACATCCTGACACACATGGTTTACAACACAGGAATAGAATAATACATATGCTGTATAAAAATTCAGCTATATTATGCAATATATAGTCATGCACACAATGTTACAAAGTACTCTGCTATAAAAAATAAATGAAAATATGAAAAATTAGGACAGAAGAGTATATGGAAAAAACAATAGTGTTTCATATGTTATACTGAACAAGGAAACTGGCACATTGTATTAAATAAGACCTTCACCTTTTCTCTTCCTAGTCCCTGCCCTTTACAGAATTTGAAATGAATGTTTCACTATTTTTATAAAAGCATGTTACCATTTTTGCACTGCGAAGCAGCATTTCTAGGTCCTTGCCTAGGCAGTAATTAACCACTTCAATAAATGGGCACTTTTCCCCCTTCCCGCCCAGGCCAATTTATAGCTTTTAGCGCTGTTGCATTTTGAATGACAATTGCGCGGTCATGCAACACTGTACCTAAACCAAATTTATGTCATTTTTTTCCCACAAATAGAGCTTTCTTTTGATGATATTTGATCACGGCAAGGTTTTTTCTATTTTTCTAAACAAATAAAAAAAGACCGAAAAGTTTGAAAAAAAGAAAAAAAAAGTTTTGTTTATGTTATACCATTTTGTAAATAGATAAGTTTTTTCCTGCACTGATGAGGCCTCACTGACAGGCACTGATGAGGAGGCACTGATGGGGTGGCACTAATATGTGGCACTGATAGGCAGCACTGATGGGCACTGATATGTGGCACTGATATGCAGCATTTGTGGGCACTGATAGGCGGCACTGATGGGCAATAATGGGCACTGGTGGGCGGCACTAATAGATGGCAATGATGGGCACTGGTGGGCAGCACTGAAGGGGAGGGCACTGCGGGCAGCACTGATAGGGAGGGCACTGGCGGGCTCCCTGAGCCCTGATTGCCATCCCTGGTGGCCATGGTGGGCATCCCTGGGGTCTTGCATGGGCATCCCTGGGGTCATCGGTGGGCATCCCTGGTGGTTCTAGTGGCACCACCCCCCCAAGGGTCTGCACTGGTAATCAATGCTCTGATTACCAGTGCAGACCCCCCCTGTCAGGAGAGCCGCAGATCGGCTCTCCTCTACTCGTGCCTGTCAGGCACGATCTGAGGAAAGCCAATCAACGGCACTTCCCATTTACTATGTGACCAGCTATGACTGGACAGAGCTGGTCACATGGTAATAGGGCTGAACGATAGTCGATGTGATATCGACTATCGTTCTGCAGGCGCGGGCGATATTCATATCGCCGAAGCCACGATATTTCAGGCATTAGGCAGGGCGGGGAGAAGTCCGGACTCGGGGGGGAGGAGGAGGACTCCCAGTGATTGCATCCGTCCCACACTTCCCTCCCAGCTCTGCCTCTAGTATCCAGCGACCATTACTCCGCCCTGCTCCGCCCATTGTCTCTCCTGGCTGCATCGGGGGCGGGATCAGGCTGTAATATTTTTCAATGGAGAGACAATGGGCGGAGCAGGGCGGAGTAATGGTCGGCTGTTGACTAAGAGGGAGAGCTGGGAGGGCTGGAGTACGGGGCGGATTGTATGGCAGCAGGAGAGGCTACGTGCAGCAGGAGAGGGGGGAGAGACGTCCGGAGCAATGCCGAAGGAGCACCGCGGGACAAAGGCAGGCTGCTACTGACACTCTGGCTCCGACACAAGGCTCGGGCGGGAGAATTACGAGTGTGGTGGATCCCCTGGCAGAAAGCTGAGCTCTGCTAACTGATCCCTCCTCCGGAGACTGTCTGGAGAAATATCGCGATATATATCGTTAAAAACGAAATATCGCAATATACTTTTTTCCCCAATATCGTGCAGCCCTACATGGTAAAGAGCCTACGTTAGTGTGTCAGAGCGCATCATCCTGCCGTCATATGACGTCTGGTCAGGATAATGCAACCACCTTCCCGCCGTCACTTGCCTATAGGGCGGGCGGGAAGTGGTTAAATAGGAAACACTGCAGGGATCACATCCTGATGCAACTGTACTCTGACAGGGTCTTGAAAACGTATTAACAACTTTGTACATACCAAGTATAACTTAGAACAGAAATGTTTTTTTCCAATATTTTCAACTAAAATAAGCTTTGGAGACTTAAGGTATGGCCCCAATGGTCTCTTTCTCTCCTGTTCCCATCTTGGATAGTATTGTCTGAGCAAATATTACTAAGGGTCCTATTACTAGGGTTTATAAGCAATTGCTACCTCAACTGCTTTCTGATATTACTGTTCCATGTAGGCAAAGATGGAAGGCAGATATTGAAGTGGCTCTAGGGGATATAAGGGACCAAACATGAACAGCTTTCCTTAATATCTCCTATCGATAGAGTAACACAACTTTTTATTTTGTATAGGGCTTAATCGTACTCTGGAGCTGCTGTATAGGGTAGGCAGGAGAGAAAATTCTAAAATGTGCAAGATGTGCTCAATCTCCTGGTTCCCTTATGCATTTGTTATGGAGATTCACAAAAGTTGGGTATGGTTGTAGGAAGTTCTAGCCCTTCCTAGAATACCAAAATCAAAATTTTGGTATTATAGGAAGTGCTGGATATGTTAAATTCTGTAAATGATACTGGGTTGTGATACCCAATTCTATGCCTTCTAGGATAAGCAAATTGCAGCAATCTAGAATATGATCAGGTAGTCCCTATTTTGAGATCACTTTTTATAGCTCGCAAGCTGATAGCTTCCTGTTGGGTTTCACCCAATCTTCCTACCCTTAGGAACTGGATTCAGAAAATGGATAAACAAAAGTATTTTTTTAAAAATATATTTATGTTCAATGCATTGCTTCTCAGAAGTTTGAAAAAATATGGAGAAAATGGATAGATGCATCACATTCTAATTTTAATCTCAATTCATAATAAATGTTGGGTATGCTTTTAGTGCTATAAAATATATCCAATCAAAAAATGTGAAACAAATCTAATTTCTTCATCAATTTAGGCCAATGTGTATTCTTCCACATATTTTTGTAAAAAAAAAAAAAATCCCAAAAAGCGTATATTGATTGGTTTGCGCAAAAATTTGTTGCGTCAACAAACTATGGCATATATTTATGGAATTTGTATTTTTATTGTTTTTACTAGTAATGGCGGTGATCAGTGACTTTTACCGAGACCGCGACATTGCGGCGGACAAATCTGACACTATTTGACACTTTTTGGGGACCAGTGACACCAATACAGTGATCAGTGCTAAAAAAAAAAAATGCACTGTCACTGTATAAATGACACTGAAGCTGATTGGCTCCCGTATCCAATCACAGCAGGAGTGTGGCTCCGACGGCACGCGTGTCCCAGATCCAACAGCAGCGATGACGTACAGATACGTGATTTTGCACTTAAGGGCCTCCCTGCCGCAGAAAATGTACGTGGGGTGGCCCTTAAGTGGTTAAAATAGGACATGCAGCTTAGGGCTGCAACTAAAGATTACCGGTATTTTCATAATCGATTAGTTGGCCGATTATGGTTTCCATTAATCGAATAAAAATAAAAACTTCTTGTATAATTTTGTGAATATGCAAAGTTTAAAAAAATTACAATGTATGCTGGAATATCTATATGCAGTGGTAAATATAAATAACCAGCTATATGGTTGGGGGAACAATATTTAATCCACTCTGAGAATAACAGACTGAAGAGATGTACAGTGTATATACTATTAGGCCGGGTTCACATACACTATATTACCAAAAGTATAGGAACACCTGCCTTTACATGCACATAAACTTCAATGGCATCCCAGTTTTCGTCCGTAGGGTTCAATATTCAGTTGGCCCACCCTTTGCAGCTATAACAGCTTCAACTCTTCTGGGAAGGCTGTCCATAAGGTTTAGGAGTGTGTCTATGTAAATGTTTGACCATTCTTCCAGAAGCGCATTTGTGAAGTCAGGCACTGATGTAGGATGGGAAGGTCTGGCTTGCAGTCTCCATTCTAATTGATCCCAAAGGTGTTTTTATCGTGGGATTATGGTGTAGGATTGTTTTTCATGGGTTGGGCTTAGCCCTTTAGTTCCAGAGAAGGGAACTCTTAAGCCGTCAGCATTTCAAGACATTTTGGACAATTCCATGCTCCCAACAATGTGGGAACAGTTCGAGGGAAGGCCCCTTTGTGTTCCAAAATGACTGCTGTACTGTGTATACTGACAAGTATGGATCATGTACTGAGCTGTATGTGTGCTGCACTGTGTATACTGACATATATGGATGGTGTACTGAGCTGTATGTTTGCTGCACTGTGTATACTGACATATGGATGGTGTACTGAGCTGTATGTGTGCTGCACTGTGTATACTGACATATGGATGGTGTACTGAGCTGTATGTTTGCTGCACTGTGTATACTGACATATGGATGCTGTACTGAGCTGTATGTGTGCTGCACTGTGTATACTGACATATGGATGGTGTACTGAGCTGTATGTGTGCTGCACTGTGTATACTGACATATGGATGGTGTACTGAGCTGTATGTTTGCTGCACTGTGTATACTGACATATATGGATGGTGTACTTAGCTGTATGTGTGTTGCACTGTGTATACTGACATATGGATGCTGTACTGAGCTTTATATGTGCTGCGCTCGATTTGCTGATATGTAAACAAATAATGCATTCTGTATGCAGGCCAACTAATCGGCTGACCAACTAATAGATTATAAAAATAGTTGACAGCTACTTTCATAATCAATTATAATCGATTAGGTCGATTACTGTACTTATTGGAGTATAACACTCATTTTTTACCCCTGAAAATAGGGATTCTGAATATACGTCGATATTGTACCTGGCTGCCTGTGATGGGAGGCAGGGGGTGCAGTCACACGCAGTCCCGCCTCCCAGACTGGCTCTTAGGATAGATGTCACATGTCCCGGCCTTGGACCAGTGTTCTGTCTATCATAAGAGCTGGCCAAGGAGACGGGACTGTGTGTGACTGCGAGCCACAGGAGATCCCGGCTCTGTGTAACCTGACACAGATCAGGATGCAATGATGGGCACAGATCAGGCTGCAATGACGGGCACAGATCAGGCTGCAGATGGGCACTGACCCTTTTTTGCTTCAAAGTTCTTTATTTAAAATGCTTTTTCCTGAAACTTCCCTCATAAAATTAAGGTGCATGTTATACGCCTGTGCGTGTTATATGCCCATAAATACGGTAGATATTTCTGCTCTAATGTAGATGGATACTTTTATTTACCTACTTCGCTTTTAAGCTTTTCTATAATTTCCCCAAGACTGAAAAAAACATCAAGTGCAAACACTTTTATCAATTCTGTTTTTGTGTGGTTTCAATCTGTCTTCGGAGATTTTTTAATGCAGCACACCTTTACCAGCCTACCTTTTCTTGCTATTTGCTGCACTCTACATTCTGGCTTTCAGATATCTACTTTTTGTTCTTCACCAGAACCATGCAAGGAGGGGTAATGAGCCCACAGCAGCCACATTTGATCTTTTATTTCACCACTACTAGAGACCCCCACATATCAGTGTTAGTAAAATCCAGTAAACTGAATAATAAAAACATGCACTTACCATATCAACAAAAGCCACATACATGAAAAGCCCTGCTGTAAGAGCAAAGATCCACATTGAAACATTCTCTGCATAGTGGCCTATCAGAATCCCGGTTATCATACCCAGGTATGCAAGCATAGCAGACAAGGCGTTGTATAACACCGCCTGTTTTACAGTCATTCCAGCTTTCAGGAGGACTGCAAAATCCCCTAGGGAAAAAAAAGTTTGAAAAAACGTCACTAAACCATAAAAGCACACATAAGAGAAATTACAGATCAACATTCTTTAGAGTTTTTGAACAGCGGACTATCCAGGCTTAAAAAGTTAAATAAGCTTAAAAGCTTATATACTACAAAGGCAAAGGAGTCATACTTACTAGTCCTTGGCATTAAGGAATTGGAATAGTGTAATTATGTGGTACTCAGGCATCATTAAAAAAGTATTAAAAAGTGTAATATTTTCTGCAGACAGACCTTTTATGGCATTTAATAGAAACTGTGGCATCCAAGCAAAGGGTGCACACCGGCCAGATGGGTATATTTGGGAAGTAGTCATCACTATACTTTAAATCAGCCCATCATCCTGAAATGGGATACACTATGTGGCCACTAATGAGCCAAAAGCCGAGCATCAATAAGGTGCTACAGGCTACTGTTACGCACAGGCCTTAGGTTTTCATATTATTACATAAACCCAGAACTGTAGTTCAGAGAATATAACAATCATTTAACAGAAGCAAGGTTATCTCCTCTGTATAAAGAAAATATTTATTAGGCTTAGCATCACAGTCATCATACAAATATCAATGTTTCGGGTCTGGCCGTGCCCATTTAAACTAGGTAGATTTTACCTTAATAAAAGTGGTTCTGTACAGTCCTGGAATGCTTGGTACTGTATGGTGATAATGATGCCAACTCATTTAATATATCTTTGACAATTTCTTTAATACAAATAGTGTCCAATGAGGCTCTTTATCTTATCACATTAGCATCCTATACTAACACGATACTTAAAGTGGTTGTAAACCTCTGACATGAAATATGAAGCATAGCCCTCTCTAGTGTGTCCCAAGCCAGACACTGTCTTTTCTGTCTGCTGCTTTGTTCCTCTGCCATCTGACTATTTTTCCTGACACCAAGATGTAAAAAGGTGACGGGAGGGACATCCAGCACACCGGCTGTAATTGACAGCCTTACCTTTTCTCTTTCCTTTTGTATTGAATTTTTTAACCCCTTCTTGAAGAGGGTAAAACAAATCCAAATTACTTGAACATATTTTTACAGCTTTTACATGTATTAATAAAATGCTACATATCACTGAAAACCTTTATATATTTAGATGTAAATTTCTTGCTATTACCTTATAAACCTCCAAAGAACAACCCCGCCCCAAAAAAAAAAAAAAAAAAACAACTCCCCTTCTGTGACCAATACTCCTATTCCTGACAATAGATGCCACAGAATCTTGCTCACTTGGGACTTGTAACGGGAGTCATGAGAATCATACGGATGGGAGTGTTTCCTCACCATCTGAATAAAGGTCTTGGTATCAAAGAGACACTGGGGTTGATTTACTAAAAATGGAGAGTGCAAAATCTGGTGTAGATCTGCATAGAAACCAATCAGCTTCCAGTTTCTTTTTTTTTTTTGTCAAAGCCTAATTGAACAAGCTGAAGTTAGAAGCTGGTTGGCTACCATGCATAGCTACTATATCAGATTTTGCACTTTCTAATTTTAGTAAGTCAACCCCTACATCTCCTCCATCTTCTTGGCATTGCTGGTGAAAATTGATTTTTTTTTTTATTTCCTGACAATATCGGTTCATTTGCTGGTGAGGAGGTAACTGTACATGAGATGAAAAACATTCATTAAAATGTGCAAAAATGCGGGATTCCCATTTTTCAATGCATTTCTAGGGGGGAAAAATGCTTCAAAAGCGCACCAATCTGCCCGATTCGTGCTACAAAAAGTAGCTCCAAAACTTTTGCGCTTCAGGCATTTTGGAGTGGAGATGTGAACCATTACTATAGAGATGCATTCAATTTTTTTCTCCCTGAGCATTTAGGAGCTTCAAGTTTCGTGCTAAAAATCTCTCAGTTGTGAATGGGGCCTGAATGTACTGCTCATCCTCCTCTCCTCCCCCCACCACTTTGAGTAGCTTGTTTTTGTTTGGTTTTTTTACACAGAGTAGTTACCTTTGACAGGTATTCACTCTCACTTCAATTCCTGTCTCGGTGAGAATGTCATTGCGCTTCCTACCCCCCTACCCAACTGCAGCCTCCTAGACCAAATCATATGTCCCAGGAGGCTGCTGGACCAGCCTCACAACACTGTGGAATCCTGCTCATGCACAGTAGGATGCCCACTGGAATTAATAAAGAAGCCTGCTCCCAATTCCAAGATGGCGGCACTGGTGACCCACACTGGTTGGAAAAATCGGCTGCAGGAAGCCAGCGCTGGATTCTATGGACTGGCAAGTACCTGATTTTTAAACTTTTTTTTTTAAAAAAAAGAACATATGATGTGTGGCTGACATATCTAACCTGCATGGATAATCGCAGGGCTGATAAGCTACAACAATGTAGTTCAGTTCAGTCTTACCTAATTCATGTGGTAGTTCATGACAAAAAACAGCTACAGATGTACTTAATCCACTGGATAAGCCTTCAGTAAATGCTGCCCCTGTAATTTAAAACAACCATTAGCATAACCTATTATGCATGCAAATAATAACAATTAAATACATTAACATAATGCAACAAGCTTAAATATGAAAGAGCATTTCAAGCTGCTTAGGACATGAGAATCCAACTCTAATCAGGAGCAAAATGCAGTAAATAACAGTAACTAATAAGCAATCAACTTCCAGTGAGCAGACTTCAGTAAATAGAAAGCCAGTATTCTCTGGGCTACTGTACTTCTCACCAGTACACCAAATAATCTTTCCAGAGATGCCTTTACATAAACAATCCCCAGCAGGACCGAGCTTTGGATTTTGCTTTTGTATTTATATTCAATATAAAAGAGTTTAGACCTCCTGGATTAACTGTTGAGTTCCGAAAAAAGTAACTCCACAGTAATATAACAAAATATTTAAATATTTATTTGAAGTTAAAGTACTGTCTCTTTATTTAGGTTCGATAAAAAAAAAAAAAAAAAAAAGTTTTTTTTAATATGAGCTAATGTTTTATAAATTAATTTCCATTTGCAATTATTGCCTATTACATATACAGGCAATGCTTTCTGTTACAAACTGGTTTAGTGCTCATTCTTAAAATGCAAGCCTACGGGTTACTCGTGCTTCAAAGATTTAGGACGCCAACTACAGCAATTCAAAAAAGGATCGTTGCAAATTGAGAGGAGTGTACATTACACAATTTCTTTCATTTAAGACTTCATAGAGTTTATGGAACTCAATAGCATCCAAACACTGGACACTTGTTTCTAGTAGCTAATCTACAACCCCTCTACATACATAATAAGCAGATCAAATGTGATTATAATAATATAAAATCAGCCCCAAATGTAGCCACGGCACTCTATGTTTAAAGTAAATGCCCAGGTGCTCACCCACAAAGAAATCCAAATAAATCCAAAACTGGTATAGAGGCATTCATGGGGCTTGCAGAGGAGATAGATCAAAACAGAAGTGTTTTTTTTGTCGACGGTTCGATGAAGCTCAGTCCAGCCTTGACAAACAGACTGAGCTTCATCAAAAAGGCTGACAATAAAAATTCTGCTGATTTGATCTACCTGCTCTGCAAGACGCGTGAATTCCCATATTCCAGCTTTGGATGAATAGTAGAATATAAACAAAGTAAAACACCAAAATGGCAAATAAAATGGGATTTTTGACTTACCGTAAAATCCATTTCTCTAAAGTTCATTGACAGACACAGCTCCGGATCTTTATAACCATTGGGTTATACTGCCCACTCCAGGAGTAGGACACTAGGCAGAATAAAAGTCTGACTACGCCAAAGGGCTGTCCCAGGAGGTACACTACCTCTCTCTGCTATAGAAACTCAGTTTTGTTACAAGCAGTGTAAGAAGAATTACAACTCCAGAGAGGTGGGTGCTGTGTCCATCAATGATCAGAGAAATGGATTTTACGGTAAGTCAAAAATCCCATTTTCTCTTTCGTTCATTGACGGACGCAGCTCCTGATCTTCTTAACCTTTGGGACGTCTCAAAGCAGTGTTAAACATGAGGGGTGGGGACAGCAAAAAGAAACTCCCAAGGCTAACTATAGAAAACAAGGTTACCTAAAAAAAACACAATACACCCTCAAAGAGGACCAGGTCTTCTAAACAGCAGCCTGCAAAACCTTGCGGCCAAAGGAAGCATCCTCAGATGCCAACACATCCACTTTATAGAACTTTGTGAAAGTGTGCAACGCCTTGCAAACCTGTATCACTGGCACCTGATGACAGAAGGCCCAGGAGGCACTGAGCGCTCGAGTACAGTGTGCCTTGACAGGGGAAGGAGGAACCTGACTCCTGATGGAATAGGCCTGAATCACCATTTGTCTGATCCATCTGCAAATGGTTGCAGAGGAAGCGAGCAACCCCTTCTCAAGGCCTATCCGTGAGCACAAATAGTGAATCTGACTTCCTAAAAGACTCTGTAGCTGGCAGGTACACCCTAATTGCCCGGACCACATCCAAGGCATGCAAAGCAGTTTCTTTGAAATGTTTTAGCCTGGGACACAGGGAAGGCAACACAATGTCTTCATTCAAATGAAAAGCAGAGGAACCCGAGGAAGGAATGACGGACGGGGCGAAGAACCACCTCATCACTGTGAACCACCAAGTAAGGTGAATGACAGGATAACGCCACCAACTCGGACTCTCTGCACACAGAAGTGAAAGCCGCGAAAAAGGCCACCTTCTGGGACAACGCAAGGGGAATCTTCCAAAAATGCTCAAAAGGAGGCTTCTGGAGGACTGAGGGCACCAAATTGAGGCCCCAAGGCGGCAACAGCGACCGCACTGGAGGGGTCAAGTGCCTAACTCCCTGAAGAAAAGTACGCACCAGGGAGTACATGGCCAAGGGCCATTGAAATAAGACCGCCAGGGCCGACATCTGACCCTTGATAGTACTCAAGGCCAGTTTCTGCTCAACCCCCCTGAAGGAAGGAAAAGATCTGAGCCACCGAAAAAGAGCGAGGATGAACCCCAAGAGACTCAACACCATGCAATGAACGTCTTCCACTTACAATGGTAGATCTTCCTAAAAGTAGATTTCCTAGCTTTTAACAGCATTGGAATCACCAACATAGAAAAAACTATCCATCAGCACCTGGCGAGGTCAGTCCGGGGAAAATAAGATGACCGGAATCCCTTCTGCCTCAATCCAGCTTAGAAGTCTTGGCAGAAGCTTGAGAGTATGGAAGGAGTAAAGCAGAGGATACTGACCCCACAGGCCACCAGCGCGCATCTGTGGCATCCACCAGAGGATCTAGTAACCGAGCCACAAACCTCTCTGCACCTTTCTGTTGAGTCGGGACACCAACAGATCCACCTCGGGGATGCCCCATCGGAGACACAACTGATAAAACACCTCCGGATGAAGGGATCACTCCTCTTGGTCCAACGCCTTCTGACTGAGGAAATCCGCCTGCCAGTTTTCCACCCCGAGAATGTGTACGACGGAGAGGGCTGAAACGAACCGTTCTACCCACCTTAGGATGCCGGCTACCTCCAGAGCTGCCAGGACACTTCTTGTGCCCCTCTGGTGATTGACATAAGCCACGGCCATGGCACTGTCCGATTGAATGCACATTGGACATCACTGAAGACAATCCGTCCAATGTTCCAGGCACAGTCTCATTGCTCCAAGTTCCAAGACATTGATCAGCAGTCTGGAATCTTCCAGTGTCCAGATCCCCTGAGCAGAATTTTTGCAGAGGACGCCTCCCCAGCCGGAAAGGTTGGCATCCGTGATGACCAGGGTCCAATACAACGAGAGGAGGGATTTTTCCAGTCGAAGCACAAAGCCACCATATCAGGGACTCTTTCATTCCCCACCTCAGCCGGATCTGATTGTCCAGAGACTGTGGATTCTTATCCCATTTGGCAAGAATCTCCCTTGCAGGAACCTCGTATGGAACTGTGCAAACAGAACCGCCTCGAAGGTAGACACCATCAGGCCCAGCACCCAGCATGCAAGACAGCAGGAAACGATTTGCAGCCTGCAGTTTCTGGAGTTTGTCCAGAGGAAGGAGGACTCTGGCTAAAGCCGAGTCCAGAGTCAAACCCAGATAGTCCAGCTTTTTTCACAGAACCAGAGCAGACTTCTGAAAATTCAGAATACAGCTAAACTCCCTCAAGTTCGTATGGTGATTTCCAGGTTTTCCACCAGAGCAGTAGGAGACTACCCCCATTGGCGTAACAATGTTAGCAGCGGGGCCCACACGTTTGTGAAGACCCGGGGAGCAGAGGCAAGACCAAAGGGTAACACCACAAACTTATAATGTTCCTCTCGCAAAATGGAGGAAGCGCTGGAATGTGAAGGTGCATCTTTGATGTCGATGGAGGCAAGAAAATCTCCCTGATGCAGGGAAACCACCACCGAGTGAATGGACTCCATTCTGAACTTCTACACCCGCACAAAGCAGTTCAGCGCCTTGAGGTCCAGAATTGGACGGACCTTGCCTTTTTTCCTGAGGACTGTAAACATGTTTGAGAAAAACCCCTGAAAATGTTCCGAAGTTGGAACCATCACGCTTTAAAAGTAAAAGGTCTTTCACCGCCCCAAAAAGAGCCTGCAAGTAGACCGGGGACAGGGGCACGTTGGAAAAAAGAACCTTACTGGAATGAAACTCAATCTTGTAGCCGGACCGAATGACGTCGTGGACCCATTTATTTTGTACCAGGGGAGTCCACGGGTCCAGGAACCAACGAAGACGTCCCCCCCACCTCAGACACGGGTGAGGGCACGGGTCTTGAGAAGCTCGCTCTTGACTTGCCAGACAAAGTTTGCTTGGATCCTCCAGAGGATCAGTCGTCACTGAGGGACGAAAAAACTTCTTATGAGTCGAGAAGGAGGGCCCACGTCTACGACGAGGGTCCTTGCCTTTAGTAGTCTGTGGAAGAAAGGTACTCTTCCCCCCTGTGAGACCTCAGGTGATCTCCTTGAAAGGGAAGATCAGTCAAGGCCTTTTTAGAAGTCTGGTCCACAGACCAGCATTTAAGCTAAAAGACACGCCAAAGGACCACTGCCGAAACAGAGAGCCGAGCCACTAGGGGAGCCGTATCCAAAGAGGCATAACAGATAAACTGCAGCCCCTGGACCAACTGGTCTGCAAGCTCAGCAAAGCCAGGAGGGGAGCTACTCCCCCTCCAGGTCACGGCACAAAAGCCAAGCCCATTCGGTCAGAGTTTGCGACACCAGGGCAATGGTGAATAAGGGCCTCAGTGCTGAACTAGCCAGGGTGTACATATTGCAGTCCACAGCCTCCACCTTCCTGTCACCTGGGTCCTTAAAAGCTGGGGACTCTTCAACCAGGATCATGGTTGCCTTGTTTAATCTGGAAACTGGAGGGTCTACCACCGGTGGAACAGTCCACTTCTTAAGAAAGTAGTACTCAAAGGTATCGCCTAGCAAATCGCTTAGGGACCCCAAGGGAACGCCTTGGTCATCTCCATTCTTTAGTGACAATTCTGTCAAAATAGGAGGGGAAAGGGAACACCTTTTCCGCTCTGGAAGGCTTGTGAGTGCCAAGGGGAGCCTGAGAATCAGTCGCAGCTGCATCCTCCATCTTTAAGGTCTCACGCACAGTTATAATCAGTGCATCCACTAGCGCCTTTTCATACAGGGTTGCAGAAGAGAAGGAATTCTCCTCACTATCTGAGGATTCAGGGTGTGTGGTCACAAACCCAGCATGGTGACCAATGTCCGCGGTGGCCAAATCAGATTCAGGATCTGACGAGACAGATGAGGCAGGGGAAGACAGGGGGGCACTTTTTGCCAGCCCCTTGCCCAAAAGCCACCTCCACCCAGAACACAAAGCACTCCAGGACCTTCGTCAGTGCATCGATGGATGGATGGGACCCGGAGGGCCCCGTAGCCTCAGAGATGGGATCAGTTGGGGAGATGTGCTCCAAACACGCCATGAGTCACCAGGGGGACCCCACAAACAAAATGTAAAACACTGCTAAGGGACAACCCCCCACTGCTCTGGCAGCCCACCCGGTTGCCAGTCACAGAGCACTAATCGATCCTCAGCAGAGAGAGAGAGGACCCCACCAGACTCACCACCCCACAGAAACCAGGCACCACAGCAACCAGGAGAATCTGCACTGCACGAGTAAATGAAAGGATCCAGGAGTCAGCACCAGGGGATAAGGAGGGACTCCCACCACCGAAAACGTCACCCAGAAGGCTTCACAGACATGGCCGCCATTGTATTCTATAGCTAACCTCCCCAAAATGGCCACTGGACCACACAACATGGACGCCATGCATTGCTGCACAAGGCTACAACAAAATGGCGGCACCACGAGGCTCCCAGGGACCCAGAAGGAATCCCTAGGCCTCAACGATGGGGGGCCCTGGCAGGTACAGCCGATCATCTGGTCGCCAGCATAGTGCCCTGCCCCCACCCCAGGAGGTGGACCAGACCACCCACACAGCCCCAGCGGCACCGCTCCAGACAGAGCCCTTCGCAATCAAAATGAGGGGGCTTTCGGTCAAGAAAAACGCTATGACTCGGGCCGAGACCAGGTCGTATACGATCTTGCAAGGTGTTTAACTCGCAGGCCAGCCCCCTTTCGGCGGGGCTATGTCACGGCTGACCTAGTGCGGAGCTGAGGTCTGCCTGCGTTTGCTGGCCAGAGTGGGGTGACCACTGGATCTAGTCTATCCAGCCTGCCGCCCAGTCCGACAGTTGACTGTAGATCTCCCAGGAAAGAACCAGGAGAAAAAAAATAAATCTATCCCAAAAAGGAAAAAAATTGCAAGGACCAGAGATCCCAGCAAGGAACTAGGTCCTTACTCTTGACTAAGCAGAAAAAAACTGGGTACCTATAGAAGGGAGGAAGTATACCCCCGCATAGCCAGACTTTTTTCCTGCCTAGTGTCCTACTCCTGTAGGGGGCAGTATAACCCAATGGTTAAGAAGATCAAGAGCTGTATTCATCAATGAACAAAAGCTGTACCCTGCTATTTTATCTTTAAAGCGACTGTTTACCCAACATTTCTTTACAATGCCATGCATGCAAAGATAAATCTGAATACTTACCCCACCTGCGACATGCATTGGTGAAGTAATCTCTGGCTAAACTCTCTTCTGAAACAGACACACAAGGAATATTGATCTTACAGTTTTCAATGGCTCATCTCACCAGTCTTCAGGTCACTACAGGACAGTGCCATGAAGGAACCATACAGCAGTTTAGGATGGACGGGAAATAGACACTCCTGGAAGTGTCAGTTTCAGGAACAGACTTTCCAAGAGATTACTCTGCACCAGAGCAGTGTTTAACAGCACAGGCAGAAGTAGGTATTCCTATGCTTCTTTGCAGTTATGTATGCCATTTTTAAGGGCGAATTACAGGCATCAGCATGTTATACATAGTTCCACTGGCAAACCTTAGACCTTACTATGTGTACATCATACCTGGCTGATACCCCTGAAAGATAGAAATCACTTAAATGGACACCGCTACTTCAGTGATCTCTATTTGCTTCTGGGTCCCTTGCCGAGCAACCACTCTACTGCACTGAGAACACAGGGGGTCGGTTACTCGACATGGGCGCCATTCAAGAATGCTTTGCATTTTTTGAATGAATGCAAAGCATTCTTTGATTGCACAAGGTGGAGAGGCTGGGCTCCATGTCATGCTATCCACCTCATCCAAGCAGAGGATGCTATGCATGCATTCAGAAAATACAAGCATTCTCTGAATGGTGCCCTGTGCTGAATGGCCGACCTTCTGTGTTCACAATGCATCAGGCCAGCTGCCCAGCACAGGACCTGGAAGCAAGTGAAGGTCACTGGAGTAGTGGTGTCTACTTCAGTGATTTCCAGGTTCCAGGGCCATTGGACAGGTGCTGTATATACAAAGTTAAGTTGGTCCAAGGTGGACCAATGTAACTATAAAACATGCCAATACCTGGAAATCCAAACAGTAAAAATTGCTTTAGGTGCTAAATGCTGACAATAAGGCCCCGTTCACACCTAGCGCAGTGGAAGCGTACATTTTTGATCGTTTTCCGCATGACATGCATAGTGAAGTCCATTGGTTTCAATGGCTTGCACTGTGCATGACAAACACAGCAAAGTAATTCACAGAGCATTTTGCTACATACTGGTTTGTGAGGTTTTACGTGCTGCAAAAACATGCATTTAACTCCCACAATTGGGGTACCATTAACATTTCTGCGTGCATTCCCGGAAAACACACAGATGTAAACGGAGCCTTATGGAGTCTCTCAAGTCTAATCAAGTCTTTTATATTAGTTAGCTAATATTTAAGGTCACATTACATGAAAAAGAATGAAAAAAGACAAACACAAAAAAAGTCTACCACAATAATTTCAGTAACTGCAGGTACTCTGTATAAACTGTAGACATAAACAAAAAGAAGGGCGCACCAGCCTAGCGCATTATCCTCCGTAAGCTTTTTATTGATAAAATATAAAAAAATGGCTACTCACAAACATGCGATGTAAACCAGCATATCAACTCCATCGAACAGCGTCCATGATGTAAGAGTCCGATATCTCATGAAAGTGAAAGACTAACGCGTTTCGAGGCAGTGCCTCTTCCTCAAAGCCTCTGAGGCACTGCTTCGAAACACGTTAGTGTTTCACTTTCGAGATATCGGACTCTTACATCATGGACGCTGTTCGATGGAGTTGATATGCTGGTTTACATCGCATGTTTGTGAATAGCCATTTTTTTTATATTTTATCAATAAAAAGCTTACTGAGGATAATGCGCTAGGCTGGTGCGCCCTTCTTTTTGTTTATAGCTAAAGTGCTTTGTCGACCACCCCGGTCGTAGAGGGCAGCAAGGCTTAGCCATTAGTGGATGCCAAGTGAGAGTCCCAGGATAGAGGCAGTCCGAGACTCTGTATAAACTGTTTGGTCACTGTTTCTAAAGCTGAAAATACAGAATGTAAATGAACCAATTCCCCCAAAACAAAAACATCAGGATAAGAAGAAGTTGTGCAAACCATGATATTATGTGGAACTACAGACAAAACATTTCTTCCAGTCAGGTTTTGATTGCTGTTAACCCATTAGAGAGCTTTTTACTTTCTACATTCTTCACGGTTGTCATTTGCACAGAAAGTAAATGGAAATCTAAAATCCAACAGTGATCACCAGAATACAAGAGGAATCTCCATGTGGGGACATCCGTTCGCATGACATCTTTCAAGTGTTATTTCCCTCACGTTCAGCTACCTGTCCCCAATGGGGACACAAACAGCAACAAAAATCAATTTTTTTGCATTTCCTCATAAGTATGACTGTAAGAAACACGTAGAAGCATGGAGACCTCATAACCAGTAAAGAGTATTCCCACTAAAAGCATTGTTTTACTAAAATTACAGTAGTAGAAGTAGGGAGTCCATAAAAATGCCAATCGTGTTTTGTAGAGTTGTTTTATAATAAACTTACCAATAGCTAAACCATCACTGAAGTTGTGCAATCCATCACCCATTATTACCATCCAAGCCAAGGTGGCAATGCCAGCATCTTTTAGCTCCTCCCGGGAGTAGCGCTGAGAATGGCTATGTGGATGGTGATTTTGGTGATGATGATGATGTAAGATATGGTGGTAGTCATGGTGATGATGTATAAGATCATCAGACTGTCCAAGTGTGTCATGAAAGTGAGAATGACACTTGTTTTCACATCCTCTGGAGACGTACTCCCTGTAACTAGTTTCATCAGGAGACTGAGCAATCATTATCTCTTCTTCTTCCTCTGGTGCAGTTGGCTGTTGGGATACATCTTGTGCTTGACCATCTATGTAGCCTTCATTATCCGTATCTTAAAAAAAGACAAAAGTACCAAAATATTTTTAAACACAAACCAAATTTTAAGCATACTGAGTGTCATGGACATTTTAGGTCATGTGCTGCATCCTATTGGTTAAAGCATTATTACACAAAACAAAATTAAGAAATTGCAACCTAACAATTCTTAGGTGGATGGCTGTATTCCCCCCCCCCCCCCTACTCTTTTTCCAATTGGCAATCCAGCCGGCAAGTCTGTTATTTTTTAACTTCCTTCAACCACTTCAAGACCAGAGGATTTTACCTCCTTCATGACCAGGCCATTTTTTGGCATTCAGCACTGTGATACTTTAACTGGCAATTTCGCAGTCATGCAAAGCTGTACCCAAACATACATTATATCATTTTTTTCACACAAATAGAGCTTTCTTTTGGTGGACAGCAACACATGGGTACGTCACTTTGCCTACAACACCCGCTTGTCTGCAGTACCATGCGGGCGGACGCTAAGTAGTTAGAGCGCAACTAAACCTTCCTATTGTCTTTAGCCAAGAAAGCTGCCATCTTAGCCTCTGTTTGATCGAATGCCATGATGCTGCACATGTGATCAGTTATGACTCCAGCCATTTGATGGTTTGACAATTTGCTAGAGAGCCCAAGTAAAGGGGACAGTTACATTCCTAGCATGTGCCAGAATATAATAGTTTTTTAAAGAGGTTAAATCGATGGGTTTAGTTCCGCTTCAACAAACCAAACTGTCCAGGCCAAGTGGCATTTAGAGGGGTGAGAAACCATTTAACCCTCACAGGAGTGCGTAAAATAGTCAGCTTTTATTATTTTTGTAAAACTTTTATCCTAAAAGGAAAAAAAATAGTTTTCTGTAACTGCTTAAAAAGTGTTAGCTGAAGTTTGTTTTTAATCAAGTCTATCACAACCCTCTCAAAGATTGACAATGCTGCTGTCTTCTGTGCTCCTTTCTTCTTTTTACTTCATCCAGAATGCAGACACATTGAGAGAGAATAATGTGTAACTGGCTGAATTACCAGGTGCAATAAAATTTTTAAAAAATACAGCCACCACATCTAACGACTGGTAAGCTGCTATATGTTCCACTTTTGGTTTTGGGTTTATTACTGCTTTAAGCTCAAATGTAACTAAACATTCCCTTTGCTGGGCAGAAGAGTGTGATCCAGTGCCTTGCGAAAGTATTTGGCCCCCTTGAACTTTGCGACCTTTTGCCACATTTCAGGCTTCAAACATAAAGGTATAAAACTGCAATTTCTTGTGAAGAATCAACAAGTGGGACACAATCATGAAGTGGAACGAAATTTATTGGATATTTCAAACTTTTTTAACAAATAAAAAACTGAAAAATTGTGTGTACAAAATTATTCAGCCCCCTTAAGTTAATACTTTGTAGCGCCACCTTTTGCTGCGATTACAGCTGTAAGTCGCTTGGGGTATGTCTATCAGTTTTGCACATCGAGAGACTGAAATTTTTGCCCATTCCTCTTTGCAAAACAGCTCGAGCTCAGTGAGGTTGGATGGAGAGCGTTTGTGAACAGCAGTTTTCAGTTCTTTCCACAGATTCTCGATTGCATTCAGGTCTGGACTTTGACTTGGCCATTCTAACACCTGGATATGTTTATTTGTGAACCATTCCATTGTAGATTTTGCTTTATGTTTTGGATCATTGTCTTGTTGGAAGACAAATCTCCGTCCCAGTCTCAGGTCTTTTGCAGAGTCCATCAGGTTTTCTTCCAGAATGGTCCTGTATTTGGCTCCATCCATCTTCCCATCAATTTTAACCATCTTCCCTGTCCTTGCTGAAGAAAAGCAGGCCCAAACCATGATGCTGCCACCACCATGTTTGACAGTGGGGATGTTGTGTTCAGGGTGATGAGTTGTGTTGCTTTTACGCCAAACATAACGTTTTGCATTGTTGCCAAAAAGATCGATTTTGGTTTAATCTGATCAGAGCACCCTTTTCCACATGTTTGGTGTGTCTCCCAGGTGGCTTGTGGCAAACTTTAAACGACACTTTTTATGAATATCTTTAAGAAATGGCTTTCTTCTTGCCATTCTTCCATAAAGGCCAGATTTGTGCAGTATACGACTGATTGTTGTCCTATGGACAGAGTCTCCCACCTCAGCTGTAGATCTCTGCAGTTCATCCAGAGTGATCATGGGCCTCTTGGCTGCATCTCTGATCAGTCTTCTCCTTGTAGGAGCTGAAAGTTTAGAGGGACGGCCAGGTCTTCGTAGATTTGCAGTGGTCTCATACTCCTTCCATTTCAATATTATTGCTTGCACAGTGCTCCATGGGATGTTTAAAGCTTGGGAAATATTTTTGTATCCAAATCCGGCTTTAAACTTCTCCACAACAGTATCTCGGACCTGCCTGGTGTGTTCCTTGTTCTTCATGATGCTCTCTGCGCTTCAAAACGGACCTCTGAGACTATCACAGTGCAGGTTCATTTATACGGAGACTTGATTAGACACAGGTGGATTCTATTTATCATCATTAGTCATTTAGGTCAACATTGGATCATTCAGAGATCCTCACTGAACTTCTGGAGAGAGTTTGCTGCACTGAAAGTAAAGGGGCTGAATAATTTTGCACTCCCAATTTTTCAGTTTATTTGTTAACAAAGTTTGAAATATCCAATAAATTTTGTTCCACTTCATGATTGTGTCCCACGTGTTGATTCTTCACAAAAAATTAGTTTTAGATCTTTATGTTTGAAGCCTGAAATGTGGCAAAAGGTTGCAAAGTTCAAGGGGGCCGAATACTTTTGCAAGGCACTGCATGTACCAGTCGCTCACTTCTGTTCTTAGATTTACCAGTTTAATGCCTACCGTTAAATTTCTAAAGAAATAATTAAAATTAGGATGTGGGTGACATTTTCATTACATGTGCCTCACTCTGCTCCATTTAACTGACCTGTATGTCAAAAAAGTACCACTTGGCACAAGTTGGTATTAATCAAACAATTCCCATGTGGTCCAAAAAAAGAATATGGACCAAACCGCTCTATACACAAACAGCAAGTGCAAAATAATTGTGGTCTTGGTAACTATGGAATGAACAGCGACTGTAGCATCTTTGGTGCATGTTACCACAACTATTTTTTACTCAGTAGGCTCACCTGCCAGACAAATCATGTGCTGTGTTCTAAACTTCCAGCTTCCCAACATACACTGCCTTACAGCAGCAGTTAATAATGACATGTTGCATTACCGTAAAATGTTCTTCAGGTAATGGTTTTTGCAGACTACCTTGCAAGTCTCATTCAGGTTAAAACAGGTAAGCAAGAGGGGCGTGGCTTGCGTGCATGCTGGATGGACGCATGAGCTGAGAGCTCTCCGTACCCGGCCGATTAAACACCCAGCGTACGAGAAGCACGGCGGTCACCGGCACTCCTCACCGCTCAGCACAGCTTACCGAACACCCAGGGAGATGTCCAGCCGGAAAAGAAAAGAAGAACGGGGCTCCAAGAAGCTCACAGCCTTCTTCTTCAAACAGCCCGCTCATCCTGAGGGAATCCAAGATGGCGCAGACGCGCTGTCTGACCGCGGGAGCCCAGCAGCCTACACGGATCCCCCCGATGCGATCCCCTTACCTGGAGAATCCACCTATGCCGGATTCCTCCCCTGCGACCCCGGTCTCCTGTAGTCCTGCGAAGACCCGCATGAGACTGGAGCCAGCAGAATCTTCTGACCATGCAGTGAGTACCTCATTTGCTTCTATGCACTCCATGTCTGCTCTCCAATCTTCTATTGCTGCATTCACTACTACGGGCCAGCCTGTCCTGGACACCACGATGAAAAACATGCCGATTACATTTCAGTCATCCCTTATGGCTAACCTCACCACTATTATGCACAAGTTTTCCTGTGAAATGAAACATATGGGCAATAGGGTGTCACGTATAGAACATAGTATGGAAGAATGCACTGAAACAGTAAATGAGCTTATAGATGCATACCATGAGCAAAAAGATGACACTGAATGGATCAAATACAAATTGGCTGATCTTGAAGATCGATCACGCCGCAACAATATTAAATTGCGAGGCATTCCTGAAACGGTTCAACCTAATGAACTGCTGCAACATGCATCTACTTTGTTCTCTACGCTGGTGTCTGACTTGACCACTATTGAACTAACTATAGACAGGATTCATAGGATGCCTAAGCCTCGCCACTTAGAAGACTCAGTCCCTAGGGATGTGCTTCTTCGCATGCATTTCTATCCAGCCAAAGAAAAAATTCTCAAAACCTCCAGACAGCTGGGAACCTTGCCGGTGCCTTATGCAGAGATACAGCTATATGCAGACTTGTCCCAACATACACTGCAACAGAGGAGACAATTGAAGATGCTTACCAAGGCTCTCTTCAACCACAAGATCTTATATAAATGGCGTCACCCTGCAACCTTGCTCGTTACTTATAATGGGATTCCACACACCATCTCCGCTATTGAGGGCGGAATGAAACTCCTGCATTCATGGGGAATCATCCCAGAACCACCGAAGAATTTCCATGATGGGCCTAGACACTCTCCTCCGTCTCGCTCCAGGACCCCTCAAGGACCTGGGCGTCAGAAGCATCAACCATGATACATAAAGCTTCTCTCCTTTAGCAACCTCTAGCCCGGCCGGGCTTCGTCTACACCTCTGCCTTCTATTTTAGTGATAAGTTTATCCACCTAGGTGGAATTCCCCCACCTCTTTGTCAGTAAGCCTTTACGTAGGATACACCTTACTGACTTTGTTCACCAGTTGGTGACTTTGTTCGCCTTCACAATGTTCTTTTAGAGCAGCTCTTCTACCTACATCAGTAACTGTATTTTTGGTTCATTATGGTCGCCTGAGCTTCTCTTCTTTTGCGGTTTTCTTTGTGTTCACCACATAGTGCCTACGTACAGCAGCAGTGACACCTGGATCTTGGGAAAGTAAGTGACCTCCACCAACTCTGTGTGACCATCCTTTTACATCTCTTCCACCAGTGGAGAGTGGATATTTGCATGCTACACGACTTCAAAGTTTAAGGTAATATCTCTCATTCACCTCTGGTATTGACCTTCCTCTCCTTGTGCATATATTCAGCAGCCATGTCTTTCACTGTTCTTTCTCTGAACACTAGAGGACTTAACCACCCCGCGAAACGGGCCTCACTGTGGTCTACGGCTATCTCTCTACAAAGTGACATTATTTGTGTACAGGAAACCCATTTTTCCCAATCTGCAACCCCCAAATGTAGTCACGCTCAATTTCCTGTTATGTACTTGGCATCTGGGAAGAAAAAGCGTAAGGGGGTCCTTATAGCCATTAAACAATCCCTGGCCTTCCAACACCATGACTCCATTCTGGACCCCAAAGGTCGCTACATCATCCTCCGATGCTCCATTGACAACCGTAATTATACCTTTGTCAATCTCTATGCGCTCAATAAACACCAGATGTCATTCATACGCTCAATTGTGGACAAAGCGAAGTCCCTCCAATGGGGCAATTTACTTCTACGTGGCGATTTCACTCTAGCCCCAGACAGCACTATGGACATGTCTGCCTCTCCTAAGAAACATAATGCATCCCTTTCCAAGTACTTGTGAAATTCTGATCTTTATGACGTGTGGAGGTGCTGTCACGCAGCGGAAAGGGACTATTCATACCTTTCCTCTCGTCACGGCACCTACTCACGAATCGACCTATGTATTTCTGACAAACAACTTTTGGAACATGTTTCGTCTGTAGAGCTCCACATGGCCACCTGGTCAGGTCATTCTCCATTAACTATATCGGTGACCCATGGCGCTCCTACACAATCCACGTTTGTATGGAGATTGCCTAACCATTTATTATCAAACTCTGTGTACACGGATAAAGTCCAATCCCATCTAGATAATTTCATATCTGAAAACTTTCTACCGGATACTGACCTGTTGGTTGTGTGGAACTTTTATAAAGCTGTCCTTCGTGGACTATTTTTGCAACTAGGAGCTAGGGAAAGGAAGAGGAGAACGCAGCACCTCGATAGTATCACCAAAACTCTAGCATCCTAGCATCCCTAGACTCGCAAAATAAAACAAACCCTTCCCCATCACTCCAGTCACAGATTTTTGCGCTCAGACAGGAACTCCGAGTTTTCCTGCTAGAGAAATACAGCTATACCCTTAAGAAATGGAAAGCCACTACCTATGCCACCAGCGACAAAGCCACCAAAGCCATGGCCCTTCGTATTAAAGGGCAAAGAATTAGATCCAAAATACCCTACATGATCCACCCCAAGACGAAAGAGAAATTGCTTAAGCCCACCCTCATAGCTAATGCCTTCAGCTCTTATTACAAATCCCTCTATAACCTTAAATCTGACCAGACGACCTACCAGCCTTCTCCAACTGACATCCATGACTTTCTTGCTCAGATCAATCTCCCTTCGATTACCCCCCAAGACGTCGACTCCCTTAACAGACCCTTTTCTGATCTAGAAATTAGAGATGCCATCACTTCGCTCCCCAATTTGAAATCACCCGGACCGGATGGATATTCGGCTGAATATTACAAGAAATTTTGTGACTCACTGACTCCCCTTCTTTGAGAGGTATTCAATTCTGCTGCCTCCTCCTCAACCTTTCCAAAAGAAATTTTAAGCGCATTAATTGTAACCCTTCCTAAACCAGGGAAGGAGCCTAATCAACCCCAAAACTTTAGGCCCATATCTTTATTAAATATTGATGTAAAACTTTATGCCAAAGTGATAGCCGCGAGATTAGTGGATCTTCTCCCTACTATAATACATAGAGACCAGTCTGGATTTACCAAGGGACGACAGGCATCGGACGCTACTAGGCATGTGATTAAAGATATCCACCACGCGGCCTCTGTGGAACGCCTTCTCTGCTCCTTTCGTTGGATGCGGAGAAGGCGTTCGACAGGGTCCATTGGGGATTTTTGTCGTCTGTCCTACAAAAATTTGGATTTCAAGGTTTCATTCATGATGCTATTATGGCCCTGTACTCCACGCCCTCTGTAGTAGTCCGTACAACGGAAGCTCTCTCCACCCCGTTTAATATAACAAATGGCACTAGGCAAGGGTGTCTACTTTCCCCCTAATATTTAATATGATAATGGAAACCTTAGCCGAACATATCCGCTCTAATCCTAAAATATCGTGCATAAGTATGGCGGATCAACATAACAAAATCAGTATTTTTGTTGACGATGCAATACTTATGATTTCAGACCCATCCACATCCCTCCCGGAAATTCAAAGGATACTACACTGGTTTGGAAAAGTCTCTTTCTACAGAGTTAACGAGTCCAAGTCCAACATATTGGGAATTGGTATTAATGCCACAATGAGTAATTTACTGCAACAGCAATTCCCGTATGCTTGGGCCGAGCAGAGTATATCATACTTGGGCGTGCAACTGACTGCATCTACCAAAACGCTGTTTAAAGATAATTTCCTCTCCGCACGTACTAAACTGCAAGACAACCTTAAGCATTTTCCTGGTTGGGACGATTAGCGGCTTTCAAAATGATGTACTTCCCCCAATTACTTACTTCAGATCCCTCCAATCCCTACTGTCCAAATATATATGGCAAGGCAAAAAACCCAGATGCGCACACACCAAACTGATCAAACATCGTTTAATAGGGGGTGCAGGGTATGTTAATATCTTTGATTACTACCTAGCATCAGTTCTAACTCCGCTACAAGACTGGTTTAGAAGGACTCCCACTACACTATGGTGCGCCATGGAGGCTACTTATTGTACTAGGCAGAGCCTATCCGACTGGCTGCTGGCGACTACTTTAGGGGCCAAATTGCCCTCCTACCTCCCACCGTTTCTGACTGCTGCAGCAAGGGCGTGGAAAATACTGGTGTCGCAAGCTCCCTCACCTACCGCACATTCCCCACTTAACATTCCGTTAACAGCACTACACTCGCTTATGACCCAAATAGATCTCTCAGATTGGCAGAAAAAGGGCATTAAATACGTGGCAGATATGTATGACGGCCCCAAACTAGTCCCTTTTGGCTCCCTGCAAGCCAAATTTGGCCTTCCCGGATCTGCATTATTTACTTATTTAAGAGTATCTCACTTCCTTACTTCCATGCAACCTTGGCCACTGACTATCCATACCCGTGCTTGGTTATTCCTTACCAGTAGGGGGTCCCCTATTCAGAAGGGCATAACTACCTTTTACAACCTCCTCCAACATAAAACATACTTTATCAAGACCTCCTCCCACCTTCAGTGGGAACGAGATATGGGTAAGCAGTTTACAGACAAACAATGGAGTCGGGCTTTACAATCCATATATCTGGCCACTAGTTGTTCCAAATTGTGGGAGCTATCCATAAAATGTTCCCTCCGCTGGTATCTCACATCTTCTAGAATAAACAAATTTGATCCCCAGAACAGGAACTGGCCAAGTTTTGGTCTGTGAGTACAGCTGTCTGTTCAGCAGTTACACCAGCTTCTGTGGAACAGTCATACCAGAATTCCATCAGCGCCTGCAGCAAATGGCTGTCATAACATTCAAAAAAGTGTTTAAAGAAAGAAAAAAAAACACTCAAGTTAAGCCCCCTGGTCTTTGGTTCATTGCAGAGTTTGGATCACATGCAAAGTAAGTCCAAATGATATGGCCGAGTCCCTGGTCCCCAGAAACACGATCTCAGTATCCTTGGTAGTCTGGATCTCAAACAAGAGCTTGAAGCTGCTAATGCAGCAACTTTTTCTTGACTCTTTAGAGCAGTGGCCTCTAGATTGCGGCCCTTTGGTTACTATTTCTCCCACATGAGACATTATTCTGACAACTGACATAAAGGGGCACCATTTCTCCCACTGACACCAATAATGGGGCACTATTCCTCCCTGTGATACCAACGATGAGGATTCCTCCGTTAATACCAAATATGGTGACGTTTACTCCAACTGATGCCAGTCCTGCTGGCCACAGTCTGGCCCCCCCTAAAGTCTGGAGGACAATAAACTGACCCTTTGTTTCGAAAGTTTGGAGACCCCTGCTTTGGAGGCTGTCCCTAAGTTAGCGATACTCAATTATTGGGTCCAAGGGATGTGCTGTAAGTTGTGCTGGAGAGTGTTTTATCATTCTCAGAAGACACACCCTTAATGCCAACTATATTCAATACGTTTATATTACCATAGCAAAAGGAAATTGTGATTTGCCAGAGACTAAATATGATACTGATGTACAGTATATTTCTCTTAGGAGGAAAAAAAACAAATTTACAGATGTTAATTTCTCAATCTGCTCTCTCTCTACACTGGACAAATCGGTCTTATGCTGAACTGTGGTTTGTCAAATGTGTCAACTTTCATGAATGCCTGGCACAAACATGAGATTTAAATTCAACCATTTTTGTTACCAACTTGCGAAATTCTGAGGAAAATAAGGGGGGCACAATATTCAGTACTACTACTTCTACAATCTCTCCACAGTTTGGAATTTCAGAGCTCACTATCGTCACAGAAGAGGTCTATTTCTTTTAGCAGAACTGGTGAAGAACTAAAAATAACTCCTTTATACCCCAAAAATCAGTTGTGCATGTAAAGCTCCTCTGGCCCAACAGTACAAATATTTAAAATGTACCAACTAAGGCGGTATAAAACCCAAAACCAAAAATGTAATATATTGAAGTTTACCAACCATTAGTTGTGGTGGGTGCATTAGTTTTCTATTTTTTTAGGCTTTTTCTCCTCAGTTTTTACTTGGTAATCTGGCCAGTAACACACCTGCTGTATTAGAGTGCCTCCACTCTGGATGAATGAGCACAGGGGAACCTTTAGACAGCAACATTATTAATTTTTAGGGAGGGGAGTGTTAGATGTACTATCAGATGTTGATACACTAACTACTGAAGCCAAACTCCAGTTCACACTTTCTTTTGAAGGAGAGCTTGTCCTGAAAAACAACATCAGCTGGCTCACTAAATGAAAATAAAGAAATGAAAAACCTAACGCAGCCATCCCATTTAAGAATTGGTAAGGTGCAATAATAAAATGTTTGATATTGGGTTTAATACGGTTTTATGCATAGCTTTTTACATCTTTTAGCTTCCAGGACATGAGAACTACAGCTTTAGCGCCGGTTCACACTACCGCGACGCTACTTCCCGGGGCAACCTCCGACCGGATTTCATAACATTGAAGTCTATGGAGGTCGCCTCCTGGTCGCCCCAAAGAAGCTCCGGACCCTTTTTCTAGGTCGGAGCGACTTGTGTCGCTCCTATTAGAACGGGTCCGCAGCTTCCCTATGGGAGGCGACCTGCGGCGACCAGGTCGCCTCACAGGTCGCCCTAGTGTGAACCGAGGCTAAAGGTGTATGGATTTGGGAACAATAATAAAAGGAAACAAAATATACTAGTCTATATTTTGTATTGGATATACGTTTGAACATTATACATACGAAAATCTGTCTCTGAAGTCTCTTTATCTTCGGTATGTGAATGATTTGACAGCTGCTTTTTAACTTCTAACTCCTCATCATTTTCAGTTTTCTTCTGATTCTTGAAGAATAAAACAAATTTAAATTTAGATCACAAAACATCAACTAATTAAAGCAAGCTTGCTGGGTTTTTTTTTGGTTTTTTTTTACCCTGTTATCTGTAGAAAAATGCCATATACAGGTGCATTTTATAAAATTAGAATATCATCAAAAAGTAAATTTATTTCAGTAATTCAATTAAAAAAGTGAAACTCATTTTTTTTTATATAGATGTGTTACACACAGAGTGATCTATTTCAATAATTTCTTTCTTTTAATTTTGAGGATTATGGCTTACAGCTAGCGAAAACCCAAAATTTAGTATCTCAGAAAATGTGAATATTACATAAGACCAATAAAAAAAGGATTTTTAAATACAGAAATGTTGGCTTACTTTAAAGTATGTCCATGTACAGTATAGTATGCACTCACTACTTGGTTTGGGCTCCTTTTGCATGAATTGCTGCATTAATACGGTGTGGCATGGAGGCGATCAGTCTGTGGCACTGCTGAGGTGTTATGGAATCCCAGGTTGCTTTGATAGCAGCTTTCAGCTCATCTGCATTGTTGGGTCTGGTGTCTCATCTTCCTCTGACAATACCCCACAGATTCTTTATTGGGTTTAGGTCAAGCGAATTTGCTGCCCAATCAAGCACAGTGATACCATGATCATTAAACCAGGTATTGGTACTTTTGGAAGTGTGGGCAGGTGCCAAGTCCTGCTGGAAAATGAAATCAGCATCTCCATAAAGTTGGTCAGCAGAGGGAAGCATGCATTTCCTGGTAGAAGGCTGCACTGACTTTGGACTTAATAAAACTCAGTGAACAATACCAGCTGATGAAATGGTTCCCCAAATCATCACGGATTGTGGAACATTTTGCATTTCATTTGGAAATCAAGGTCCCAGAGTCTGGAGGAAGAGTGGAGAGGCACAGAATCCAAGTTGCATGAGGTCCAGTGTAAGGTTTTCACAGTCAGTGTCATCTGCTGGTGTTGGTCCACTGTGCTTTATCAAGTCCAAAGCCAGCACAGCCCTCTACCAGGAAATTCTAGAGTATTTCATGCTTCCCTCTGCTGACCAGTTTTAAGGAGATTCTGATTTCATTTTCCAGCAAGACTTGGCCATTGCCCACACTTCCAAAGGTACCAATACCTGGTTTAACCGCTTACGGACCGCCTGCTGCAGTTTTACGTCAGTATTTTGACGTTAAATACCGGGGTTATGGCAGCAGATAGCTGCCAAAACCCCGGTATTTTATTTATTTTTTTAAACGGCGAAAGGTCCGCTTTAGCATAAAAGTGGTTCCAGCAGTGGATGTGCCGCAGGATCACTTTTATGGGCGGCGGGAGAGGTGCCCCCACTTCCTGGTAATTTTCCCCGCTTACTGCCATCTGTAGCGGGGAAAATGATCCGGTCCGATGGGAGCCCTAGGCCCCCTAGGTGGCCCCACTCGACTCTATGGCTTTGACCGGAGCAACGTCATATGTCGCTTTCTCCCAACTGCCTTAAAAGGGCCCATTTTTTTTCTTGCAGAAAAAAAAAAATTACTTTTTTACTCTCATTAAAGAGGACCTGTCCTGTTTATTTCTATTAAAAAGGGACGTTTACATTCCTTGTAATAGGAATAAAAGTGATCAAGGAATTTTTTTTAAAAGGGACAGTGTAAAAATAAAAAGGTAAAAAAGAAAAAGTTTTAAGCGCCCCATCCCTCCGAGCTCGGGTGCAGAAGCGAACGCATACGCAAGTCGTGCCCACATATGTTAACAATGTTCAAACCACACGTGAGGTATCGCCGCGATCGTTGGAGAGAGAGCAATAAGTCTATCCCTAGACCTTTTCTATAACTCTAAACTGGTAACCTGTAGAAAATTTTAAAGTGTAGCCTATGGAGATTTTTAAGTACCAAAGTTTGTCGGCATTCCACTAGCGTGCGCAATTTTGAAGCATGACATGTTCGGTATCAATTTACACATTCACAACACATTCGCTTTCACATTATAAAAAAAAAATTGGGCTAACTTCACTGTTTTCTTTTTTTTTTTTATTAAAAAAAGTGTATATATATATAGTTTGGGGGTTCTAAGTAATTTTCTAGCAAAAAATACTGATTCTAACTTGTAAACAACATATGTCAGAAAAAGGTCTGGTCCTTAAGTGGTTAATGATCATGGTATTACTGTGCTTGAATGGCAAGCAAACTCGCCTGACCTAAACCCCATACAGAATCTGTGGGGTATTGTCAAGAGGAAGATGAGAGACACCAGACCGAACTATGTACACGAGCTGAAAGCCACTATCAAAGAAACATGGGCTTCCATAACATCTCAGTAGTGCTACAGGCTGGATAGCCTCCATGCCACGCTGCATTGATGCAGTAATTAATGCAAAAGGAGCCCCAACCAAGTAGACTCCTAGGACTCTAAAAGCTGTGATGCTACTTACACATACACACACACACACACACAAACACACACAGCATCTCTGCCCACCCCGCTGCTGTGCATTCACAGAAGCCTTTGCATTTTGTGAATGAGTTCACATAATACAAAGTGCTCTGTGATTAGCAGGAGGATTGCATACGACTCTGCAGCTGCTGGAGTGGAGACTAGAAGGTCCAGCATCAGAGCACTGAAAGTATAGCGGAAACTGCACTCCCGACACTCAGTAAGAATAAAAATTGTAAATCAAAATGATAAATCTTGCAGATGGCATGCAACACATTGAAATTAACCCCTAGTAATCTACAACATTTTCCAAAGGGACTTAACTCCTGGAGTTCAGAGTTAAAACCACAAAACATTATACATGTTCAGAAAGCAAATGAATCGAGAGGCTAAAGTAGCTTTTTTTCCCCCTTACATAATTAAAGGATTAGTTAATTTTTTGGAAAAAATAATAAATGCTAATTTTTTTGGTAAGTAAAAAAAAAATGTGCATTTATTTATGAGCCTGTAAATCATTGCATCAGTGATCAGCAGATCGTGGTGCCATGCAGGTCTCCTGCAGATCTGCCAGTGTATCTGCTTCCCTGTACATCCTGTATGGGCAAGCAGATGTAATCTGACCGGAAGCATGAATGAACTACCACGGCGCTCTACAGCACTGTGGTAGTTCATTGAAAACTACAAGTCGACAGCAGCAAAGGACTTCCGGACCTTGCAGTTTTCAATGCACATAGCCCTGTCTGCACATAGCCCTGTCAATCAGTGAAGCGGTCAGATGGGGGCAGAGCCCTGCTCGGCTATGTTTTTTTTTTAATTGTGAGAGCTAAAGGGGTGGGGGGAGAAGAACCCAGCTAGCTGTCACAGCTGGGATCGGGAAGGTGCAGGGGCCAGTCTGTTTGTAACACGTTACAGCTTGAATATGGGTGTAACACGTAACATATTCCGAAAGATGAACTTATCCTTTAAAAATATAAAGTTACAGACTTTGTTTATTAAATACATTTACCAAATAATCTATTAAAAATAACAGCCACAATACCTTTTGTTTCTTGTCTTTATACTGCTTGATCAAGGTAATCAAATGCTCCACCAAAAACATGAAATAGAGACCTCCAAGTGCAGTCAGGCCCTTCAAAGTAGCATCCAAATGAGCACTCTCCTCAGCCTTTTCGTCTGCATGACTTTCATCCACAATTCCACCATGGCTATGGTAATGTTTTGCATGAGACTTGAAACAAAAAAATGAACCTTTTATTACACATGCCTTTTATACACAGGGTTTACCAAAATATATAGAATGTGGTACGAGGGATAGATCAATAGCCTCTTCATAACTTATGTTATAGGAAAAACCAGTACAGATGATTGAATGGGACTTTATAGGCGCCAGAAATGATCAACAACCGTATAACAGGTAAAATGTCCCAAAATGATCACAGTTCATATTAACTCCAATAAAACAAATTGCACAGAGATGGTGTAAATACACTGAAAATTATATTTCTTGTTGGGTTTGATATTTTTGTCCTATACCTTTGTTTTTCCTATTTACCTCACATATGTCACGGTTTTGATATCTTAAGGGCCATACACACTATAAGATTTTCTGAAGACTTTTTCCTTCAGATTTACCTTTTCTATGTAGTACAAGGGCCTGCCAGATTGCATACAAATTGAAAGTGTTTAGGTTTGACCTCATATTATATGGTTTTGGTAAGTCTAAAGGAAAAAGTCTTCAGAAACTCTTATAGTGTGTATGGCCCATTACATGAAGTTTCTTTTATACCTGTATTAGTATACTTCACACATACTTCCTGAAGAAGCCTGGATGACGAAACATGTAGAAGATTACGTGTAAAAAAAAAAAACCTTTCAACATCACAATTTTGTATACAGCGTATTTTTATCATCTCTGGGCAATTGGTTTTCATATGAACTGTAATAAAAGTATGTGACATTTTAACTGTTTATATGGTTGTTGATAATTTTCGGCACCTTTCCAATTGTAAGGGTCACAGATGACTTTACCCATAAATGAAGGTTAAAAGGGCCGTACACACTTGACGAAAATCGGACGAAATATCCTCCGATTTTTCTCTGTCTTCTCAGCGTTCATTACTGTTTTTAGTGCATTAATGTTCACAAAATTTCTCGTCCGATTTTTCTTTTTTTTTTTGGCACATTTGTTCCTAGACTTCCGGGTTGTCAGCAACTTCAGATCATGCACAGTCTTTCATATCCGATTTTTCACAGACGTACTGCATACACATTAAAGGAAAATCGGTCGTCTGGGGACGGACGAAAAAAATTTTGGTGTTCGTCACTCCCGTTTTTTTTTCGTTGAAAATGTCGGCATCGGCTGCTGAAAGTTGTGTACACACTAGGCGAAAATCGGACGATTTCACATCGGGCGGGAATTTTCGGCAGATTTTCTACTAGTGTGTACCCCACTTTACTCAGAAAAACTGAAAATGCAGAATATTTGTATTTGGCAAACACATCCTTGGCTGATGTTGACAAGCTGTTGGGAACCTTATCTCTGTACACAGTGAGAACTGATAGAGGGTTGTTGGCACAAAAGGGTTGAATGAGGACATGGTTCTAACACAGAATACGACTAGAAAAGTACATTATCTGTAAAAGGTTTTGAAAATCACTTAGCATACTAGAAAAAAGCACTACTTTTCTGTTTAGGTAGACTGTTCAGAAAAAAAAAATCCATCACATGAAAAAATGCCAGGATAAAAAGGAACATTTATAGTAAAACAGGTACTTTCTAAAAGGTTAAGGTCCTCAGTTAAGACTGTAAAAAATCTATTATGTTAATGTGAATAAAATAATGTGCTGACAAATGCAAAGGATAAAATGAAAAACAACATTATTTCTTAGGGCTCTTTCACACGGCCGCTCCACTTGTCCGCAAATCATCCTATTTTTTTGCGGATGATTTGCGGACATAATGTAAGTCAATGGCACTGCGGAGGTCAGCAGAATACCATCCGCTGACATACGATTTTCTTTCTTTCAGTTCTGTTCTGTTTTTTGGAACGGAACAGAACCCTATTTTTTCATCCGTTCAAAAAACGGAAAGGAAGGAAAATCGGATGTCAGCGGTGTCATCCGCTGACATCCGCAATGCCATAGACTAACATTATGTCCGCATATCATCCGCAAACGGATGGGATGATATGCGGGCACACGGAGCGGATGACACAAATGTCATCCGCTCCGTGAAAAAAGAAAAAAAAAAAGTCCCGCAGCGGACTAAAGCAGCGGAGCGGCCGTCTGAAAGAGCCCTAAAGTGAAACCCAACAGAAACAAAAATATTGTACAAATCCAATAGTCAAACAAAGTTTACTTATTTGAAATCTAAAATGTTTTTTAACCCAATAATGGTGAAGTCTAAAATACCTTTAAGGCTTCGCTTACACTTGCAGCTGCATGAAGCCCTCAACCTGCCCCTTTAGGCTGCATAGGTAGCTGGATGGGATCGTACACATGCCACGGTCACAATTCTTTGCTTCGCAGTGTATCAAAAACCATTCCCCCGGACATATTTGGCAGCAGTGCTGCCCAACCAAATGGGGCCACACAGAAACTACAAGCCAAGCGATAGGTTCCTGATTGCATTCAGTATCACCACCTAAAAGCCTGCCAGCTGCCCATGCGCCACAGATTGCTCTTCAGAGATCAACGCAGGTGTCAGAGCCCTTAGAAAAACATTTTGGAAGCATTAGATGGACTAAAGACTATCCCCCTGAAGAAGTATAATTTGACCAAAAAAGAAAAAAAAAATGGGAAGTCCTGGAAAATTTAAGAAAAGATGAAATAATTGTAAATCAAACCAGCAGACAAAGAGGGGGGGGGGTGTTATAATGGACAAAATTAAGTATCAAAAAGAGAAAGAGGGACAATTGGCAGACATCTATACCTATATGAAGTTGAAGATGGACCCCACATTTTGGAATATGAAAAAGTAAATTACTGAAGAAGGTGTGTGTTGGTTATTACCAGTATGTTAAATACCCTAATACACCGGTTACCTACATTTTACTAGAATTTAATGTTCCGATTTAACAAAATTTCAAAGGCCATTTCTTGGCACTATCCCAAGGAGACCAATTGGCTCACATTGTTGGGCTATAAAGACTTACTGTATTTTCTGGCGTATAAGACTACTTTTGAACCTCAAAAAAATCCCCCAAAAATGGGAGGTCGTCTTATACGACGAGTATAATATCTCCAAGGTAACCTAAGTATAAGTATTACCGGTAGATCATGCAATAGGGGGGTCGTCTTATACGCCCAGTAGACATATGCCGGTTTTCGGTAATTCGATATATTGCGGTATTGCATAGCCACGGTATTGTTATTGTGGCATTTTTAAAATACCGAGTTTATCTGCTCCTGAGTCTGACTTGTGAATTGATACATTTCAGTGAGCTGGATGACTCATTCACTCACACAGCTAAGCCTTTCAGCATTAAAGAGGTTGTACACCGAGAAATTTTTTTTTCTCTTCTTTAAATCCTGAAAGAGAAACCCATAATGAGCTAGTATGCATCGCATACTAGCTCATTATGAAATACTTACCTTAGAACGAGCCCCCGCCGTGCCGTCCGCTTACCTGTATGACGGGCGACATGTATAGTCGCCCGTCTTCCGGGATCGCGGCATCCGGCCATCTGATTGGCCGGAGCCGCGGTGACGTCACTCCCGCGCACGCGCGCGGGAGCCGACGGTCACGGCACGGGGCTCTGAAGGAACGGCACGATCTGCCGTTCCTTCAGAGTGCATGCGCCAGTGACGTCACTGGCTGCATTAAAGGTAAATATCTCCTAAACGGTGCATGTTTAGGAGATATTTACAGTACCTATAGGTAAGCCTTAATATAGGCTTACCTATAGGTACAACTTCCTGAGGAGGGTTTACTTCCTCTTTAAGTCTCCTAACTATAAACAAAAATTATTACATTTGTATCTTTTCCTTCCCTCTGCCAGGGAGAAAGGAAGTTTAACCTCTTAAAGACTGGACCTTTTTCTGACACTTGTTGCTTGCAAGTTAAAATCAGTTTTTTTTTTGCTAGAAAAGTACTTAGAACCCCCAAACATTTTATATATTTTTTTAGCAGAGACCCTACAGAAAAAAATGGCGATTGTTGTAATATTTTATGTCACACTGTATTTGCGCAGCAGTCTTTCAAACGCAATTAATAGACTTTAATGAATAAAAAAAAAAAAAAAAACGTAACAGTAAAGTTATCCCAATTTTTTTTTTGTTACACAGAGAATCGTGAGAGAATCGTGATCTTTATTCCAAGCTAAAAAATCGTGATTCTCATTTTGGCCAGAATCGTGCAGCTCTAATATATATATATATATATATATATATATATATATATATATACACACACACACGCATAGCAGCCCACATTACATTATTATATAGCCATCAAGCAGTGTCTGGCCTACCTGGTGATGACTGGTCCTGGCGCTCTGATCCGATGGCCTGGTCTTTAAAGGGGCAAATCAAGATAAAAACACCGGTCCTCCTGCAGGTTTAACCAATTAATGACTTTACTATTGCTTTAGGCCTGGTTCACATGTATGCGGGTTGGGGGTCCACATTTGCACAGGCATAGCAGCCCATTGATGTGAATGGGCTTGAGCTGCTATGCCTGCGTTTTCAGCTGAAAAAAGGTGCATGCAGAAATTAAAAAAATGCAGTGGCCATGAAATCCATCCTTCTTTTGCACCATGCGACTTACCTGCCGTTGCTGCACACGCAAACTGTTTTTAAATGCCGTGCCCACGTATACAAAAAATGCAGAAAGCTTGCCAGAGCAGGAACTGCAGGTTAGTCGCATGGTGCAAAAGCAGGATGGATTTCAAGGCCACTGAATTTTAAAAAAATGCTGCATGCACCTTTTTTCTGCGGAAAATGAGGGCATAGCAGCCCGTTCAAATCAATGGGCTGCTATGCCTGTGCAAATGTGGGCCGCCAACCCGCATACATGTGAACCAGGCCTAAAGCAATAGTAAAGTAATTTATAAACACCTCCTTCAGGTTTAACCACTTCTTGACCACAAGGATTTGCCCTCTTAATGACCAGGCCATCGGATCGGAGCCGAGCGCCAGGACCAGTTATCACCAGTTAGGCCAGACACTGCTTGATGACCTATTTTAGGCCTGGTTCACAGAGTCTGTACTGACTGACTATATAATAATGTGCATAAGTGAACCAAAGCCCCTAAATTCAGCAATGAAATTGAAGTGAGGTGGAAATTTAATAATTTAAATTTAATAATAGAATACCGTGATAATACCGTATACCGTGGCAAAACCTTAATCAATTAATCGCAGCATGAAAATCTGATACCGTCACAAGCCTAACGCCCAGCCGTCCTATAAGCCGGAAAATACGATATATCCGTTTGTACATACTTTACTCAGCTATTTGAAAGATACCAAGGACATTCTCTACCATCTTGAACAAATAAAATGGCTGGTTTCCTAGCCATTTGCAAGTAAAATCCCTGCACACCATTATTCACCATGACAGAGGAGTTCAAGAAGTTAAGAAAATCCTGTCAGCGGTGGATGTGAATGAAAATAAATCCAGTCTGTCTGCTGTAAACACATTTTGGTTTAAAGGCATGCATTAAAAGCAGCCTGGAGTGTCAAGAACAAAAGAGCTCTGAAGTGAGGAATTGGGTAAGTAATATATCCTCATCTTCTACTTCCTAGAGATTTACCAAACATTTAAACCTTGCAGTGCGGGGGATACCACTGCAATTGACTTTTTTTTCCTCCTTCCCAGAGTTGGGCTTTTGCCTTCCTCTCCTACCCTGCAACTCTGAGGGCCAGTTCACACCATGCCTTCACTGGAACATGCTGTGTGTTCCTGTGCAATTCACACTGCATTCAAAATGCAGTACATTTGCGATCTGCAGTGAGTGTCAATAAGTTGACACCCCAAACACAGGTTGCATATGCAGTGCGTTTGCCAGCAACAGATCATATGGTGCAAAAAGTACCATGCGATCTGGGTACAGTGCTTTTCTAAAAGTAGCGCATGTACGACTTCTGGTGTAGTGCAGTGCAATTTCAGCCCATTCAAAATGAGAGGGCTGAAATTGCACCACACAGTACAGCATGTAAATTTCACAGGATTGCACAGTGGATTTCTGTGCGGGCATAGTGTGAAGTGGCTCTGAATGCTAACACAAAAGATACAGATACAACTGTGATTAAAACATAACTTGGATGCAGCTGTTAGTTACATATACATGGGCCTCGTATACAAAGCTGTAACGTAAGAAAAAAGATCTTTATTTTAGCCATGTAAATCGAATTGTATATATGTACAAATAAAGAAGTGTCTCCTTTTTGAATGGGATTTTTAGGGCAATTTCATGACAACATATATGTAAAATATATATCTTTTATAATTTGTTAAAAACAATGACACACGCACCATATTGTATACAGTATGCTTAGCAAACAACCTATAATGACACCATAGATACTGCAATATTGCCCAAGAAGTGGTATTCCCCAACTACTGCTTGGTGCATTCCATGGTAGTTGTAGTGACCAAGGATGATTCCCAACAGGTGGGGATATCCAAACGAGTTTCAAATTAAATATCAATAAATTCTCTCTCAGGGATATTATATCCATATGTGGATTTATTATATCCATACATGTAATGGATTTATTATATCCATACACGCAATTATATGCTTACTAACACGTAGTCCCAGTTCTTGTTTCATTTTACCTAAGTAAAAAGAACCCTATTGACATTGCATAAGGTATACTACACCGTTTACAGTTAGCAAAATGCTTTAAGCAAAAGCTATCGCCATTGGGGAGAGATATCCCGTTTCTTTATTGTATTACGGCACATTGCTTTTTGGGTTATAACTTTAATTACATATACCGTATTTGCTGGCGTATAAGACGACTGGGCGTATAAGACGACCCCCAACTTTTCCAGTTAAAATATAGATTTTGGGATATACTCGCCGTATAAGTCTACCCCTCTTCCAATGCCCATATTGTACCGTATATACAGTTGGGAAACATCATTTTATTTATTTTCTTCCACTTAATTTACACCCCTTTATCTGGTAATAATAGATGTGACCAGATAAACCCGCCTCTTTCACCTGTCTGGCCCCTGCCCTGCTTGTACCGTAGTCTATGACACAGGACTCCCTGTCAGAGTTGGTATCCCCGCCGCCGGATCTTATCGCGCATGCGCACCTACACCGCTTCAGGCCTCAGGAGCGAGACGCAGGGATGGACGCCGATAAGAAGGTAGGATACCAGAGCGGGCGGGTCAGATGGCTGAAAGGCATGTTTTTCCCGATGCATCTGGTCACATTGCCGCTCTCTCCATACACCGGGCATACCACGGATGTTTTTGAGCGCCCCCCCCCCCCTCCACCGCATATTCTGATTCGGCGTATAAGATGATATCCGGCGTATAAGACGACCCCTGACTCTAGAGAAGATTTCCAGGGGTTAAAAAGTCGTCTTATACGCTGGAAAATACAGTATGTTTTATTATTATTAATAAATGTTATGTATGGCCAAGCAGCTCTTTGTTTTTGTTTGTTCTGTTTTTTCTTTTTTAATAGTGTGATGCGACCAAACAGGTATTGCGATTGAGGTGAGTGCCCTTTTTTCTTATGGGAATAGCCACTAATATCACCATGTCCGGCACAGAAAGGCCCCCCACTGTGGGATATATATATATATATATATATATATTGAATTTCAGCCGCCAGAGGCTTTCTGTGTCAGCGGCTTTTTGTCCTCAACATGGCACTGGCTGGTCTCCGGCTGGTCTCCGGCTGTTCTCATTCAGAGATACGAAGGTGACGCAGCCTCGCCGTCTCTCACCGATGTCATCCCGACGCGAAAGCACTATGTGTTTAGGACGCCGGGGACCGCAGTTGACACCATTTTCTCCTCGCCCCTTGCCGGGGAAAGACATCCGGAGACTTCAGCTAGACTCTTACTCAGATCTACGTATGTGAAATAACAATTAGAGGGAACTCTCTTTTCCATAAGGATAGATCGACTCCGGAGGACTTTTTTATGTAAGTAACATAGGGCTGGTTGCTCTTTGCTTCAAGATGTCCTTAATTTTCTAAAATGGACCATTCGGATTAAGACCCTATAATATGAGTCTTTTTATACTTTTTTCAATGAAGGGGTCAACCTTTTTTTGGATAAATATCCAGCGGTCCTACATGGTGTGAATGTTGGCTCTGGGGAGATAACAGGGTACTCCCTGAAAAGCCTGGGGAGCACTAAAACAAAGGTCAGCACATTGTATTTATTTGCTGCTAATGGAAAGTGATTTAGTACTTTTGTATGCATTTTTTATATACTTGTCTCTAAAATGAACTTATTCTATGTTGCAGAAGTGGATATAATATTCCTGAGGAAGAATTTATTGATATTTAATTTGAAACGCGTTGGATATATCCCCACCTGTTGGGAATCATTATTGGTCACTATAACTACCATGGAATGCACCAAGCAGTAGTTGGGGAATACCACTTCTTGGGCAACATTGCAGTATCTATGATGTGTCGTTATAGGTTGTTTGCTGAGCATATACAATATGGTGCACATATTATTGTTTTTAACAAATTTTTATTTTTGTGAATAATAAAAGATATTTTACATATATGTGGTCATATAATTGCCCTAAAAAGCCCATTTAAAGAGGAGACACTTGTATATATATTTGTACATATACAAGTTAATCAAGGGATGTTGGCAATTGAAACACCTTCAATCATCTGAGAAATGTTATGGGAATCTAATTGTATGTCTCTTGTAGGTTTCTTTTTAAAAGGTTTTATTTTTTTCATTTTTTTTTTTTTAAACAAAAATCCTTATCCTAGGGTGTTAGCTTTCTGAACTGAACCTGGCGTATTCAACATTTCAAACATTTTTCCAAAGTGCCCCTAGGGTGTCATCTTCTCAACATTACAGGCAGCCATCTGTTCTTTCCCTGTCACAAGATTCATCCTTCCCATTTAAATGTATATGAAAATAAGTCAGACCACTTGCAAACTGATCATTACTGTACTTATTTTCAGGGATACCTATACTGAGAAAATTTAGGGTGCCATTCCAGGCATCTGAAAATGCTAGTTGCCTGGCTGTCTTAAGAATCAGAGAAAAATCATAATTAAGTCACAACATAATTAAGTCACAACATATGATCGGAGTCTTCGACCCAAATATCGGAGCAACTAGAATCATGTACTGGAATAACATACAAGGATATTAGCGCAAGACTGGGAGTACTGGTGGGCCCAAATGATTCGGATTACAATCTGAGGGTTAAAAAAACAGTCTATAGAAAGTCCACAAATAAGCAAAAGTCCATATTTGGGCTCACTTGAAAGGCTGCTCTGCATGCAAGCAAGAAGGGACTTGGAGATAGCGAAGGAGAAAACACAAGCGCCATACTAACTGCAGCATATATGGGGTTTATTGGAGATCACAAGAATGTAACTCACAAAGGGTTAAAACATCGAAAGGCATGTAGTTGGCACTGCAAATTCATCCCTATCAGTGGAGCAATAGGTCAGGATGGCCTCTTGCAGCTGTGGCTCGTGGGGACACTGCTGGTGAATGCCAGAACTTCCTAGGGCCATGGAACGCACGGGCGACTCGTCCTGACGTCATCCCAGATGTGATAGGATGTCGTGGGCAAGGAGTTTGTGGAGCATGCGCTCCTTCTTCAGGCCTATTGCATGGTGATAATATACTGCAATCCCCAGTACCCAATAATGTCCCAATGGCGACTGGACCTGGGAAAATTGGATTTTTGACTTACCGTAAAATCTATTTCTCTGATGTTCATTGACTGACAGCTCCTGATATTCATAACCATTGGGTTATACTGCCCCCTACAGGAGTAGGACACTAGGCAGAAAAAGAATCTGGCTGCGTCTATGGGCAGTCCCTGGAGGTATACTCCCTCTGCCTGCTATAGGTACTCAGTTTTGTAACAAGCAGTGTCAGAAGAATTACAACTCCACAGAGGGGTGGGTGCTGTGCCTCAATGAACATCAGAGAAATGTATTTTACGGTAAGTCAAAAATTCCATTTTCTCTTTCGTTCATTGATGGACACAGCAACTGATTCTTCTTAACCATTGGGACATCCCAAAGCAGTATTAAACATGAGGGGTGGGAACAGCAAAAAAAAAATTCCCCAGGCTAAACAGTAGCCAACCAGGCAACACGGAGTTCAACAAAAACAACTGGAGCCCACCTGAAAAAAAAAAAAAAAAAACATTACACCCTCAAAGAGGATCAAGTCCCCTAAACAGCAGCCTGCAAAACCTTGCGGCCAAAAGAAGCATCCGCAGATGCCAACACATCCACTTCATAGAACTTTGTGAAGGTGGCCGCCTTGCAAACCTGCATTACTGACGCCCGATGACGAAAGGCCCAGGAGGCACTAAGTGCCCGAGTAGAGTGCGCCTTGACAGGGAAAGGAGTAACTTGACCCCTGATAAAATAGGCCTGAATAATCGTCTGTCTGATTCATCTGGAGATGGTCACAGAGAAATTGACAACCCCTTTCCGAGGCCCATTCGTGATGAAGATCTCAAAAGGGAGACTTCTGGAGGACCGAAAGCACCAAATGGAGACCCCAAGGCGGCAACGGAGACCGCACTAGAGGAACCAAAATTTTGGAGACCCTGAAGAAAAGGTACGCACCAGGGAGTGTGTGGCCAAGGGTTACAGGGTACACCTGGCCCTTGAAAGTACTCAAGGGCAATTTCTGTTAAACTCCCCGTTGAAGGAAGGTCAAGATCCGAGTCACCGAGAAGGAGCGAGGCTGAACCTCAAGAGACTCACCCCAAACAATGTATGTCTTCCACGTACGATAATAGATATTTCTAGAAGTAGATTTCCTAGCATTTAACAGCGTTGGAATCGCCGACGCAGATAAACCTCCATCCATCAGCACCTGGAGTTCACCAGCTAAGTCGCCAAAGCCAGTGACTGTGAAGCAGGATATAAGATTTGTCCTTGGGACAGCAGATCGTCCCTGAAAGCAAGCTTCCAAGGAATGTTGGCGACCAGTCGCACCAGATCGGTGTTCCAAGCCCGGCGAGGCCAGTCTGGAGCCACTAACATGACCGGAATCCCTTCTGCCACAATCCTGCGTAGAAGTCTTGGCAGAAGCTTGAGATGACAGAAGGCGTAAATAAGACGATACTGACCCCACAGCGCCACCAGTGCATATGTGGCATCCGCAGAGGAGCCTGTGACCAAGCCACGAACCTCTGTACCTTTCTGTTAAGCGGGGACGCCAACAGATCCACCTCGGAGATGCTGCACCGGAGACACAACTAATGAAACATCTCCGGATGAAGGGGCCACTCCAGAGCCGCCAGGACACTTTATGCGCCCCCTTGGTGATTGACTACCAGATCGGTAGTCTGGACTCTTCCATTGTCCAGATCTGAGCAGAAATTGTTGCAGAGGACGCTCCCCAGCCGAATAGGCTGGCATCCGTGGTGACCAGTGTCCAATACAAGGGGAGGAAGGATTTGCCCAGCCAAAGCGCCAGAGAACGAAGCCACCATATCAGAGACTCCTTCGTTCCCTGGCTGAGTGGGATCTGATTGTCCAGAGACTGCAGGGTCTTGTCCCATTTGGCCAGAATCACCACTGCAGTGACCTCATATGGAACTGTGCAAACGCAACTGCCTTGAAGGTAGACACATCAGGCCCAGCACCCGCATGCAAGTCCAGAGGGATGACCATCTGCTGGACAGCAGGAGACGAATTGCAGCCTGCAATTTCTGGAGTTTGGCTAAGGCAGAGTCCAGAGTCAGACCCAGAAGTCCAGCTTTGTGGACAGAACCAGAGCAGACTTCTGAGAATTCAGAATCCAGCCGAACTCACTCAGAGTTTGTATGGTGATTACCAGGTTTTCCACCAAAGCAGTAGGGGACTCTGCTCACAGAAGGAGGTCGTCCAAGTAGCCCAGTACCTTGGTCCCGTTGGCTTAACAATGCTAGCACGGGGGCTAACACACTTCTGTGAAGATGCGAGGAGCAGAGGCGAGACCAGAGGGGAATGCCAAAAACTGATCATTCTCCTCTTTCACGGCAAAGCAGAGAAAGCGTTGTGACCGGCGCATATTGGAATGTGAAGGTAAGCATTCTTGTTGTGGACAGTGGCAAGAAAATCCCCCTGATGCAGGGATGCCACCACCGTGCGAATGATGAGGTCAAGGATTGGACGCACCTTGCCTTCGTTCCTGGGAACTATAAAAAGGTTTGGAGTAAAAACCCTGAAAGCGTTCCAAAGTCGAAAACCAGGACAATCACCCCTTAAAGCAACAGGTCTTGTACTGCCCCAAGCGGACCCTGTAAACGGTCCGGGGACAGGCGCAAGTTGGACGGAAAGAACCTTGCTGGGGGACAAGAGTGAAACTAGATCTTGTAGCCGGACCGAATGACTAAGTGTACCCACTTGTCTTGTACCAGGTAAGTCTACGGGTACAGAAACCAACAAAGCCATCCCCCCACCCCCGATACAGGTGAGGGTGCACCTTCATGCTGAAGGAGCTATGTCCGTGGGTCTGGAGAAGCCTGCTTTCGGCTTGCCAGACCAGGTTTGTTTGGATCCTCCAGAAGAGGTCATGGCTCTGAGCCATTGTTAGTAGACCCCCTGTGAGACCTTTAATGATGTCATCCAGGGTAGCCTCAAACAGGCGATCCCCTTGAAAGGGGAGATCAATCAAGGCCTTTTAGAAGTCTGGCCCGAAGACCAGCATTTAAGCCAAAAGACACGCCAAAGGACCACTGCCGAATCAGAGCCAAGCCACTAGGTGAGCCGCATCCAAAGAGGCATCATAGATAAACTGCAGCCCCTGGACCAGCTGGTCTGTCAGCTCAGCAAAGGCAGGGGGAGCTGCTCTCCCTCCGGGTCACGGTGTAAAAGCTTAGCCCACTCGGTCAGAGTTTGCGGCACCAGGGCAACTGCGAATACCAGCCTCAGGGCCGAACCAGCCAAAGTGTAAATATTGCGGGCCACAGCCTCCGCCTTCCTGTCAGCCTGGTCCTTAAAGGTTGGGAACTCTTCAACTGGAATCATGGTTGCCTTGTTTTAATCTGGAAACTGGGGGGTCCACCACCGGTGGAACAGTCCACTTTCTAATAAGGGACTCCTCATAGGGGTAACGCCTAGTAAATCGCTTAGGGACGCTTTGGTCGTTCCCACTCTTTAGGGACAATTTTGTCAAAACAGGCGGGGAAAGGAAACACCTTTGCCGCTCTGGATGGCTTGCGAGTGCCAAAAGGGAACCTGGGCCTCTGTCGCAGCTGCGTCCCCCAGATACAATCAGTGCTTCCACCAGCGCATTTTCGTGCGCGTTTGCAGATGTGGAGGAATTATCCTCCCTATTTTTCTAACCCGTCGCCTGAAAGCCACCTCCACCTAGGACACAAAGGACTCCAGGATCGCCGTTAGTGCATTGATGAATGGTTGGGACCCGGAGGGCCCCGCAGACTCAGAGAGGGGGCCAGGTAGAGAGATGTGCTTCAAAGACTCCATGAGTCACCAGGGGGACCCCACAAAAAGTGTAAAACACTGCAAAGGGACAATCCCCACTGCGCTGGCAGCCACACTAGGTCGCCAGGCACAAGCACCAAGCGATCCTCAGCAGAGAGGGAGAGAACCCCACCAGACTCACCACCCAGCATAAACCGGCATCTGCAGCCACCAGGATAATTTGCACTCCACGTGTGGCGATCAGGAAGTGAAAGGATCCTGGAGTCAGCACCAGGGGGTGAGGAGGGGCTCCCACCCCCAAAATCGCTGCCCACAGGGCTCCACTGTCATGGCTGCCGCTATTTTCAATGGCAAACCACTGCAAAATGGCCGCCATGCATAGAAATACACAAGGAGGGGCCTACGTCCACCCCAACACTCTCCAGGAGGAGAGAGGGGGACAGCTACTCACAATACTAGGAAGCAAGCAGGCACCACTACAGACAGAACCCCTCGTCGTCGAAATAGGGGGGCTGTCGGTCAGGAGGAATGCTGCAACTCGGGCCGAGACCCGGTTGTATGTGACCTCGTAAGGCTTTTAACTCGCAGGTCAGCCCCCGTCCAGTGAGGTTATGTTGCTGCTGACCTAGCGTGGAGCTGAGGTCTGTGCGCACTCGCTGGCCAGACTGGGGTGACCACAGGATGTAGATTATCCAGCCTGTCGCCCAGTACAGGTGAAAAAAAATTCTATCTAAAAAGGAAAAAAATTTGCCAAGACCATAGATCCCAGCAAGGAACTAGGTCCTAGGCAGAAAAAAAAAACTGAGTCCCTTTAGCAGGGAGAGGGAGTATACCCCCTGGGAATGCCCATAGGCGTAGCCAGACTCTTTTTCTGCCTAGTGTCATACTCCTTTAGGGGGCAGTATAACACAATGGTTATGGAGATCAGGAGCTGTGTCCGTCAATGAACGAAAGAGAGATTACCATTTATGTGCACTATTTCATGTTGGATATTTTTATTGCTCTTTCGCCGGAGGGAGTTTTTCTCAAATTTCTGTTTGAATCTTCTCAGTTGTATTTTCTTTGGCAGCCTATATGCCTTCAGCTTGTTCCACTCATTGTTACTTAACAATACTTTCATGCTCTGTAAACAACTACTTTTGTTCTCAATAAAAACTAAGTGAAAAGGAAAAAATAAATAAATGGTAATCATCCTGTACTGTCCATGGTGCTTGTGTATGTAGGGTAATGAGCCTGTTTCTCAGAATTAAAAGTGGTTGTAAAGGCTTAAGGTTTTTTTTTTTTTACCTTAACCACTTCAGCCTAGGAAGGTTTACCCCCCTTCATGACCAGGCTATTATTTGCGATATGGCACTGCGTTAATTTAACTAACTTTAGTGCAGAAGTGCAACGCTGTAACTAAATAAAATGTATGTCCTTTTTTCCCCACAAATAGAGCTTTCTTTCGGTGGTACTTGATCCTCTGTGGTTTTTATTTTTTGCGCTATAACAAAAAGACTTACAATTTTGAAAAAAAATATTTTTTTTTTTTTTACTTTATGCTATAAAACTAAATGTATTCATCAATTTAGGCCAATATGTATTCTGCTACATATTTTTGGTAGACAATATTTCAATCAGTGTATATTGATTGGTTTGCGTAAAACTTATTGCGTTTACAAACTATGAGATGTATTTAAGGAATTTTTTTACTAGTAATGGTGGGAATCAGCGATTTTAGCAGGAATGCGACATTGTGGCAAACAAATTGGACACCTGACACCCTTCTGGGACTAGTGACACGAATACAGTAATCAGTGCTAAAAAAAAAAAAAAAAAAAAAACGACTGTCACGGTACCAATGACACTGGCAGGGAAGATCAAAGGGTTAAGTGTGCTCCTAGGGAGTGTTTTCCAACTGTGTGGGGGGTGGCTTAACTGGAGGGAGACTGAGATCCGGGTTTCTGCTTAGCAGAAACACAAGATCTCCATCTTCCTCTCTGACAGAACGGCGATCTGCCTTGTTTACATAGGCAGACTGCTGTTCCGCCACTCCTGTAAATGATCAGCCGGTCCCGGTGACCCTGTGCACCAAATCACCTACAGGTACGTGGTTTCGCACAGGAGGACCACCCTGTTGCAGTATATCTACGCGGGGCAGTCCATAAGTGGTTAATGGATTGCCTGCATTAAAGTGGTTGTAAACCTCAGACATTAAATATGAACAAAGCATATCCCACTATAGTGTGTACTTGTCTCTATTAAAGAATCAATTATTTGGTAGTGTTAATAGGTGGTTACACCCCTTTAGCACTTGTCTCAAATAAGAGCACTATGTGTCATTTCTGTCTGCTGCTTCGCTCCTCTGTCATCAGCATGAATCACTTCTAACAAGTTTTCCTGACACCAAGAGAAAAAAGGTGACAGGGGAGAGAACTCCCATTTGAATGACAGCCTCAGCTCTGTTTATGTGTGCTGTGAGGGGAGGTGTGTCTAGTCCCCCCAATCAGCTCTCAGAGCTCTCCTCACTGATCTCCACAGAGAGTAACTTCAGCTCTCCTCCCCCTTTTTTCTGAACTTACAGACAAGCTGTCAGCCCTCCAGAAAAAATACCTACCTGAGCCCGATCTCCATCCAGCACTGTCAACAAGAGCAGCTGTGCTCCTCTCTCCCTAGTGGCTTCTGCAGCTGTCATCAAATCTAGTTTTGGCGTATTGTGTTACCAATGGTTTGTTTGGTGACTGTGGTCCCAACTTCCTTGAGATCCTTCCCAAGCTCCTCCCTGCATGGAGCTCCAAACCGAGGGCGATTAACAGTTATTTTGTGTTTGTTCCATTTTCAAATAATCACTCCAACAGTTGCCTCCTTCTCACCAAGCTTCTTGCTGATGGTTTTGTGCAGGTCTAAAATCCTTGTGCAGATCAAAATCTTGATCCGGACATCCTTTGACAGCGCTTTGGTCTTGCCCGTTATGTTGAGGTTTGAATAGAAAAAAAGTCTGTGGACCGGTGCCTTTTATACACAAGGAGTTGTCGTTCGGAGTAGTGATCAACCGTTATCGGGTTTTCGTTGCCGATACCGATATTTTGGTCAATGCATATCAGTATCGGCCGGAAATTTTTTTACATTTAAATTTTTTTTATTTTTATCACTTGACAGGTACTGTTGTGGAAGGATCTGGGGGTCTAAAAGACCCCAAACCACTCCTCTGCACTTAAAAGCATTCAAAACGCCAAGTTTGGCTGTTTTGAATGCTGTCATTTTTTTTAATTTGGCGCCGAGTACCCGGAAGTGATGTCATGACATCACTTCCAGGTTTTTACATGGAGACCTGATCAGAGCCGAATGTGGCTTTGATCGGGTCTTCGGCGGCCCTGCAGGGTGGTTTTCTGGGTGGGACAGGAGACCCAGGCAAGCCACGGATGGTGGCAGGAGGGGGGACGTCCCCTCCCGCTCCTTGTAATGACAGCCAAATGGCTTCCCAGCCCCATCGGTTGTCATTACAAGACAGCCGACCGTCGGCTATGGACGCCGGTACCGGGGTGATGCCTCTAGCTGCAGGCATCACTCCGGTACAGAACTTTCCCAAAATATCAGCAATATCGGTCACCTTGGTGGCCGATTCCAATATAGGAAAGTGCATATCGGCCCTCGATATATATGCTTTGCCGATAATCGGTCGATCACTAGTTAGGAGCACCTTCTTAAATTGACAGGACTAATCTATGTAACACAGTATCCAGTCTGTGGGAGCCAGAATTATTGTTGGTTGGTAGGGGGATCACATACTTATTTTCTCACTGAAATGCAACTCAATTTAGAACATTTGTATCATGTGTTTTTTCTGGATTTTTGATTGATATTCTGTCTCTATCATTTGAAATACACATGCAATAAAAAATTATAGACCCTTCATTTCTTTGTAAATGGGCAAACTTACAAAATCTGCAGGGGGATCAAATAAATATTTTCCGCACTGTATTCTCTGGAAGGTATAGGCCTGTCCATGGCCAGCCTTGGTCATGTCTCATATCTGAGAGACAGTCTGAAAATTGTGACTTTCTGCCAGAATAAAAGGGAAATCTTCCAATGGGGACACCTGCTCCTGTGACAGCTGTATAAGAGGGATAGATATCCTCTCACTTCCTATAGGACAGAACTAAAAGGAAATCCTCCATGAGCTACAAATGGCAAATAAATACTAACAACAATTCTTACTTTTTCCCCTACTATATAAAAAAAAAAAAAAAAAAAAAAAAAAAAAACACAACTTTAGCTATACTTTAATTCTGTTTTAGTGCACCAATCCTGTGCTGCAAACCTCTAAGCCAGAAAAAATTCTGTAGTGTGCCAAATACCAGGTGTCAGATTACTCAGATCAGAATCTACTTTTCTTAACTTATTTCTGTTCATTTGAAGCTAAAGCAGCATGATTGATCATTGATCAGTTATTAGTTTTGATATTTTCTTTCACAAATCTCACCTTTGTAAATGTGTAAAAAAATTAAAACTAAAACTAGGGTTGAACAGACACCAGTATCGGTGCCTTGCAAAAGTCCTCGTACAAATGCTCCTGATACAAAAACTCATACCTTTGCAGCGCGATTTGAACCCATACAAAATGAATCATCTCAAATCGCTCTGCAAAGAATTGCATGCAATTTTAACAGGAATGCAGTGCGATTCCTGTCCGAATCGCATGCGTATTCCGCACAGCTAGTGTGTGAACCCAGGCTTGTCATTGTTACTTTGTGCCCGAGTTCACACAGGAGCTTTGTGGGAAATCTCCCTGCTTGACGGGTTCCACCATCTCTGGCTCCTAATCCCACTGTGGACATTAGCGGCTGCAGCTTTGGCTCCTCCCGCCCCTCCCAATGCTCTCTCTCCCAACCTCCTGCGGGTCCAGCCATCCACTGGACCCCCTCCTCAGTCCCACTGTACCAGATTGCTGATCCCCCGCTGTCAGACAACCAAGAGTTGCTTCATAGGTCTAAGGCTTTGAAATCCCCACGGCTTTCTCTCCTCACCTTGCAGTTCTGACAGTACAGGCTAGATGACTTCTGATTGCCCTGCACTGTCATATGGTAGTAATAGTGTTTGGGTAATAAAAAAAAAAAAGGAAAGAGGAAGTGTCTTAATAGATCAGTTATTTGTTTAAAACATTCTCTTTATCAAATCTTGCCTTCGTATATTTGGAAACGTTTTTTTTTTTTTTTAAAACAAGGGCTTCCCTCCTCCTTTCAGTTCTGTGAGTTCGGGCAAGATGGCTTATGGAACCACTGGAGGCTGGGGGGGAGAAAGCCACGGGAGACACAGCCGCAGAGGTCCACAGTGGGATCAGGAGCCAGAGATGATGGTACCAGTCATGAAGGGACATTTCCCGCACCGCTCCTGTGTGAATTACGGTCAAAAGTCACTATGACAAGCCCGGGTTCACACCAGAGCTGTGCAGGAAACCGCACGCACTTTGGACAGGAATTGCACTGCATTCCTGTTTAAATCGCATGCATCTGCAGTGCAATTTGAGCCCATTCACTTTTTTATGGGCTCAAATCACACTGCAAAAGAATCGGTACTCTGTATCGCCGAGCACTTGACCAAAAGTATTGTTAAACGTACTTGCTGGTAAAAAAAAAAAATGTGCATTCCTAAATAAAACTATATAAAAAGTCAAACCATTACAGAAGAACTACATACTTTCAGCAACAGATCATAGTTTCGCTGAAATTTTTGTTGAGCACAAATTTGGAAATACCTGATGTGGATGTTTTACAGTGTTGCTCATATGTTGGTGTTCTTATATGGAATCCTGTTAAACCAGTTAGAAATTTGAGCACTGGAAAACACTATTTTAGTGCAAAACCAATAGTTTGATTCCACACCTCTTAAAAGATGGTTGTGGAAACAGGAATGCAGCATTAACATACTTGATTGGAAAGCTAAAAAGTTAAAAAGGGAAACTCCAGTCAAAATTGAAATTTTGACTGGAGTTAAATTTATTTATCTTTAATATAATTCATTTTCTGCCTAGCTGCTTGTGTAGCTTAGAAAGTCTTCTCTAAGCTTGACAAACAGCTTCTTCCTCTTTTTCACTGACAACAGTATTTTGTATTATCTGAATTTGATAAGCTGCCTTTAACTTCCTGAAAAGGTTGTCAGTCTTTCTTAGACAGACATGCCTAGACCTGCCCAGCGCCCTTCTTCACCATGATCTCCTACTGTCTTCAATGCCTCGTTTAGGAGAGAGAGAGGTCACGTGACCGGCACAATCTATAAAATAAATAGGGTACAAAAGGAACATTTATGAAAGTTTAGAAGGATAGAGATCCATTTCTATTCCTCATTACATGTGAGTAATGAGTTTTAGGCTCAGTTTCCACTAATGCGACCAGTCATGCAACTTTGGACACATTAAGTCGCATGAAAAGTCACAGCCCATTGATTTCAATTGCACTCATTCCCATCTATGCCACTTTGAAAATCAGCGACTTTGAAAAGGTGCCTGCACTACCTTGATGATCCAGAGAGTGTAAAGTTAGATCAAAGCTGCACTCAAAGTCGCACTCTAAATCACATAATTTAAGAGTCGCACTAGTGGAAACCTAGCCACTAGAGTGAATTTGGAGTGCAGCTTTGATCCAACTTTACACTCTCTGATGCAACTTTTGATGCGACTTTGATCCAGAGAGTGTAAAGTTGGATCAAAGTCGCACTCTAAATCACAATAGTGGAAACGTAGACTAAAGCTCTGTTTCCACTGGTTTGACTTGTCATGTGACTTTGGACACACAAAGTTGTATGAAAAGTCACAGCCTATTGATATCAATGGCATCAATTCCCATCACTGCGACTTAGAAAATCAGCGACCTTAAAAAAGTACCGCCATTACTTTGATGCAACTTTTGATGCGACTTTGATCCAAAGTAGTGCCGGTACTTTTAAGGTCGCTGATTTTCTAAGTCGCAGTGATGGGAATGGATGCCATTGATATCAATGGGCTGTGACTTTTCATGCAACTTTGTGTGTCCAAAGTCGCATGACAAGTCAAACCGGTGGAAACAGCTTTAGTCTACGTTTCCACTATTGTGATTTAGAGTGCGACTTTGATATAACTTTACACTCTTTGGATCAGAGTCGCATCAAAGTAGTGCAGATACCTTTTCAAAGTCGCATAGATGGAAATGGGTGTAGTTGATTAGTCACACTAGTGGAAAGGTAGATTAGTTTGGCTGCCTGTACTATGACTATTGTAGATGGTGAGCTGAGACCCCAGAGCACTTCCAGCTACACCGACATATCCCCCCATGTCCAGCTTCCTTCTCCTATGGTAGTCTTCATTCAAAGCCCAGCACAGCTATACTGTATATGTGCCCCTCCCCCGTGTGAATTATTTCTTCATTTTCTCATGAATTAGGATGTACAATGCATCCTTACAGATGAGAGAACACTGGGCGGGAACCTATGATCAGCTCCTCCCATTCTGTATATGCCCACTGGCTACACAGGAACAGTGCCTTTCCCTGGAAGTGATGTCACTGGCTTTCAGTAACCACACCCACTTGCTGCTCTTAGACCCAGCAGGAAGAGGAATTGAAGTCATGTGACAGCACAGAAAACTGCAGAATTCTGTTAGAAAAACTGGGATTCTTTTTCATTTTGACATGCAAGGCTGAACTCTGCTCACATTAATGATTGCGGGGGAGAATTTAAAGTATCGGGTTGTACTCCTGCTTTAAAAGGGTAATAAACCCAAAACCAAAAATGTAATACAGTATATTGCAGCTAACCAATCATTGGATGCGATACCTGCATCAGTTTTTTTTTTTTCTTTGGCCCCCCGTTTTTACTTGGTATTCTGGACAGTAACATGCCTCTTGTATTATTGAGACAACTCTGGAAAAATAAGAACAGGAGGCACAGCAGGCAGCAGCATTTTTTTTAGTCTTGGAGGGTTAAATGTATTAGCAAGTTTAGAACCACTGACAAATTGAAGCCAAACCCCAGCTCACATTTTACTGTGCATCCGGAAAGTATTCACAGCCCTTTACTTTTTCCACATGTGTTAGGTTACATACAGCCTTATTCCAAAATGGATTAAATTCATTACTTTCCTCAAAATTCTACAAACAGTACCCCATAATGACAACATGAAAGAAGTTAGTTTGAAAGATTTGTAAATGTATTAAAAAAATAATATCACATGTACATAAATATTCTCAGCCTTTGCTCATTTTGTCAAAGCACATTTGGCACCAATTGCAGCCTCAAGTCTTTTTGAGTATGATGCTACATGCTTGGCACACCTGTTGATGGGCAGTTTCTCTCCTTCTTTGCAGGACCTCTCACGCTCCATCAGGTTGGATGGGGAGAACCGGTGCACAGCCATTTTCAGATCTCTCCACAGATGTTCAATCGGGTTCAAGTCTGGGCTCTGGCTGGGCACTCAAGGACATTTACAGAGTTGTTCCATAGCCACTCCTTTGTTATCTTGGCTGTGTGCTTAGGGTCGTTGTCCTGTTAGACGATGAACTCTTTCCAGAGTCTGGGAGGTCCAGAGCGCTCTGGAGCAGGATTTCATCAAGGATGTCTCTGTACATTGCTGCATTCAGCTTTCCCTCGATCCTGACTAGTCTCCCAGTTCCTGTCGCTGAAAAACATCATGCTGCCACTACAATGCTTCACTGTAGGGATGATTTTGGCCAGGTGATGAGTGGTGCCTGGTTTACTCCAGATAGGATGCTTGCCATTCATGTAAAAGAGCTCAATCTTTGTTTCATTAGACCAGAGAATTTGTTTTTTTTACGATCTGAGAGTCCTTTAGGTGCCTCTTGGCAACCTCCAGGCGGGCTGTCATATGCATTTTACTGAGGAGTGGCTTCTGTCTGTATAGAACCAAAAAATAGTGCAGCACAAATATAGATAATAAATGATCAACATTCAGTTAAAATAAACATATGCAAGATATCCACATTGGTTAATATAAAAAGTTCATAATAAAGCCTAGAAGACCCACAATGAGCTAGAAAAAGTCCATATACATCCTATTGGGCACTTTATTAGGTACACCTCGCTAGTACCGGGTTAGACCCCTTTTTCCTTCAGGACTGCCTTCGCTGTTGCATAGATTCATTCAACAAGGTGTTGGAAACATTTCACAGACATTTTTCTCCATATTGACATGATAGCATCACAAAGTTGCTGCAGATTTGTCAGCTGTACATCCATGATGTGAATTTCCCATTCCATCACAGCCCAAAGGTGCTCTGTTGGCTTGACATCTGGTGACTGTGGAGGCCATTGAAGTCATTGTCATGTTTAATAAACCAGTTTGAGATGATTTGAGCTTAGTGCATTATCCTGCTGGAAGTAGCCCTCAGAAGATGGGTACACTTCTAGTCGTAAAGGGATGCATAGGCCATTACATTTAAACAATGCTCAGTTGGTACTTAGGGGCCCAAAGTATGCCAGGAATTATCCCCCACACCATTACAGCACACCACCACCAGCCTGAACCATTGATACAAGGCAAGATGGATCCATGCTTTCATGTTTATGCCAAATTCTGACCCTACCATCTGTCGCAGCTGAAATTGAGACTCCTCAGACCAGGCAACGAATTTATAATCTTCCATTGTCCAATTTTGGGGAGCCTGTGTGAGTTGTAGCCTCAGTTTCCTGTTCGTAGCTGACAGGAGTGGCACCCAGTGTGGTCTTCTGCTGCTGTAGCCCATCTGTTTCAAGGTTCAATGTGTTGTGCATTCAGAGAAGGTATTCTGCATATCTTGGTTGTAACAAGTGGTTATCTGAGTTATTGTTGCCTTTCTATCATCTCAAATCAGTCTGCCCATTTTCCTCTGACATTGACAAGGCATTTTCGTCCACACAACTGCCGCTCGCTGGATATTTTCACTCTTCGGACCATTCTCTGTGAACCTTAGAGATGGTTGCACATGAAAATCCCAGTAGATCAGCAGTTTTTTTAAATACTCAGACCAGCTCGTCTGGCGCCAACAACCCTGCTATGTTCAAAGTCACTTTACAGTATCTCACAAGAGTACACCCTTGACATTTTTGCAAATAATTTTATTGTATCTTTTCATGTGACAACACTGAAGAAATTACACTTTGCTACAATGAAAAGTAGTGAGAGTGTATAGTTTGTAGAACAGTGTAAATTTGCTGTCCCCACAAAATAACTCAACACACAGCCATTAATGTCTTTATGTAGAGCAACAATTCTTTTTTCAGATCCTCAAAAAGTTCTTGGACATGAGGTACCATGTTGAACCTCCAGTGACAAGTATGAGAGAGCGATAACACCAAATTTAACACACCTGATCCCCATTCACACCTGAGACCTTGTAACGCTAACGAGTCACATGACACTAGGGAGGGAAAATGGCTAATTGGGCCCAATTTGGACATTGTCATTTAGGGGTGTACTCACTTTTGTTGCCAGCAGTTTAGACAATTAAGGCTGTGAGTTATTTTGAGGGGACAGCAAATTTACACTGTTATACAAGCTGTACACTCACTACATTACATTGTAGCAAAGTGTCATTTCTTCAGTATTGTCACATAAGATAATAAAATATTTACAAAAACGTGAGGGGTGTACTCACTTTTGTGAGATACTGTAAATCCCCTTTCTTCCCCATTCTGATGCTTAGTTTGGACTTCAGAAAGTTGTCTTCGCGTGTTGCCTTGAGTTGCTGCCATGTGGTTGGCCGATTAGTAATTTGTGTTACCAAGCAATTGAACAGGTGTACCTAATAAAGAGGGCAGTGAGTGTAAGGCCCCTTTCACACATGCTATCCGTTTGTCCGTTTTTCATCCATCCGTTGACGGATGAAAAAACGGACATCAATGCATCTCTATGTAAAAAACGGATGACAACTGATGATCATCAGTTAACATCCGTTTTCATCCACTTCCGTCAATGTCCGTTTTTTTGAACGGATGAATGCCCTATTTTTCATCCGTCAAAAAAACGGATCGGACGCAAAACGGATGACAACGGATGAAAAACGGATGTCAACGGATGAAAAACGGATGAAAAACGGATGAAAAACGGATGAAAAACGGATGAAAAACGGATGAAAAACGGATGAAAAACGGATGAAAAACGGATGAAAAACGGATGAAAAACGGATGAAAAACGGATGAAAAACGGATGAAAAACGGATGAAAAACGGATGAAAAACGGATGAAAAACGGATGAAAAACGGATGAAAAACGGATGAAAAACGGATGAAAAACGGATAACAACTGATGAAAAACGGATAACAACTGATGAAAAACGGATGAAAAATGGATAAAAAACTGATACATTTGACGTGACTGAACTGATGAACTGAACGGACCGTATGTGTGAAAGGGGCCTAAGGCCCCTTTCACACGGCTTCGTTCCATCAACTGAGCCATTCTGCTCAGCGGGGATCGATCCACGATCCCCGCTGAGCAGGCGGATGACAGCTCCGTCTCTGCTCTGTGTGCAGAGACGGAGGCGTCAAATCCCCGCGCTCCTCTATGGGGGAAATCGGATGAGAACGGACCGCCTGTCCATTCTCCTCCGATCCGCCAGACGGATGGAAAATAGGGTTTCCATCTATCCGGATTTGACGGACAGGATCGGATGTCAGCAGACATGTCTCTGCTGACATCCGCTGCCCCATAGAGATGATGGGGCATTCGTTCAGATCTGCCTGAAAAACTGACAGGCGGATCTGTATCTGGATCCGTATGTGTGAAAGGGGCCTATATGTGAAGGAGATTGGAAGCACATTTGACTCCAGGTGGTTTGGTCCCGTAACCCACAGACAAACACCGTGCTCACCTCAATAAAATGACCCCTGTATTACCAGAAGGTCACTACCGCTGGTTTTCATGGTAGCCCTGGTTTATTTAGAAGAGGGTGATGATGAGGCTCCACCCCGCTAACAAAGTCCCATTGAACGTAACGCCTATGGGAGGACATCACCCGCCGATAGGTGATCAGCGTTTGCGGTATATCGTCATATGCTTAATGCCAAGAGGATTGTTTGTGAGTAGTTTCCTTTAACCGCTTGCCGACCGCCACAAGTAGATATACTGCGGCGGTCAGCCCCGGCCAGGCAAAGTGACGTATATATACGTCACTAGCCTGTGACCGGTTTGTGAGCCAATAGCGGGCGCGCACCGGCCGCGGCTCATCCTCGGAGGAGTCCGCGCGTGTGACCGGCGGACCCGATGTCCGCCGGTCACACTACGATCGTCGGTAGAGCGGGAGAAAGGCAGAGCGGCTTATGTAAACAAGCCGCCTGTCATTCTCCCCTGTGTAAAAATTGAGTTTAGACGGTTCTACTATGATCTCTGTTTTTACAATAGGAGACCTGTCCCACTACAGTTAGAAACACGCCCCTAGGACACACTTAACCCCTTCCCTGCCAGTGTCATTTTTACAGTAACAGTGCATATGTATAGCACTGATTACTGTAGTAATGTCACTGGTAACCCCAAAAGTGTCAAAAATATCAGTCAAGGGTCCGATCTGTCCGCCGCAATGTCGCAGTCCCGAAAAAAAAAAAAAAAAAAAAAAAAAAAAAAAAAAAAAAAAAAAAAAAAATCGCAGATCGCCGCCATTACTCGTTTAAAAAAAAAAAAAAACACCAAAAATGACAAAAATCTTTCCCTTTGTTTGTAAACGCAACTTTTGCGCAAACCAATCAGAATACGCTTTTTGCAATTTTTTTTACCAAACACATGTAGCATAAAACAAATTGGCCGAAAATGTTAAAAAAATTTTGATTTTTACATTTTTTTTGGGGAATTTCATATAAAAAAAAAAAAAAAAAGTGAAAAATATTGTTATTTTTTGCAAAATTTAAGCTTTTTTTTTTGTTTATAGCGCATGATCAAAAAAAACGCAAAAAACCCCCTGGTCGGAATGGGGGTAAAATCTTCCGGGGCTTAAGTGGTTAATAAAAAGGGTGTGGTTTTAACCAGCAGAGAGCACTTTTTATACCTCTCTGATCGAGTTAGCACCCAAGAACCCCTGCTGCTTCACACATTATTTCCCTGTATGGGACAAGTGGTAGTGACTTTCTGGTCATACAGGGGTCATTTTATAGAGGTGAGCGCGGTGTGTCTGTGGGTGAAGGGACCAAACCACCTGGAGTGAAATGTGCTTCTAATCTTTCTTCACATATATATGGACTTTTTCCAGCACATTGCAGGTCTTCTTGGCTTTTGTATGAACCAATGTGGAGGTGTTGTATGTGTTTATTTTAACTGAATGTCGATCTTTTATATTTGCGCTGCACTATTTTTTTTTTTTATTTAGGTTGATACGGGGTTATGTGAAAAACCCTTTAGTGTCCAGCTGGCAATATTTGTTTAATTCTTATTACTATAGGGATTGTTTGTGCCGCTTAATTTTCTAATAACTGAATGGTGGAGTGCTGCAGAGATGGTTGTTCTTCTGGAAGGTTCTCCTCACTCCACAGAAAAAAAGCTGGAGCTCTGTCAGAGAGACCATCAGGTTCTTGGTCACCTCTCTATCTAAGGCCCTTCTCCTCCAACTGCTCAGTTTGGCCAGGCGGGAAAGCTCTAGGAAGAGTCCTTGGGGTTCCAAACTTCTTCCATTTATAGATGATGGAGGCCACTGTGCTCATCAGGACCTTCCATGTTGCAGACATTTTTTTTATACCCTGCCCCAGCTCTGTGCCTCGATGCAATCCTGTCTCGGAGGTCTACAGACAATTCCTTGGACTTCATGGCTTGGTTTGTGCTCTGACATGCACTGTTAACCTTATATAGACAGGTGTATGCCTTTCCACATCATGTCCAATCAACTGAATTTACCACAGGTGGACTCCAATCAAGTTGTATAAATATTTTGAGGATTATCAGTGGAAACAGGACACACCTGAGCTTAATTTTGAGTGTAATGGCAAAGACTGAATACTTATGTTCATGTGATTTGTTTTTTTATTTTTAATAAATTTGCAAAGATGTCAAACAAGCTTCTTTCACATTGTCATTATGGAGAGCTGTTTGTAAAATTTTAAGGAAAATAATGTATTCAATCCATTTTGGAATAAGGCTATAACATAACAAAATGTGGAAAAAGTGAAGCGTTGTGACTACTTTCCAGACGCACTGTATATTCAGTTACAGCAAACCGTTGTTTTCCCTTTGAGATAAACTCCTCCCTCCTCCGGAGTGCCCCCACAGCAAGCAGCTTGCTATGGGGCGCCCAAGCTGAGCTGCAGCACTGTGTATCCATTGAGACACTGAACTGCCCTTCGGCCCTGCCCCTTTCTCTCCCGATTGGCTAATTTAGTTTAATTGACAGCAGCAAGAGCCAATGGCACCCCCAGCTGTGTCTCAGCCAATCAGCCGGCTGCGGCACTCATGGACATCGCTGGATAGAGAGGGGGCTCAGGTAAGTATTAGGGGGGCTGGTGCACACCGTAGTTTTTTTTTTTTTTGCATATAATGTATTAAGAAAAAAAAAAAATATAGCACAGGTGATTAAATACCACCAAAGAAAGCTCTATTTGTTGGAAAAAAGGGCATCAATTTTATTTTGTTACAGTGTCACACAACCGCACAATTTTTTGTAAAATTACCGCAATGCCGAATTGCAAAAAAGATGGCCTGGTCATTAAGGGGGCAAATCCTTTTGGTCCAGAAGTGGTTAACGGCAATCAAACCGGTCTAAACAATGCAACTCAAGTCGCAGAGTCTTAAAAAAAAAAAAAAAAGTTTCCTGCACTACTTTTGGGCATCTTCATCATGACTTGCATTGACTTCTGTTAATGAAGTCACGCAGGATGACGGCTGTCAAAGTTGTGTAACTTTGAAGTCACGTAGATGTGAACCGTCACTTACTCTCACATGATTGTTGTCTTAACTTAGAATATTCTCACCATTCACACTAGAACACCCTTGAATGTACAGTATATGCTTACTGATGACCTCTTTAGTGGATGAGAACCCTTGGAAAGGGACAACTGGAACTTATTTTAGTAAGTAGTTTGTTGAGTGTCCTTTGCATGTTATACTATGCCACATCCATTGCTTTTGCTCTCCATCACCTAATTTGATTAAAGCTGGACTTATCTGGTGACAAAGTTTTTTTTATTTGGTTCAAGTTATAATTCCCCTGTTTTTTTTACTTTTTTCTTCTTTGGCCTTAACTGTATGCCCAACACTTATACCCTCTGTCCCCTCTGCACCACACATCCCTTTCCCATTCTACTCCCAATTCCGAAAAACTTTCAGAGCTGAAGTAATCACAACCAGAAAAAAAAAAAAAAAAACTGAGTCACGGCTGAGGGCTGGTTCACACCACATACAGTCCAGTGTGTTTTTTTTTTTTTGCCAATAAAAAAAAAAAAAAAAAAAACACCTGCATGGACATTAGGTTACATGAATTTCAATGGCAAAATTCAAACCATCGCAGTACAGTCAACAAAAGTAGAACATGCTGCATTTTTTTCTGCAATGAACTGCACGGAAACAAGTCGAAAATCACCAGCATTGAACCAGAACGCATTACAGCAAAAAAAAAAAAAAGACGACAAACCCCACATATGAAACTTTGGGGGGAGGGGGGGAGCATGGAAAAACGCATTAAAAAACACATTAAGATGCCTCAAAAACGTGTGGTGGTGTAAACTGGACCTAAATATACCAGATAGGTTCAAACATGGCTTCAAACAGAGATTTCTGCAATATAGAAAGTACCAAACTGAGGCCCCACGGGTCCTAATGGGTAGAACAGCATGTTTGATACCTTCCCCTGCTCTTCTTTCCTATCTCCTTTATCCCCCTTCTCCCCCCCAGCACCTAATTCGACCTCACAAACCCAATCCATTGCAGCTACCCATTAGAAGCCAACTTCCCTCCTCTGCCACTCCCAGTAGCTTCAGGGGCTTAAAGGGGAACAAGACATGTCCCCGCCCACATCACTCAGATCACGTAAAGCAATGGCCCCCACCTCACCGATCCATCCCTGATCCGAGTGGCATTCCTCTTTCCCCTACCGCCGCCTGCAGCTGCTGCCCGCACTGAACTCCAACAAACAGTCAGGCTGGAGAGTACGGGGAGAGGGGGGCACCTCCCTTTTATTCTACTGGTCCTATGCTTTCAGAAAATATGTTTGCTTTGGGGGGGGGGGGGGGGGTCTTTAACAAACCCTGACAGCTGTAAGTGAAGAATTTAAATCTCTAGATTTTTAGAGAAATTTGGATATTTAAATTTTGGCGTATATATTCGATTTTCCCCATTTCGCAAAAAGGCACAATACAAGATTTACAAATATTGGTTATTTATTAACTCAATACAGGTCATCTTTTATATTGAGTAGGACTTTTGTAAAATGTGCTGTGTTTTTAACTGCTTATAATGTGTATTTTTTACTAAAATATTGTTTTGATAATCATTTGTGTAAATATTATTGTGCCCTATAAATCAATAGCACCTTATTTTTATTCTACTGGTCGTGTGCTTTCAGAAAAATACAATTTTTGCAAGATCTTACAGTAAAATCTTTTTCTCTGATGTCCGTCGACAGACGCAGCCTCATCTCCATTATAAAAGTGGGTTTATGCTCCTGCCATCAGCAGTAGTCTAGGCAGTAAAATTTGAATACCAATGCCCAGGGGGCTGTCCCTCTAGGCATAAACCCCCACTGCGCAATCCGGCACATCAGTTTAGTTTAAAAGCAGTGAAGACAAAAGAACCAACCTCCAACAGAGGGGCAGGTGCTGATTCTGTCGATGGACAGAGAAAAAGATTTTACAGTAAGATCTTACAAAAATTGTATTTTCTCTATCGTCTGTCGACAGACACAGCCTCGTCTCCATGAGCTGAGTGGGATGTCCCAAAGCAGTGTAGGTATGAGGGGAGTTAAAACGCAACCAGATAGTAACGTCAACTCCAAAAGGCTAAAAACAGCCAACCGGGCAACATGGAGCTCACCCAGAAAAAAGACCCTGAAGAAAAGTACAAACATTCTCTTATGAAACAGCAGCCTGCAAAACCCTGCGACCAAAACAGGCATCCGAAGATGCCAACAAATCCACCTTGTAAAATTTGGTAAAGGTGTGTACAGACGACAAAGTCGCTGCCTTACAAACTTGTAAAACAGAGGCCTAATGGCGAAAAGCCCAAGAGGCACTCAACGCTCTAGTAGAATGCACCTTCACAGGGAAAGGAGGAACCCGACCCTTGATTGAATAAGCCTGAACCACCGTCATGGAGAGAAAAGCAGGAAGTGACCTCTGCACAGCAGCAGGAAATGACCACACAGGAAGTGATGTGGCCTGTTAGGGAAACACTGCCGAGTATAGCACCAGGGCTACACAAAGATGGACGCCCATAGGAAACAATAGGAAGCTGCAGAGAAAATGGCTGCCCCATACATGTCTATGGGGAAAAAAAAACGCATTGCCCACATCTACGATGGCAGCTCCCACAGCGCACCATGCGGCTAGGGACGGACACATGAAGGCCTCAGGAACCACAACAGGGACCAGCAAGCCCAAGGTACCATGTCACCCCCCTATCATTCCAGGTCGATGCATCCCGGTGAGGCGTCCACTCTCAGGCTCGTCCCCCCTCCAGACCAGGGGGCACCGTCGTGGCTAGGTCACAACTATAACCTGCTCACGCTCGTAGGCCAGACTGGGGGGGACCATAAGGATCTAGATCATTCAGTGTGAAGCCCCAGCCAGCATCGTTGCTTGTAGATTGGCAGGAACATTCTTCCCTGAACACTAACTAGCAAGTGAGTAAAGATAAATAAAAGAAAATATTCTCAAAAGAATAAAAAAAAACTGAGCCCGGAGTCCCAGCAGGAAACCTAGGTCCTACTCCTTCTCTAGGCAGAAAAACTGATGTGCTGGGTTGTGCAGTGGGGGTTTATGCCTAGAGGGACAGCCCCCTGGGCATGTGTATTCAAATTTTACTGCCTAGACTACTCCAGATGGGAGGAGCATAAACCCACTCAGCTCATGGAGATGAGGCTGCGTCTGTCGACAGACGATAGAAAAATACATGTTTGACAGGTCAAATCACATGTCAAATCGCAACCTGTCGGCCAATCGGTGCGACGCCGACTTTGCCCCCCCGCATTACATCACATCCAACTCTCACCCCCAACACAGCTCATCCCTCTCCAGCAAACCTAGAACCTCATTGCAATTCAACCCTTTCTAGCCAGCCTGCACACTTTATCACAGCACATCGTTTCCTGGTAAACTCTTGCCATTCAGGGCATTCCTCTCCAGCCACCTCACCCCCCCCCCCCAATCATAGCGCATCCCTGCTGAAGAAACCTATTCTATCATTCTAGCAAATACCCATCCTGGATAACTCATCCCACTTATTCATTTTTTCCTTCAGTCAGTACCCATACATTTTCTCATTTAGCAAACACGCTTTTTAAATTATAAAAAAAAAAGCCTAATAAAAACACTGTGCATTCAATAACTAATATTTAAACCAAGACCTAGCAATGACAAAATATTACTCAAAAAAAAAAAAAAAAAAACAACAACACACACACAAACCTGAATGGAGACATTGCCCAATACATTTTACAAGATGCCAAAAAAAAGCTTAGCCATATAGACACAAGCAGAATCCAACACAAAACTCTGTAAACACATGACCAAGTAACCAAACTGCATAATAGCCCAGGAAGTACACAAGAGAATGACTGTACTACGGGACAGTAACTTGCTTGTGAAAATGTGACTATCAAGTGACAACGATGAAAAATGTCACATGCCTATTCAGGCATTACCCACTTTATTTGCTTCCCCTTCCTGACCAGGCCATTTTATTTGCTATAAGACATTGCATTACTGCATGACACTGTACCCCCTTTCCTCCCACAAATAGAGCTTTCTTTTGGTGGTATTTGATCAACTCTGCAGTTGTCATTTTTTGCGCTATAAAAAGAAAAAAAAAATATTTTTTTTGTTACTTTCTGTTCTAAAATACCTCCAATTTATTTTATTATTTTGCTTAAATCAAGTTTTATCATCAATATGTATTCTGCTAAAAACTATGGGATATTTTTATTTACTAGTAATGGCAGCGATCAGCAACTTATGGTCGCTGGAATATTGCGGTAGGCAAGTCGGACACTTTATCGGGACGAGTGACATTATTATAGTGATCAGTGCTAAAAATATGAACTGTCACTGTACTAATGACATTGGCAGGGAAGGGGTTAACTTCAGGGGCAATTAAAGCGTTAACTGTGTGCCTAGCTAATGTTTCAGTGTAGTGGGGGGGGAGGTGCTTTTACTAGTGGAAGGCATGGATCGGTATTTCTGCCTTACAGGAAAACAGGATCCGTGTCTTCCTTACTGACAATCTGCCTTGTTTACATAGGCCGACTGTCATTCTGTCAGCATAACAAACTATCTGCGGGTGCAGCCAGACCCACTGACCAGCTCCCGCTGTGTAAAGCCCCGTACACACGTACCGATGGTCGGCTTACAAATGTTCCTCTTTTCTCCCCGGGATGTCGGTGTCTGCTGAAAAGTGCAAAGACAGCACAAGGACAGCACAAGAATTTTGTCCGCCGACTGCAGAAGTGATGTCATGTAATGGTTAACTTTCCCTGTGTTTTCTATTTTCTGAGCATGCCCAGTCTTGCAAATCTGCGGTCTGTCGGCCGAATTGTGTACTGACAGGCGAACAATCGTCCGTTCTGGTGTCGGCATACAAATATTTTCATGTTTGCACGAAAGACTTTTGTCCGCGGATTGTGCGCAGACATCTGTCGGAGGCACCATACTAACACGCGTACAATCGGCAGATCCTTCGTCCACCGACGTTTGTATGCCGACGATCGGTATGTGTGTACGGGCCTTAATTCTACACGATTCTGCACAGCGTGGCTGCCCTGTAGCAGCAAATCTGCTATGGGGCGGTCAGCAAGCGGTTAAATCCAGAAATGAACTGTGAGCCTGGGTTCACACTTGTGTGATGCAGAGACCACATGTGATTCGCACAGGAATCACACCGCATTCCTGTGCACATCACATGCAATATCTATGCAATGCAAATTGAGCCATACATTTTCTATGGCTCAAATCCCATTGCATCCGCACCAAAATGGTGCAGGATCCTCCCCGCACATTCTGACAATTGCACTGCCTTTTGCAATCTGTTGTCATTATTCTAACATTGACACCCACAGCGGATCGCATGGACACCATGCGATTGCGATGCGGCAAAGCACAGGATTCGCTGAGTTTTCCTCATTGCATAAGTGTGAACCAGGTCTAAAAGGTGCTTTTACAATGTTCCATTGAAAATATGCTTAAAAAAAAAAAAAAAACGCATTTGTGTGTTTTTTTTTTTTTTTTTTTTTTATTGAGTTTCTAGTGTGTCTTCTGGGTGCGTGACTCCCAACATGGACTTAGGACTCAAAAACCAGGGTGAATTGAAATCAATGATGTATTTATTTTTTTGAATCATCAAAAAAATAACTAACTATATAGGAAATTGATTTGATTTAATTTGGATTTTTATTTAAAAAATCAGATTTTTGATTTTTATCAAATTTATTTTAATAAAAAGCTTTTGGAGTAAAAAAAAAAAAGCTAAAAGAAAAATATTTCGTTTATTCAGCATGAAATGGAGCTTAGTTATGTAGCATGAGGCTGTATATTCTGCAATATTTACATTTTTGGTAAAATCATTCAATGAATCCAAGGCTCTGCAAGCTGAGATAACACGCACTGCATTGATGCATTCACACAATTTCACAGTAACCATGAGATAAAACAAAGTTCAGGAATATTTCTTTATCCACTTGTTTTGCAAATCTATGTACACTACAAACTGTATGATTTAATTGGTTCTGATATTGCCGTTTTACTAACCTGAAAGCTTATTATTATGAATAGAAAACATTCATTTTGTTTGCAAATATTAAAGATTCTAACTACCAGCAAGAATACGTTCTTACATTTAAAGAGGACCTGTCATTTCAGATCCATCATGGCAGCACCTGTTAGTGGGCATCCACTCACCTGCTGCCGCCACGTCCCTCACCTTGTTGTTTAACTGCCATTTCACCAGTAGTCCCAACAAAATAAATGGGACTGTCAGTGAGTCAACAGTAGGTCAGAGGAGAAGCCGCTGCAGTACAGAGATGACAGTTGCCCTTTAAAAATGATGATTTAAATCAAGTTGATTTAACCACTTAAGCCCCGGAGGATTTGGCTGCTAAACGACCAGAGGGTATTTTGCGATTCGGCACTGCGTGACTTTAACGGACAATTGCGCGGTCGTGCGACGCTGTACCTAAACGAATTTGGCGTCCTTTTTTTCCCACAAACAGAGCTTTCTTTTGGCGGTATTTGATCACCTGTGCGATTTTTTGATCACGCGCTATAAACAAAAAAAGAGCGTCAATTTTGCAAAAATAGCAATATTTTTCCCTTTTTTTTATATGAAATTCCCCCAAAAAAAAAATGTAAAAATCAAAATTTTTTAATATTTTCGGCCAATTTGTTTTATGCTACCTATGTTTGGTAAAAAAAAAAAAAAAAATCGCAAAAAGCGTATTTCGATTGGTTTGCGCAAAAGTTATTGCGTTTACTAACAAAGGGAAAGATTTTTGTCATTTTTGTTGTTTTTTTTTTTAACGCGTAATGGCGGCGATCTGCGATTTTTTTTGCGGTACTGCGACATTGCGGCGGAAAGATCGGACCCTTGACTGACATTTTTGACACTTTTGGGGTTACCAGTGACATTTCTACAGTAATCAGTGCTATATATATGCACTGTTACTGTAAAAATACACTGGTAGTGAAGGGGTTAACTTTATTTGAGAGGGAGGGGCTGTGTGTGTCCCTAGGGGCGTGATTCTAACTGTGATTGGCTGTGGCTTCAACTGTATGCAGAGTGATCAATGGATCTACATAGTAGATCCATGTGATCAGCTCTCATACAGAGAGGAGAATGACAGGCAGCTTGTTTACACAAGCTGCCTGACTTTCTCCCTCTCCCCCGCCGATCGCAGAGTGGCCGGCGGCGATCGGGTCCGCCGGTCACACGCGCGGGGGGGGTCCGTGACCACGCGGGAGCGCGCCTCCGGCGGCGCGCGCTCGCTCCCTAAACCCTCACAGGCGAGCGACGTAGACCTACGTCACTTTGCCTGTGAGGGGCTGACCGCCGCCGTAGATAGTCGTGCGGCGGTCGGCAAGTGGTTAAAGTGTTTGAAACCAAAAAAAGAAGGATCCTGTTCCCTTATAGCAGATTAACCACTTCAGGACCGCCTGCCGCAGTTTTAGGTCGGTACTTTGACGTTAATACCAGCATTATTGCAGAAGATAGCTGCCATAACCCCGAAATTTTCGTACTTTCATATAAAAGTGGTCCCAGCGGCCTCCCGCCACCTCCCAGTCATTTCCCCCACCTACCGGTGCTGTCGGTAGCGGGAAAAACGATCCGGTCCGTCCATGTCCCAGGCAGTAAGTCGAGTGAGGGCAAGATGGCCACCACTCGACTCTACAGCCTTGGAGGACCGGAGCGAAGTCATACATCGCTTCCTCCCAACGGCCTGCCTTTAGCTCCTGCTGGATTTTGCTTCCAATCCCCTTGTAGAGGCAGCCATTTCTGGATGGAAATTTTACTGTTGCACAATCACATTGCTATAATCCCTTCATATGAACTATACACCGAAAGACTTATGATTAAATGGTTGTGGAACGAATCATCGGAGTTTCCATTATTTATGGGGAAATTTGCTTTGATATAAAAGTGCGCTTTGGATAACAAGCATGTTTCTGGAACGAATTTTTTTTTGCTCGCAATCCAAGGTTTTACTGTATTTACAATTTTAAAATTAAAACAAAAACATCTCTGTAGAATACAATATATACTACCGAGGAATGTAACTCGCACAAAACAGACAGATCTGTGAAATTTGGGTGCATTACAAACAATCCAGATGAGAAAATGCTGAGAGAACAGATTTTAGCGCAGCTGTAGTATTTACATTATGTCATAGCTCATTGATTGCTTTCACCTCTTGCCAAGATTTGCTCTTTAACCCCTTTTGCTGCCAGAGCCACTTTTCCATTTTTTGCAAACTTGGTTAAAAAAAAAAGCATGAAGATTACAAAAGACCCTCATATATATTTACCCTTATATATTTCTTGAAAGCAGACATCCTAGAGAACAAACCGGTAGTTCCAATTTTTTATGTCGCTATATATTAGCGCAATAGTTCACAAAACACAAAAATTTGAGTAAAAAATATACTAAAGTTAAAATTAAGGCACATAAACACAATATGTTAAGCTTCGTAAAAATCTGCGCTCAGAGCAAAGTAGTTATCAATCAGCAGCTGACACTTTACCCTGATACCAGGCATTTGAGAGAAAAAAAAAAAAAATAAACCAGTGCAGCGCGTGTGTGTGTTATATCATTTTATTATTATTATTATTATTATTATTATTATAAGCGAAAATTATTATTTTTTTTTTTTTTTTAATGAAAAGAAAGTCAGAATAAGTTATTTAGTACAAGGTAGTCACATAGACCAGAGCCCTGACCAGAATACAGCGTAAATACAATGTAAGCCTCAACTTAAATACACTAAAAGGATAGTGAACACAGAGGCATTTGAAAAACAAAGGAGCACATAAGTACCAAACTATTTCAGGTAACTAAGAGGGCACCCAAGCCTGCGGACCTGATGGGCATGTAAAGCAGAGGACAGGGACTAGCCTTAAATCGTAAGAGTTTATGAATCAAAAAAGTAGAGAACAGAAGAAATGGAAAAAAAAAGGGGGAGTCAGAGGGGGGACCCGGTTAGAACACCAGAACCTAGGTCCCAAAGGAGGAAGAAGACAGAGTAAGAATAAAGAGAAGGAGGGAGAAACCAAGACGAGGAGCCCGCATCATCATCATCTCAAACCTGGGAAATCAGATCAGGGTCTAGAGCAGGGGTCTCCAAACTTTGTAAATAAAGGGCCAGCTTAATGTCCTTAAGACTTTTTAGGGAGCCGGACTGTGGGCTTTGGGTTTAGAAAAGGTCCCGATGTCAGTGGAAAAAAAAAAAAAAAAAAATGCCCTAGCTTTGGTGTCATTGGGAGGAATTTTGCCCCTTCATTGGGGTCAGTGGGGGGAAATTATGCCTTGTTGGTATCAGTGGATGAAATAGTGCCCTAAGGGTCAGGTAAAAAGCAGGCAAGGGGCCACATTTGGATCTAGGATCTGAATCTAGACAGGGGTCCTACAGTTTGAAAACATTTTTTAACAAGAATAATGCTAACGGTCATCAATACCCAGTGGGGTTAAAAATGACCACCGAAATTAGGAAAAAAAGTAAATAAACTTGTGACTTTAAAACATAAGAAAGAAATGTCCATAAAGTGCCCAAAAGAAAAATAAAAGCATGTGTAGGAGAAGCCAGGAATTCTGCCTCCAGAAACAGATGGCCGATTGCACGTGCGGTAGGGCCCCTCCAGATCATCAGATTAGAGTTAAAGGACAAGTTTATCTTTGGGAACATGTTACATGTTCCACCCATTTCCTCCTCCTCCCCCCCCCCCCCCCCCATGACAGCAATAGAAGAGAAGTTCCCTGTGCTAGCTGTCACATTTTCAAAATCAGCGTGGCAGTGTTACGACGGCCACGTCATTCATCCGCACAGCTTTGTGTCTGAATAAACTACAAGCCCAGACATCCTTTGGAGCTGTCTGCTGGTAGTTTTCAATATACTACTACAGCGCTGTCAGTGTATATGCTTGCCTGTACGTGATGTACTGACACATAGATGCACTGACAGATCTACAGGAGACCTGCATGGCACCAGCAATCTGCTGATCCCTGGTACAATGCTTTACAAGCCAAAAAAAAAAAAAACAAACACACACAATGTGCATTTACAGTGCCTTGTGAAAGTATTCGGCCCCCTTGAACTTTGACCTTTTGCCACATTTCAGGCTTCAAACATAAAGATATAAAAAAGTGTAATTTTTTGTGAAGAATCAACAAGTGGGACACAATCATGAAGTGGAACAAAATTTATTGGATATTTCAAAATTTAACAAATAAAAAAACTGAAAAATTGGGCGTGCAAAATTATTCAGCCCCCTTCAGTTAATACTTTGTAGCGCCACCTTTTGCTGCGATTACAGCTGTAAGTCGCTTGGGGTATGTCTCTATCAGTTTTGCACATCGAGAGACTAAAATTTTTGCCCATTCCTCCTTGCAAAACAGCTCAAGCTCAGTGAGGTTGGATGGAGAGCGTTTGTGCACAGCAGTTTTCAGTTCTTTCCACAGATTCTCAATTGGATTCAGGTCTGGACTTTGACTTGGCCATTCTAACACCTGGATGTTTATTTGTGAACCATTCCATTGTAGATTTTGCTTTATGTTTTGGATCATTGTCTTTTCGGAAGACAAATCTCCGTCCCAGTCTCAGGTCTTTTGCAGACTCCCATCAGGTTTTCGTCCAGAATGGTCCTGTATTTGGCTCCATCCATTTTAACCATCTTCCCTGTCCCTGCTGACGAAAAGCAGGCCCAAACCATGATGCTGCCACCACCATGTTTGACAGTGGCTATGGTGTGTTCAGGGTGATGAGCCGTGTTGCTTTTACGCCAAACATAACGTTTTGCATTGTTGCCAAAAAGTTTGATTTTGGTTTCATCTGACCAGAGCACCTTCTTCCACATGTTAGGTGTGTCTCCCAGGCGGCTTGTGGCAAACTTTAAACAACACTTTTTGTCGGATATCTTTAAGAAAGGTCTTTCTTTTTGCCACTCTTCCATAAAGGCCAGATTTGTGCAGTATACGACTGATTGTTGTCCTATGGACAGAGTCTCCCACCTCAGCTGTAGATCTCTGCAGTTCATCCAGAGTGATCATGGGCCTCTTGGCTGCATCTCTGATCAGTCTTCTCCTTGTATGAGCTGAAAGTTTAGAGGGACGGCCAGGTCTTCGTAGATTTGCAGTGGTCTGATACTCCTTCCATTTCAATATTATAGCTTGCACAGTGCTCCTTGGGTTGTTTAAAGCTTGGAAAATCTTTTTGTATCCAAATCCGGCTTTAAACTTCTCCACCACAGTATCTCGGACGTGCCTGGTGTGTTCCTTGTTCTTCATGATGCTCTCTGCACTTTAAACGGACCTCTGAGACTATCACAGTGCTGGGGCATTTATACGGAGACTTGATTACACACAGGTGGATTCTATTTATCATCATTAGTCATTTAGGTCAACATTGGATCATTCAGAGATCCTCACTGAACTTCTGGAGAGAGTTTGCTGCACTGAAAGTAAAGGGCCTGAATAATTTTGCACGCCCAATTTTTCAGTTTATTTGTTAACAAAGTTTGAAATATCCAATAAATTTCGTTCCACTTCATGATTGTGTCCCACTTGTTGTTGACTCTTCACAAAAAATTACAGTTTTAGATCTTTATGTTTGAAGCCTGAAATGTGGCAAAAGGTTGCAAAGTTCAAGGCGGCCGAATACTTTCCCAAGGCACTGTATTTATTTTTTTTTAATGGGGGACAAAGATCCCCCATGTGATTTTTTTTTTTGTTTTTATGTTTTTGGTCCCCTGATGTTTTCTGTCCTCCAATTACACTAATACAGTGCAGATACTGGCAGAGTAAAGGGACACCAGGACCCAAAAATTATGTTTTGCATGTTGCTTCCAGGTCTCCATGCCTTCTACCTGGCAGCACCCTTCATGTTCCCGGATCAACTGATGGGCGCACGAAGCTTGGTAAACATGGCATGATCGCTTCCAGCTAGCAGCTGAAAGTCAGCTTTCCAGATTTACACCCAATGCTGCAGTATGTGCCAAACCCCACGCCGCCACAAACGTATGTCCTGGTAGTAAAGTTGTTATTCATGGTTAAAAATAGCTGCATCTGTACCAATTAGGCCTCATGCACACTGGATGTTAAAAAAAAATGCCAGTAGCATTAGCTGTAGAAAGTTGTAGTAGTAGAATGAGTTTTGCATCATATTTAAGTGTTTAGCATTCTAGCTGTAGCTTTTTTTTTTTTAGCAAAAAACTGTACTCCAACAAAAGCTTATGGCTCAAAAACGCTGATAAACAGGGAATAGTTCAGCTTTTATCAGAGTTAGAGCATTTTTACAGCTAAAAAAACTCCTCCTAAAACCCACTAGTTCTGGGTGTTTTTCCCAGCCATAAAACACCCCTGCCAAAAACTGCTGATAACAGCCTGTGTGTGCATGGACACATTGGATAACATGCTGGGGAGTTTACTGGCTGCAGAAAACAACACCTGAAGCCAAAAACAGCAGCTGAAAAAATGTCCAGTGTGCATGAGGCCTTGTACTCAAGAAATACTGCTTTTTTTCCCCCCAATCGTCACGATTGCTAAAGAAACCTAAATGTTGCCTTCAAATGGCCTTGTCGCACAAGTCCAATTCTGACCAGGGACCTAGAAAGTAATAGTGAGGTCTGTTGCTTTATCTTGGGCAGCTACTGAAAAATGTATTATCAATTGCACAACATACTAGTGTTAAAATAAACTATTGTGGTCACACACAAAAAAAAAAAAGGGAAGAAGGAAAAAGGAAAAAACAATGCAAGGCACCATCTTCCAAAGCCAAAACAATAGTCCTAACCCACACAGGAAAACTGATAGCTTTATTGTAGTGGTAGTGTGAACAAGCCCCAAAGATACTACTTGCAGTAATCACACAGCCATTCAGCCACAAAACAAGATTTACTAAAAAAGGTTTAATTACTTACATGTGGAAGTAGATGTAAAAATGCATCCCCGCTTAAAGTGCCCACTGCCAGCGCCACCAGGAAACTTAGCAGAAATTTGAAGAACACTTTATTCATCAGAGGAACCAGGATAATACCCAACAATGACAGCACACTTATAACAGTAATTGATATAAAGCCACCAACCCATGCTGTAGGAAAAAAAAAAAAAAAAAAAAAATAGAAGAAATAGATTACAGCCTCAAAAATACAAACACATTTTAAATCACACATTCAAGTATTAAAATTACCACAGCTTAAAGGTGAACATGTGCTTTGCCAATGCAAGGCAAAAGCAACTGTTTCACTTTTTTTTTTTTTTTTTTTTTTTTTTTTCGGGTTTATTTCATACAATATATTACAAGTCTTTATACAGTGCCAACAATGTATGCAGTGCTTTACATACTGTACATTCACATCTCACATGCATACACACAGGTCAATTGGGACAGGAGGCAATTAAGCTGGGAAGGAAACACGCACAGGAAAACATGCAAACTCCATGCAGATAGAGGGGATTCAAAACAGGACCTCAGTGCTTAAAGGCAGAAGTGATAACTACTATGCCACTGTGCTTCCAGACCTTTAATGTAGACACCCTACGCAGCCTAAATGCATCTTTATACCTCTATACCACTGCGTTCAGTCACCAGGATCTAAAGGAAAGTTTAAGCTATGAGTTGCTGGTGTCTTAATGCTTCAGACTATAGATTCCCCCATGTGACAAGGCTGATTGGCCCAGCGCTGTCACTTTAGGCAAGTCACATACTCATTTACACTGGAAAGAACCAGGTAATTCCTTTGTCTCAAAACACAGAATTGAGCAGGATAAGCAGGTAAGGACAGAAATTCAAAAACCGAAAAAATAAAATAAAAAATGTATACATATACACCATATACACACACACATTATATATATATATATATATATATATATATATATATATATATATATATATATATATATATATATATATATATAATCTCACACACACATTTTTTGCAAATGAGCCTGCATAGTATTGCAATGCCAGGCTCCTGTAGACTCTTCCTCCAGCTGTAGGTCTGTACAGACTCAGTTAGAGAGCTAGAGGGAGGTTAATGCAATAAAATGAAATATGAGTGCGGTGATCAACATATCCGTGTTCCAATGCTGCATGGGGCAGACAGTACTTTCAGGCGTTTTTTTTTTTTCCTTCGATCAGGTGGCAAGGGATTACATCAACTGTCAAATTTTTATTGCTGTCTGTGTTCCTGCTAGGGTGATTTAAGCGAACTTTTCCGATAACCAGTCACCAGAAAAAAAAAAAAAAAAAAAAAAAAAAAAAAGAACGCAAATACAAAATTTTGGAGTTGTTACCAATTTTGGATTTGTTATTGGAAAAAATTTGTCATCAGGTACGGAAAGTGACGATTCTGATGTCTCTTTCTGGCACATAGCTCCGTTGGAAATTCTGAAGAATCATTTGATATACTTCCCAAATTCCACAAGCTATGTGCCAGAAAGAGACATCAGAATTGCTGCTGTCGTCACTTTCCATACCTGATGGCGAATTTTCCCATGAATCGCTATCGCTCAGTTCTTAAAGTAACTCAGTTTCACGGTCACTGTTTTCCAGTTCGTCTAAAAGCGCTTTTGCGCAAAAAAAAAATGCTTTTTGGACACCATGGTCGTTCAAAATTTTCCAGGCACAAAGCACTGGAAAAGCACAGGCAGGGCACTGGAAAAGTATCCAGGTGCAATCCTGTGCTGAAATGGCATGATACAGTGTAATCCATTAGGATCACAACTTTGTATCATGATTTTTAGTGTATTTACACTTTTGAATTTGCCGCCGGTTCCACCCCCTCAATGCTCACAGGGAGGGAACCGGAAGGCAAGTGCCGCCAATCGGCCGTGCACAGAGCGGGGAGAGACAGTGAGGACAGCGGGGAGGATGGAGGTGAGGACAGCAAGGGAGCACAGGGAAGGTGAGTAACGTTGTGGGGTAATCCCGAGTGTGGCTCGGGGTTACAGCTTTTGGTACTGAAAATTTACCCCGAGCCACACTCGGGAATACCGCCAGGGAGGTTAAGTTATACTTGAAGTGAGTTTGTAAACCAGTGCTTTTTTTAATTAGAGAAAAAGATGTTGCAGATGGAAATGTTCTCCATGAATACTTATGCATAAGCTGGCTTATAAAGGAGTTTAGTCCAGTGAGGCGTACGATGCCCCATGGACCTCTTATGTACAATTTACACTTTTATAGTGCCAGTAGTATAGCTATCACTATGCTTAAACACTGGACCTTCAGGTCTCCAATCCTGCAGCCGCTCTGTCTGCCCCTCCTCTCTTCCCATCCAGTCACGGACCATTATTACCAGTATTATGTAAACCCATACTGAACATACAAAGTATGCTGTAAATGGATAGAAGAGGGGAGAGGCAGGCAGAGCGCCTGCTGTGGAGCAGAACTGCATCTGCTGTCAGAGCACTGGGGGTGTTGCAAATATCTGTACCCCCAGTGCTCAGGAGGTGGCATATGCCTCTTTGGACACCACCTCTTATAAGCCAGCACATTTGTAAAAGTGTATACATTCCTGGAGTTCTTCGCATACTGTTCACAATGGCTCTTTATTTACCATTTTCTTCCTGAAACAAGAAATCTTTAATGCTATGTATCCTTGCGATACTCCAGCTACTCACCCACTTTTACAGAATATACACCGTGGTTGCTTTCAGCCATAGCTTCTTCAGGAGCTTCCTCGGGTGCATTAATTAAGCAGGACTTTCTGTCGATTTGATTAATAATAGCTGGGCAGATGTATCCAAACTCATCTGCACCAAGAAGCATCTGCATGTCCATTCCATGCAAAGTCAGCAGACGTGAGGCATTTAAACACTACAAGAACAGAAGATAAATATTACCTTCAACTCAAAGTACATTTAAATAGATCATTTGGGGGCTGGAATAACATTTCTAAATCCTATAGAAGGTGAAGAAAATTATCTTTATGCATACATATATACTCTCCGTATTAAAAAGGCAGCAAAAAGTGAATACGAAAAAAAAAAAAAAAAGTTCACAGAACACACATCAAAGGCAGACTAATTCAAGAAGATAAGTCCCCATGGTGACTAGGGAATGTAGCTGAACAAGCAGAAAGCCTCTGAAATTATGTGAGGGGTTTATGTAGTGGGAACCATCAGAATTCATTTTGAAAGCACATACAATGCTCCTATTTGGAGGAGCATCCATGCCCAATACAACTGCAGGCATGCACTGGGTGTCCCAGAAGGAGATTTCAGTACAATTCCAAGGTATTCCAGCAAGCAAGGAGATTCATTTCACATATGTGGTGTCTTTGTAGCAAAATCTCAACAGAAAATAAATCCTTAGGATGACCCTACACTATATAAGGTATAATCGTTAAAGGAGTTGTAAAGGCAGAAGGTTTTTTTATCTTAATGCACCCCCTAATACTTACCTGAGCCCCATCCCAGTCCAGCAATGTCAACGAGTCCCTCGGCAGTCCGAGACTCTCCCTCCTGATTGTCTGACTTTGACAGCCGCCAATCAGGAGAGAGAGGGGGCAGGGCCGAACGGCAGCTCCGTCTCTGAAGGGACACACGGAGTTGCAGCTCGGTTCTGGTGGCCCCATAGCAAGCTGCTTGCTAAGGGGGCACTTGGCAGAAAAGAGGGGCTAGAAGCAGCGAAGAGGGACCCAAGAAGAGGAGGCTCTGGGCTGCCCTGTGCAGGTAAGTACAACATGCTTGTTATATAAAAGATGAAAAGACAAAAAAAAAAAAAAGAAGACTTTACAATCACTTTAAGACTCGGTCCACATTACCGCGACTTGTCAGCCTAACAAGTCGCGCTCCCTCGCGGTCCATTGACCGCTACAGGACCCGTTCTAATAGGAGCGACACAGGTCGCTCCGACTTAGAAAAAGGGTCCTGTACTATTTCGGAGCGACCTCGGAGCGACTTGCATAGACTTCAATTATGTGAAGTCCCTGCAAGTCGCTTCGAAGTCGTGGTGCATGGTAATGCACAAGTCGCCCCCCGAAATAGTAAGGAGTCGTGTCGCCCCAGTGTGAACCGCCCCACGGTTACATATATACATGCTGCTTGTATACGTGTGGCTGCAGGGCGGGGCCTGCCTCTGCTGCCTATGATTGGCTGGCCTCTTGACAACTTCCTGGCAGGATAGTTCAGGCAGGTTTGGACTCATGTCTGAACCCGCCTGAGATTGTCCCTACTTCTTGCATATTCCCATCACATATCAAAGGAGGCTGCAGGAGTGAGACACACAGTGGCCGTGGGGGAAGCTGGCATGTTATCATGGGCCTGCTGCCTAAATACAGAAGAGGCAGCCAGCTCACGATCATCGGGAATGACCAAGATGGTGATGCAGGTCCCTGGGCTGTCATAGCAGATCACAGGCAGGCAATGTTGGATCCACTAGGCAGGAGTGTATATGAATTGACGAAAATTCATCATAACCGATATGGGGGGTTAAAAACAAACTAGCTTGTGGGGCAGTGAAGTTCCTCTTTAATGCAGTTGTAAAGGCTCACTTTTTTTTTTTTTTTACTAAAATAAAGATGTTATACTTACCTTCTCTGTGCAAGGATATTGCACAGAGCGTCCCCGATTCTCCTCTTCAGGGGTCTACTGCCAGCATTCTCTGCTCCCCCTCTTCTCCCTCGTGCCACAATATAAAGCAGTTTCTTATAGAGGCATACGTAAGGCACACTCCTGAGGCAGGCTGTGTGGGCCCATAGACACACAAAGCGTGACTCTGCCCTGTCCCCCACTCCCTCCTCACAGGAAATGGCTCCTGCTGCTCTCTGCCAAGCCTATGAGCCAGAGGGGAGAAGAACTGTAGATGGGCTCAGTGCTCGATTAAGAATACAGTGCTTTGAAAAAGTATTCATACCCCTTGAAATTTTACGCATTTTGTCATGTTATAACCAAAAACGTAAATGTATATTATTGGGATTTTGTGAGATAGACCAACACAAAGTTGCACATAAAATTGTGAAGTGGAAAGAAAATGATAAATAAGTTTCAAAATTTTTACAAACAAATATCTGAAAAGTGTGGCATGCATTTGTATTCAGTCTCCTTTAGAGCCGGTTCACACTGAGGCGATCTGACTTCGGGGGGCGACCTGTGAAGTCGCGTGCACCGCGACTTCGGCGCGACTTGCAGGGACTTCACATAATGGAAGTCTATGCAAGTCGCTCCGAGGTCGCCCCAAAGTAGTACAGGACCCTTTTTCTAAGTCGGAGCGACTTGTGTCGCTCCTATTAGAACGGGTCCTGTACTACTCAATGGACCGCGACGGTGCAGGACTTGTCAGGCTGACAAGTCGCCTGACAAGTCGTGCTAGTGTGAATGGGCTCTTACTGATACCCCTAACTAAAATTTAGTGGAACCAATTGCCTTCAGAAGTCACCTAATTAGTAAATAAAGTCCACCTGTGTGTAATTTAATCTCAGTATAGATACACCTGTTCTGTGAAGCCCTCAGGAAATAGGTTAGGAGAACCTTATTAAACAAACAGCTTTATGAAGGCCAAGAAACACACCAGACAGGTCAGGGATAAAGTTGTGGAGAAGTTTAAAGCAGGGATAGGTTATAAAAAAAAAAAAAAAAAAAAAAAAAAAAAAAAAAAAAGATCCCAAGCTTTGAACATCTCAGGGAGCACTGTTCAATCCATCATCTGAAAATGGAAAGAGTATGGCACAGCTGCAAACCTACCAAGACATGGTCGTCCACCTAAACTGACTGGCCGGGCAAAAAGAGCATTAATCAGAGTAGCAGCCAAGAGGCCCATGGTAACTCTGGAGGAGCTGCAGAGATCCACAGCTCAGGTGAGAGAATCTGTCCACAGGACAACTATTAGTCGTGCACTCCACAAATCTGGCCTTTATGGAAGAGTGGCAAGAAGAAAAACATTGTTGAAAGAAAGCCATAAGCCAGAAGTTTCATCTGAAGTTTGTGAGAAGCCATGTGGGGGACACAGCAAACATGTATAAGAAGGTGCTCTGGTCAGATGAGACCAAAATTGAACTTCTTGGCCTAAAAGCAAAATGCTATGTGTGGCAGAAAACTAACACTGTACATGACCCTGAACACACCATCCCCACCGTGAAACATGGTGGTGGCATCATCATGTTGTGGAGATGCTTTTCTTTAGCAGGGACAGGGAAGCTGGTCAGAGTTGATGGGAAGATGGATGGAGCCAAATACAGGGCAATCTTAGAAAGAAAGCCTGTTAGGAGTCTGCAAAAGACTTGAGTAGGGCAGAGGTTCGCCTTCCAGCAGGACAACGACCCTAAACATACAGCCAGAGCTACAATGGAATGGTTTAGATCAAAACATATTCTCATGTTAGAATGGCCCAGTCAAAATCCAGACCCAAATCCAATTGAGAATCTGTGACAAGACTTGGAAAAAAAAAAAAACAAATTGCTGTTCACAGACGCTCTCCATCCAATCTGACAGCGCTTGAGCTATTTTGCAAAGTATGGACAGAAGTTTCTCTCTAGATGTGCAAAATTGGTAGGGACATACCCAAAAAGACTTGCAGCTGTAATTGCAGCAAAAAGGGCTTCTACAAAGTAGATCCTTGACTCGGGGAGGCTGAATACAAATTCACGCCACACTTTTCACAAATTTGTAGATAAAATTGAAAACCATTTATCATTTTCCTTCCATTTCAGAATTATGTGCCACTTTGCGTTGGTCTATCACATAAAATCCCAAGAAAATACATTTAAGTTTTAGTTGTAACATGACAAAGTGTGGAAAATGTCACGGTGTATGAATACTTTTTCAAGGCACTGTATATGGGGGGGCTGGAAGTTTTTTTTTTTTTACAATAATGCATAGAATTTATTAAAGGTAAAAAAAAAAAAAAATTACTTTAGAACCACTTTATTGTATAGTTTAGAAAGGGTCCTTAGACTTTATGCTAGTTTAGTGATGGCAAACACTTTACAATATTTTCTTTCACTGATTAAATACACAAATTGTTTTCTTTAATGACGGACCATAAAAAAAATGGATCCACACACTACTGTATAATAGATTAACCACTGCATACCTGCAAATTATGACTACAAAAAAAAAAAAAAATCACAAAAAAAAAAGCGCATGTATAGCCATTTTTTTTTTTTTTTTTTTTATGTTTTTAGATAGATTGGGGATGGTTGGGAACCTCTGTCCCACCTATTAAATTCACACCCCAGTTGTCCTGGTTACAATTATCACTGAGACGGCAAGTGATGGAAAATCTAAAAGGTTACAGTTTTCACCAGAACAAAAAGGTGAGGGTAAAGCCTCGTACACACGCGTCGAAAATCGGCAGGGAATTTTCGTCCGACGACCGATCTGCCGATTTTCGGTTTGTTAGTATGATGCTTCCGACAACCGACTCCGACTTTTCGGCCGAAAAAAATCTGGTGTGCAGGCTATAAAATTTTTGTCCGCCGTCAAAACACGGCCGATTTTCGTGCAGTCAGTACAGATTTAGACAGGGAAAAATCTTATGAGCAAGACTGGGCATGCTCAGAGAAGAAAGAACACAAAGAAAGCAAACCAACACATGACATCACTTCTGAAGTCGAATTTTGTCGGGAGAGAAAATTTGTGTGCAGTCTAGGCACGTTCCAACCAACAAAACACCACTCTGGACAAAAGTCGGCCGATCGGTCGGCCGATAATCGTTGCGTGTGTACTAGGCTTAAGGCTTTCTTATTCAATTTCCTTTAGATTTAACTATGTAGTGCAAGAGCCTGTCTGATTGCATACAAATTGAAAGTGTTTAGGTGTGACCTCATATTATATGGTTTTGGTTAATCTAAAGGAAAATTGTACAAGAGAATTATATAATGTATGGCCAGCCTAAGGTCCTGTTCACACCTGTAAAAACTACATGCGAGACCCAGGAGGAGGTTTCTGGCGATCAGCTGGGCATCTTCCCCATCGAAAGAAATGGGAGGATGATCGCTCCCACAGATAATGGCAGATGCTCATGAGGTCATTACCTGTGATGATCAGCCCTGGACACAGGCTACACGAGCAATCACATGCGAGCGGCTGCGATAAGCTGCAGGAGCTGTCAGCCCTCCGTTATTTCAACTGGGCTGCTGACTCAACTAATCGCTGTGACCCTTCTCATGTATTTAGTGAAGGGAGGCCTAAACCCTTCAATGAAGAAAGCTCTTCTGGTGATTAGACTGGTAAAAAATTAACAGAAGTTTTGAACCACCCCTATGCTATCCAAAAAAAAAAAAAAAAGCGTTGGGTTACACATACATTTTAGGAACCCATTCATAGCACATTGCAAAGCAGTGTTCCCCAAAATAAAAGAGCTGCAACACATCCTAATGCGTGAACACTGCATATCCATTGTGATGTGCTGTGGTGCATTCATTTCAAAATGAACGCCAGCACAATACACTAACGCATATATGGTGCGCTCCTGTGTGTAAGCAGGCTATAAAGCTGGCCATACACCCCCTAGAACTTTGTTTGAACATTTTTAGAGGGTTCATTCCATTTTCTAATAGTCTGGGATCAAACTGACATTCATTTTCGACTAGTCTAGAAAATTTGAAGGAATTTTTTCTCAAATTTTGTTGACAAAACTAAGGCTCCATGTACACGGGACGTTGTTAAAAGTCCCTTTGAATGCTCGAATTTTTAGGACGTTTGAAACGTCCGTTCGGTCGTGTTTGTACCCGCGTTTAGCGGCGTTTGCGTTTAGAACCGTTCCTAGGTCAAAAAAATTATTCCCATTTAAAATGGAAAAACGCGAACGCTAAACGCGGGTCATCGCGTTCAGACGCGTTTGAAACGCCGGGAAACACACGTTCGAACGCAAATAATTGCGTTCTAAAAAAAGTCCCTGAACGCAACTGCCTGCAAATGACTGTAAACGACCTGGTTTACATGGACAGATAAGATAAAATGTAGATGGGTTCAGGGGCTTCTGAAAAAAATGCCCAACTGCTCCTAAACGGCCATTTCCAGCGTCCCGTGTACATGGAGCCTAACTGTGAATGTGGTTTTCAGTCAAGAAAATACACACTGGGGTTGATTTACTAAAACTGGAGAGTGTAAAATCTGGTGCAGCCTTGCAAGGTATTCAATCGGCTTCTAACTTCAGCTTGTTCAATTAAAGCGGAAGTCCAGCCAAATACCTTACCTTCTCCCCTGCAATCATTAATGTGAGCGGAGTTCAGCCTTATGTGTCAAAATGAAAAAATCAGTTTTTCTACCGGAATTCTGCAGTATTCAGTGCTGTCACATGACTTCAGTTCCTCTTCCTGCCGAGTCCAGAAGAAGCAAGTGGGTGTGGTTAATGAAAGCTAGTGACATCACTTCCAGGGAGGGGCACTGTTCCTGTGTAGCCAGTGGGTGTATACAGAAAGGGAGGAGCTGATCAAAGGTTCCCGCCCAGTGTTCTCATCAGTAAGGATGCATTGTACTAGTGATCGTCCGATTATCGGCAAAGCCGATATAATCGAGGGCCGATATGCACTTTCCCCGATATATCGGAATTGGCCCCTGAGGTTACCGATATTGCCGATATTTTGGGAAAGTGCTTGTACCGGAGTGATGCCTGCAGCTAGAGGCATCACCCCGGTACCGGTGTCCATAGCCAACGGTCAGCTGTCTTGTAATGACAACCGATGAAGCTGAGAAGCCACTCGGCTGCCATTCCAAGGAGCGGGAGGGGACGCCCCCCCCCCCGCGGCTCGCCCGTACCGGTGGGACAGAAGACCTGGGCATCCTACCTTCACCGCCGCCGTCTGACCGGGTCTCCATCTGCACTGCGCCGTCTGACCGGGTCTCCATTTCTTTGAATTTGGCGCCGCTGAATACCCGGAAGTGATGTCAATTTTTTTTTTTTAAAGTCCGAAAATATCAGCCAATACCGATATCCGAAGACCAAAATATCGATAGCGGCGGTAAAAAAAACGATATTGGTCGATCAATACATTGTACAGCCTAATTCATGAGAAAATTAAGAAATAATCCAAACAGGTTGGGGGAGGGGCACATATACAGTATAGCTGTGCTGGCCTTTGAATGAAGACTACCATAGGAGAAGGAAGCTCGACAAGGGTGTGGGGGATGTCAGTGTAGCTGGAAGTGCTCTGGGGTCTCAGCTCACCATCTACAATGATCATAGTACAGGAAGTCTACATTTTCACTAGTGTGACTAATCAATGGCCCTGTTCCCATCTATGCGATTTTGAAAATCAGCGACCTTGAAAAAAGGTACCTGCACTACTTTGATGCAACTTTACACTCTTTGGATCAAAGTCACACTTTAAATCCCAATAGTGGAAATGTAGACTAAAGCTCTGTTTCCACTAGTGTGGCTTGTCATCCGACTTCGGACACACAAAGTTGCATGAAAATTTAACAGCCCACTGAATTCAATGGCACCCATTCCCATCTATGTGACTTTGAAAAAGGTGCCTGCACTACTTTGATGCGACTTTGATCCAGAGAGTATAAAGTTTGATCAAATTTGCATCAAAGTCGCACTCCAAGTCGCAATAGAGGAAACGTAGACTAAGGTCCCTTTAACACTTGTGCAACTTGTCCTTTGATTTGGGACTGCAAAGCCACATTCCATGATTTCCGAAGAGTACCGTTCAGATCTGTGTGACTTCAAGTTGCAACGACTTCAAAGTAGTCCCTGCACTACTTTGGTCCAACTTTGATGCGTTTTGCGGTCCAAAGACATAGGCATTACATCAAGTCCAGTCAAAATTGCATGACTTTTAGGCCGCACAAGTGTGAAAAGGGCCTTATGCTCCGTTTCCACTGGTGCAACTAATTAATGACACCCAATCCCATCTATGCGACTTTGAAAAGTTACCTGCACTACTTTGATGCAACTTTTGATGCGACTTAGATCCAGATAGTGTAAAGTGGCTATGTTTCCACTAGTGCGACCCTAAGTTGTGCGATTTAGAGTGGGACTTTGATCCAACTTTACACTCTCTGGATCGAAGTCGCCATCAAGGTAGTGCAGGCACCTTTTCAAAGTTGCTGATTTTCAAAATGACATAGATGGGAATGGGTGCCACTGAAATCAATGGGCTGTGACTTGTCATGCAACTTAATGTGTCCAAAGTTGCATGACTGGTCACACTACTGGAAACTGAGCCTAAAATGTATTACTCACATGTAATAAGCAAGAGAAAACGACCTGTATCCTTCTAAACTTTCACCCCCCAACCTCTCTCGCTGGAGAAGCTGCTGGCCTAAACAAGGCAATGAAGACAGGAGGAGATCATGGTGAAGGATAGGAGGGATGGGGCGAGGCTGGGCAGGTCCAGGCATGCCTGTCTAAGAAAGACTGACAACCTTTTCAGGAAATGAAATACAGCTTAGCAAATTCACATAACAGGAAATAGAGATGTTAGTGAAGAACAGGAAGAAGCTATTTGTCCAGCTTAGAGATAAGACTTTCTAAGCTACACAAGCAGCAAGGCAGAAATGAATAATATCAAAGATAAAGATATTTAACATACTATTAATAGGAAAAATGTTGTTTTTGACTGGAGTTTCCCTTTAAGCTTTGGCAAAAAACCTGGAAGTTGATTGGTTTCTATGCAGAGCTGCACATTTTGTACTCTCCAGTTTTAGAAAAATCAACCCCATATTGTAATATGGGATTTAATTCAAACAGCAGGTCTGGATGAATTTTTAGAGGCTTACAAATGAAATAAGTTTAAGTTAACTAATTTCATTAAAAAAAAAAAACTCATCCAGATCTGCTGGAAAGAAAGTTCTAATGAGCGATTTTCAGGATTTCCAGGAAAAGCTTTTAGGGTGTAGCCCATTCTTTTAATATCTAAACAGTACTGCTTGGACCTTAGAAGAAAGCGTACAAAAAAAAGCTGAAAGCTTGTCCTGAAAATGTAACTGTACAAGCTCAGTCACATGGGTGGCAGAATAAAGTAAGTGTTTGAATGCAGTGAAAGGAATTCCCAAATGTTGTTGTCACCAGAACAGGAATAGAGGGGAAATCTTCTAAAGGGGATACTAGTTCTGATGACAACCAGGGATTCCCTCACTTGGCGGGATTGCCTCCGGCTTCCTGTTTTGGCTATGTCACAGGAAGTGAAGGGGAAATCTCCCCAATAGGACACATATGGCAAAAAAAGAGAGAATTTTTTTCCACAGTACTAATTTTGTGACTTCTAATTAAATCTGAACTTGTTATGATTAGGGATGCAACGATCCGATAGTCGGATATCAGCCCCGATATGGCAATTTTAGATGGATCGGGGGGGGGGATCAGTAACATTGACCGATCCGTTTTTTGCTTGGCAACGGCTTTGCCATCCCTTACTTGGTGCAGTAGTAGTATGGGATGGGAGCCGCTACTTCCTGTATAGGTCCGGCTCACAGGTGGAGTGATATCAGATGCACTCCGCCTGTGAATGGAGGAGCCGTACACACGAAGCAGCGGCTTTTCTCTGTACTGCAGCTGCTTGCTTTGTGTGTAGCTCCGGATCGGTTCCGGTATCGGCGATTTCACAACGCCAGATATCGGTATCGGGTCCAAAAAAGTCGGATCTGTGCTTCCCTAATTATGATCTGTAATTTATATAGTTACAGCGGTCCAGCAAGGCACAATACAAGTATGCTATTCCATAGCAGAAGGGCTGCTGGGGAAGTTGACAGTTACTACAGTGATCACCGGCATCTTCCTGCTCCTGTGCAGAGGTGGGCTCTCACCGAGCACTGCCGCCATTCACACTTGTGCGATTTAGAAGCTTATTGGTTTCTATGTAAAGCTGCTCCAGATTTTGCACTCTCCAGTTTTAGTAGCCCCCCCCCCCCCCCCATATTGGAATTTCATTCATATGGCAGATCTGAATGAAAATAGTTTGAGTTAAGCAATTTCACAAAAAAAAAAAAAAAAAAAAATTGAAAAAAAAAAAAATGTATATATTATAAGTACATATACTGTGGCGGTCAGCTTCGGCCAGGCAAAGTGACGTACCGGTACGTCACTAGCCTGGGAGCCAATAGCAGGCGAGCGCACCCCGGCTCGTTCACGAACACCTCCGTGCGTGTGACCGGCGGACCTGATGTCCGCCGGTCACTCGCGATCGTCCGCTGTGAAGGGAGAAAGGCAGGCGGCTAATGTAAACAAAGCCGCCTGTCATTCTACCCTGTGTAAAAGCAGTGATCGAACGGTCCTGCTATGTAGGACCGTTGACCTGTGCTGTTACACACACAGCCACATCCCTGCACAGTAAGAAGCACGCCAACCTAGGGACACACATAGTCACTGCATCTCTGATAAAAGTTAACCCCTTCCCTGCCAGTGTCATTTTTACAGTAACAGTGCATATGTATAGCACTGATTACTGTAGTAATGTCACTGGTACCCCCAAAAGTGTCAAACATGTCAGTCAAGGTTCCGATCTGTCCGCCGCAATGTCGCAGTCCCACAAGGAAAAAAAAAAAAAAAAAAAAAAAAAAAAAAAAAAAAATCGCACAGGTGATCAAATACCCCCAAAAGAAAGCTCTATTTGTAGGAAAAAATGGACGTCAAATTCATTTAGGTACAGATTCGCACGACCGCACAATTGTCCGTTAAAGTCATGCAGTGACGAATCGCAAAATACCCCCTGGTCAGAAAGGGGGTAAAATCTTCAGGGGCACTGGAAATCGTGCCACTTTGGAGACGCGCTAATGTATACGGAGCCTCATGGGTGGCCTTGTATTTTTTATTTTATTTTTTCAATGAACACAGGGTGTTCTCTGATTTGACAAGGCGGAGAGGAGGGGCTGATGATGTCACAGTCTCCACCTTGTCCAATTAGAGAATGCCTTCATTGAAAAAAAAAAAAAAAAGGGGGACAGGCCATGAATTGTGTGAATGGTGATTGATCACCTGTGGTTGGCAGGCAGTGCTAGATCTGGAAGATCACTGTAGTAATGGAAACTACTTGAATGTTAGCGGCCCATGTGGTATGAGATATTCCTACTCACAGACCAATGGAACTATACACAGATCAGCATTAAATGTCCATGGAAGAGTAGGATGATCACCTCCACTTCAGCTCCCAGGGTGAGGTTTGTATGTGGTGGGGTCTCCCCAGAGGTGACATGTCTCTTCTCTCTCCTCTCCTCACATGGAGTGGGAGGATGATGATGATGATGGTGGTGGTTGTGGTGATGATGGGAATGTGGATCTTGATGATGATGATGATGGTGGTGATGATCATGATGATGATGTTTGTGTATAGCGATGCTCTTCATCCTCTCCTCCCCTAGACTGCGGAGCAGCTGCCGGAAGCCGGAGACGGTGAGGCTCTGGTTATTTTCTCCATATCTCTGGAACAGGAGAAGCAGGTTATGACGCTGTGCCCTCAGCGCCAGCACGGGGTCCACCCCGGGAGATACCGGGCTAGAGGCGGACACCGGGCTCACCGTCCCCCCGCCCTGCGGAGGTAACGTGACGGTAATGGCGGCTTCGGTCCCGGTGCCCGGCCGGCATAACACAGCGGCCACACACACAATGAGCAGCGTCCGCATCCTCTCCCTCGTGCAACCGTTCTCATCCGCACTCCTGGAGGCACCGGACACGCCCACACACTTTGTGACATCACGCCGGCTCCGCTTTGTCACCGGATAGGGGCGGGGACTCGAGCCTTGTCGCGGCCCTGCCGTGCAGCCCCGCCCATGTGGGCGCGGCGCTCTGGTTGCTGATTGGTCAGAAGGGTTTTGGCTGGGTGGCAGCTGACAGCCCCGGAGAGGGAGCATCATATGTTTTATTTAGAGAGGCGATCATTTATCATCATCTGAGAATACAGGGGAGTCTTCTCATATCATTCCTGGACGGAGGATTTCCTGCCTGTCACCCACAGCCACGTCTGCATTAAATCCATGTGATGCATGATGACATCTAATCCCTCTGTGGTCCTGTGCTCTTCCTGCCACCTCGGTGCTGATCAGTGGATTTTGTGTGCGCTTTTATACTCAGTCAACACGATCCCCAGCCACAGATATACAGTAAACCCCCCTCCATTGTGGGGGTTACGTCCCGGACCCAGCCACAAAAAATGAAATTCCGCGAAATAGAAAAACCCTATTAAAATGCATTGTAGGCATGTTTATTTTACTGTCACTGTACGTGTAAAAGCATTTTAAGGTCTTTAAACACACTTTTAAAACAATAGAAACTCATTTAAACACATAAAAGATACTGAGAGACAGAGCAAGAGTTATGGAAAACACAAAAATATTTCATTTTTAATGATTTATATAGTAAAATAACATTACAAAAAAACCGCAAATTACCGGGACCGCAAAAACTGAACCCGCGATGGAGCGGGGGTTTACTGTATCTCCAGGTTCCTAATCACTGCAGAGCCTCCAGCACCTAACTCCCTAACCTGTACAGAATGAAATGTGAGCAAAGCATATGCCTCTATAGTCAATTAGGAGCACTAAGTGTCATTTCTATTAAGTGGCATCACTAAGATTGGTGTCACCTGGTGTGGTAAAACAGGGCTACCCCTCAAACCCTGCCACAGTGCTCTGGCTGCAGAGTGACAGCATGAGGACAGAGCAGTAGACACTTGGAAGGCTGGCTCATCAGGCTCTCTCCTGTCTAGCCTGCCACAGTGCACTTGATGGTGTCACTCAGGGCTCAACCAACCCACCACCACAACCCCCCACAGGGGCGAGCACACTGCATGAAAGGGTAGGTGCAGCCAAATTGCATGCTATGTACAGGATGCAGGACTCTGGAGTGTGTTATGTAGGGGGTGCAGGACTCTGAAGTGTGTTGGGTACAGGGTGCAGGACTCTGGAGTGCGCTACATACAGGGAGCAGGACTCCGGAGTGCACTGCGTACAGGGTGCAGGACTCCGGAGTGCGCTACATACAGGGAGCAGGACTCCGGAGTGCACTGCGTACAGGGTGCAGGACTCCAGAGTGCACTATGTACAGGGTGCAGGACTCTGGAGTGCACTATGTACATGGTGCAGGACTCCGGAGTGCGCTGCATACAGGGTGCAGGACTCTGGAGTGCGCTATGTAAGGGGTGCATGACCCTGGAGTGCACTATGTACAGGGTGCAGGATTCTGCAGTGTGCTATGTATGTACAGGGGGCAGGACTCTGCAGTGCACTATGTAAAGGTTGCAAGGCTCCAGAGTGTGCTATGTACAGGGTGCAGGACTCCGGAGTGCGCTGCATACAGGGTGCAGAATTCTGGAGTGCACTATGCACAGGGTACAGGACTCTGGAGTGCGCTACATACAGGGTACAGGACTCTGGAGTGCGCTACATACAGGGTGCAGGACTCTGTAGTGTGCTATGTATGTACAGGGTGCAGGACTCTGGAGTGCGCTACATACAGGGTCAGGATTCTGCAGTGTGCTGTGTATGTACAGGGGGCAGGACTCTGCAGTGCGTTATGTAAAGGTCACAGGACTCCGGAGTGCGCTATGTACAGGGTGCAGGACTCTGAAGTGCACTGTATACAGGGCGCAAGGCTCAGAAGGGGGCTACATACAGGGTTCAGAGTTCAAACATTTGATGTGTATAGGGGACAGGGTTCAGAAGTTTGCAAAGTGCAAGGCTTAAGAGTTCACAATGTACAAGGTGCAAAGCATAGGTGTGCGCAGCCTATTGCATTAGTGTGTGCACCCCAAAGCTCAAAAACACATGCCTTTCTCTGCAGCCTCAACTGCACAGGACAGTGAATGAATGGTGCTTTGTGCTGAGCGTCTTCCTAAACAAATTTTAGTTTATTATGCTTCAGTTATGAATGAACACAGTGAATGTGTTCACTGTGTTCATTTATGTAGCACTGTCCCCTCAGGGCTTGCTGTGTGATGACTTCTTAAGCCCCGTACACACGATCAGATTATCGAACGATCTGTCGTCCGTTTTTTGTGGCATGCTAGTCTGATGTGGAAAGTGAAGAGGTTATTTTCATTCAAATTTTCCCGTACGACAGAATTCTACTTCAGAAGCGATGTCATGTGCTGGATTGTTTTGTATGTGTTCTTTCGTCTCTGAGCATGCCTAGTCTTGCTCTTAAGATTTTTTTCCGTCTAAATCTGTACTAATGAGACGAAAATAGGACGTTGTTTTGACGGACGACAAAAATTATATAGCCTGCACATCAGGATTTTGTCAGCCGAAAAGTCGGAGTTGGCTGTCGAAAGCACCATACTAACAATCCGAAAATCGGCAGATCGGTCGTCGGACGAATTTTCCCTGCAGATTTTCTTATCCTGTGTACGGCCTTTAGGCCTCCCTCTGATTACCTGAAGACAGTTGCTGGGTTTTTTTTTTTTCACATATTCTTCCTTTCTCCCGTTTGGCTCATTACTCAATAAACAGTCCAGGGTGTTTGGTTTTGTATTCATTGTGGAACTTGGATGGGAGAAGAGAATAGTGGGATACTCCAACTGAACTATTCATTGTAGATAAGGACAACTCTCACTTGGCCACACCCGATTACTTGTGGAAGCAGAAATGCTGCTTTTACCATACTGCCACTTGTATGGAAGAATTAGGTCTTCTCCAGCAACATACTTGATGCAACTACTTTATCTTTATCTTCAGGACACTCTCTAGCATCCCCTTTACTGACAACCATCCACTGACTCTTCTACTTGTAGGGATGGCCCTCATAGGACAGGCCCCATGACACAGATCTGTACTCACTGTAGGCAGATTCAGATTCTTTTTCAGTGTTTCCCTTTCAGTCATCTCTGCGGGACATCTGGGCTCAGCTCCTTTCTAACAGCCGGCCCTCAGGTCAACCCCCCAAGACCACACGACAGCTTCTGCAGGAATGTGGCAGCCGCCCCCTCCGTCCGGAACCCCGCTCTCTAGCCGAAGACCTCAAGCACATGTGCCCTTGGAATTTATCCAGTCACCCAGCATGCATCAAGGCACTTTCCTCTGCCAATCACCAGGGATGTAACAATGCCTGTGCCCTCCCTTGTCAGGTTTCCTCCCACTATCCAATATGCCTCCCTATTGGGTCAGTGTAAAACAATCAGACAAGCAGAGCTGCACCCAAGCACCATGAGCAGACCCTAACAATGGATCCTGCACCTGGTAGACAGAGAGCACTATAGAATTGATAAGCAGAAATACCCAAAAATTATACTCTCATCTGGCACCTACCTTCAAAGGGGGTTTTCTACATTTAGAAAAAGAAGGCCCTGGTAAATTACATATTTACTAGCCCCTTCCCCCACTCTCCATACTGGAACATCTCCCACAGCAGCTGGGAGGAGAGGAGGGAAGCCAGCAGCACTGCGGGGCGGGGGACACAAGGGAAGCCTAGGCAGTAGGGGGAATCGGCACTGCATATAGTGATCAGGGTGTGCCCAGGCACACCTGACACACCCCCTGTGCACGCCTATGGTGCAATGCTAAGAACTGCATGCTTCACGGGCCAGAAGAGAGGACAGAGGGGCTGCTGCCAAAAAGCAGCTGCTACTTACAGTGGGTGTGCAATCTGGGCTTTGGAAGGAGCTGCTTTCGGGACAGTAGAGCTGTCATACACATCGCCCGCCCCCTCCCCATCTCATAGAGATACTGCTGGGCAGTGGCCATCTTTCCTGATCTTTTACTCTAAGTGGTCGACGCCGCTGCTGGTCAGTCATGTGATCACTTTATTTGAGAGATGGGGCGGTGTCTGCAGTGCTGCCCATCTGAGGCACTGTGACCCGGAGCAGCTTTCTGTGCTGTGTTGGGGGTTAATATGGCACCGAGCCACTTTAGCAGCAGGCAGTCATAGGCACAGCTGCAGGGCTCAGATTTGTCTCAGACATCTCCATGTATGCAGTGTGGCTCAGCCCCGCACACGCTGCACAGATCCGCACATGCTGCACAGATAAATGATGCGCCGCTGGCGTCACCCCTCTGGTGGCTGTCACCTGGGTGTGGGCCGCACCCCCATAGCGACACCACTGTTTCTGTCTGCTGCTTCATTCCTCTGCTATCAGCAAGAGTCACTTCTGACAAGATTTCCTGACACCAAGAGAAAAATGGTGACAGGAGAGAAAGCTCTAGCTTATTGACAGCCTCAGCTCTGTTCCTCTGTGCTCTGTGAAGTGGGGGCGTCTCCTCCCTCCAATCAGCTCTGAGCTCTCCTCATTTAGCTCCGGAGTGTGTAAACTCAGCTCTCTGCCCCCTTTTTGTCTGAACTCTCAGACAAACTTTATAAATTCAGCACCTTGAATGGCTGTACAGAAGAAAATACTGCAGATAAAAAGGTACAACCTGTGTAGGAGGATTTGTTTAATCTCTGTGTATCATTTGAGGCCAGTCACTTCACTGGGTATATAAGGGTTTACAACAACGTTAAAGTGTAAAAAAAAAGTCATATTTTCTTTTCCACATTGCCTTTCAATTATTTTTAGGCTACTCCTATTAATCTGAATCACCTTGAAGCTTGTAAACTTATTTTGTGATGATATATATATATATATATATACATATATATATATATATATATATATATATGTATACAGGTGCATCTCATAAAATTAGAATATCATCAAAAAGTTAATTTATTTCAGTAATTCAATTTAAAAAGTGAAACTCATATTTAATATAGATGTATTACACTCAGAGTGATATATTTCAAGCATTTCTTTTTTTTAATATTGATGATTATGGCTTACAGCTAGTGACAACCCCAAATTCAGTATCTCAGAAAATTAGAATATTACATAGGACCAATAAAAAAAAAAAAAAAAGATTTTTAGTACAGAAATGTTCACTTACTGAAAAGTATGTCCATGTACAGTATAGTATGCACTCACTACTTGGTCGGGGCTCCTTTTGTATGAATTACTGCATCGATGTGGCTTGGCATGGAGGCGATCAGCCTATGGCACTGCTGAGGTGTTATGGAAGCTCAAGTTTTTTTGATAGCGGCCTTCAGCTCGTCTGCATTGTTGGGTCTGGTGTCTCTCATCTTTCTCTTGACAATACCCAACATATTCTCTATGGGGTTTAGGTTAGGCGAGTTTCCTGGCCAATCAAACACAGTGATACCATGATCATTAAACCAGGTATTGGTACTTTTGGCAGTGTGGGCAGGTGCCAAGTCCTGCTGGAAAATGAAATCAACATCCCCAAAAAGCTGGTCAGCAGAGGGAAGCATGAAGTGTTCTAGAATTTCCTGGTAGAGGGCTGTACTGACTTTGGACTTAATAAAACACAGTGGGCTGACACCAGCAGATGACGTGGCTCCACAAATAATCACTGACTGTGGAAAATGTTACATTTCATTTTGAAATCAAGGTCCCAGAGTCTGGAGGAAGAGTGGTGAGGCACAGATTAAGGCAGCTTTCACACATGTCCGTTCAGATCTGCCTGCCAGTTTTTTTGGCGGATCTGAACAGACGCCCCATGCATCCCTATGGGGCATCGGATGTCAGCGGAGACATCCAATCCAATCCGTCAAAACTGGACGGATGGAAACCCTATTTTCCATCCATCTGGCGGATCAGATCGGATGAGAACGGACAGACGGTCCGGTCCCATCCGAATCCCCCATAGAGATGCATGGGGACCTGACAGCTGTGTCTCTGCACACAGCGCGGAGACACAGCTGTCATCCGCCTGCTCAGCGCAGTCCTCTCTCCCCCCTCCCTCCTTCTTCCTCTCTCCCTCTCTCTCTCTACCCCTCCCTCTCTCTCCCCCTGTGCTCTCTCTTCCTCCCCCCTCCTCTGTCCTCTCTCCCCCCTGTCCTCTCTCTTTCCCCCTCTGTCCTCTCTCTTTCCCCCTCTGTCCTCTCTTCCCCTCCCTGTTCTCTCTCCCACTCACTGCCCCCTCTCTTCCTCCCTCTCTCTGTCCTCTCTTCCCCACTCTCTCTGTCCTCTCTCCCTCCCTCCCTCCCTCCCCTCTGTCATCTCTCCCTCCCTCCCATCTGTTATCTCTCCCTCCCTCCCCTCTGTCATCACTCCCTCCCTCCCATATGTCATCCCTCCCTCCCTCCCTCCCTCCCATCTGTCATCCCTCCCTCCCTCCCATCTGTCATCTCTTCCATCTGTCATCTCTCCCTCCCTCCCCTCTGTCATCACTCCCTCCCCTCTGTCATCTCTCCCTCCCTCCCATCTGTTATCTCTCCCTCCCTCCCCTCTGTCATCACTCCCTCCCTCCCATATGTCATCCCTCCCTCCCTCCCTCCCCCCCATCTGTCATCCCTCCCTCCCTCCCATCTGTCATCTCTTCCATCTGTCATCTCTCCCTCCCTCCCCTCTGTCATCACTCCCTCCCATCTGTCATCCCTCCCTCCCATCTGTCATCCCTCCCTCCCATCTGTCATCTCTCCCTCCCATCTGTCATCCCTCCCTCCCATCTGTCATCTCTCCCTCCCTCTGTCTGTCATCTCTCCCTCCCTCTGTCTGTCATCTCTCCCTCCCTCCCTCCCTCTCTCTCTCTTTCTCTCTCTCTCTCTGTCATCTCTCCCTCCCTCCCTCTGTCATCTCCCTCTCCCTTCCTCTGTCATCTTTCCCTCCCTCCCTCTGTCCCCCCTCCCTTTGTCCTCTCTCCCCCTCTCTCTCTCTCCCCCTCCTTCTGTCCTATCTCCCCTCTTTCTCTTCCCCCCTGTCCCCTCTCCCCCATTCTCTCTTGCTTACTCTCTCTGTCCTCTCCTCCTCCATCTGTCTCCTCTCTCACCCCTCCCTCTGTCTCCTCTCTCACCCCCTCCCTCTGTCTCCTCTCTCACCCCTCCCTCTGTCTCTTCTCTCACCCCCTCCCTCTGTCTCTTCTCTCACCCCCTCCCTCTTTCTCTTCTCTCACCCCTCCCTCTGTCTCTTCTCTCACCCCCTCCCTCTGTCTCCTCTCTTACCCCTCCCTCTGTCTCTTCTCTCACCCCCTCCCTCTGTCTCTTCTCTCACCCCCTCCCTCTGTCTCCTCTCTCACCCCCTCCATCTGTCTCCTCTCTCACCCCCTCCATCTGTCTCCTCTCTCACCCCCTCCCTCTGTCTCCTCTCTCACCAACTCCCTCTGTCTCCTCTCTCACCCCCTCCCTCTGTCTTCTCTCTCACCCCCCCCATCTCCTCTCTCACCCCCCGTCTCCTTTCTCACCCCCCCCGTCTCCTCTCTCACCCCCCCATCTCCTCTCTCAACCCCCCATCTCCTCTCTAACCCCCCCATCTCCTCTCTAACCCCCCGTCTCCTTTCTCACCCCCCGTCTCCTCTCTCACCCCCTCCCTCTGTCTCCTCTCTCACCCCCTCCCTCTGTCCTCTTCCTCTCTGTCCTCTCCTCCCTGTCCTCTCTCCCGCTCTCCCTCTCTCTGCCCTCCCCCCTGTTCTCTCCTCTCTCCCCTCTTTCCCCTTCCCCCATCCTCTCTACTCCCCTTCCTCTGCTTCCCTACCCCTCCTTTCTTCTCCATTGTCACGTATAGCATAAAGTGAAACAACTGTGAACTCTTTAAGCCTTCCAAACGATCTCAGGGCATGAAAAGAGGCACTGTAGGTGCTGCATTCCACTTACCTACCTGGTGGAAAATTCCCCCCAAGAACTCATATACAGATCTAGACCAGCAAGAAAAAGTGTTCAGGCTCCAATGGTTGTTATTGGTTCATAACTTTAATGGATGACCTCCCTTACAAGTAGGGTGGAGGGGGCGGGCATTCAACAACAGTCGACAGTGTGAGTATCAGCGCTGCTCTAAAATATGAATAAACAATTCTTCCAAGTGATAAATATATAAAGTGCCGAGTGCACAATAAATGATCAACAATTCATAAATATGAATACATAAATAATCAACAACTCATGAGTAACAATAAATAGTAAAAAATATGCAAAGTATATAACAGTCCTTGTGGTGATATAGACATAAATCAATTGATTGAAGTGCCAGTGCTGGAAATCAGGATAATGTGAGAGTCACTCAGTGCTCCCCTCCTGTGTCCCCACTCACCAGATAAATGGGAAAAGTAAGAATTAGCTGTTGTTCAGCATTAAAGATCTGTACATGTCATTTCTTCCTTCCTGGTGTGATGATCTTATTTGGAAGGTCTTCGATGTAATAGCTCCCAAGTTAGGCTATATGCAATTAAAGAGAGATCTCCATAGCGTAAAATTGTAGATTTATTCAAAAAAAGAGTAAACAATCCACTTGCATAAAAGTTTTTTACAATCTGCTTCTCCTGATCGTGTGGTGAACGCCGCCTCGGCATGCATTCCAACCCCTGGAAGTGACGTCAGAAGCTAAGTTCCTGCTTTACGCGTTTCACCCCTCCCACTGGGCATCATCTGCAGCTTCAGGAGAAGCAGATTGTCTAAAAAAATGTATGTAAGTGGATTGTTTACTCTTTTTTGAATAAATAAGTTGATTGGTTACTGTGTACTGTGTGCACCAGTTTTAGTAAATCTTCCCCTTCTGGGGACACAGAAGCATTTAGCATGACCAGACCTGAAGCTGAGAGCTAAACTAATTCCATACTTGTACTGTACATTGTATTGTAAATATGGTTTTGTGTGTAACTTGTAAAAATCATGTAACCCAGTGTACTCATACTGTACATTGTATTGTAAATACTGTTTATTGTGTAACTTATATATATTTTGTAACCCTATCAATAAATATATTACATATATTACAGATGGAACTACTTCTTTTGTCCAGTAGTCCTCAGGACTAGCTTTGTATATGTACAGTAAATGCTCCTATAGTGACTGGGTTGTATAGAAATTGAAAGTATGCAGTGGAGGAGAAGCTGCAAAGCATGCAGGGAATTCAGGAAGTTGTTGAAAGAGTTGGCCAGCAGACAGACAGAACTCACAACATAAAGGCCTCATGCACACAGGGCGTTAGAAAATCGAGCTGCAGAGCCACTCCCAACGCCAGGAAAAAGCAGCTGTAAAAATGTGCTTTTAGTAGCTTTTTCCATTGGCGTTAATGGGCCTCATTAGCGTTTTTCTGCCTCTATTCAAAATCAGTGGTTGCCTATGAGCTGTCTTTGATATGGCTTTAAGCCTATTGATTTGAATAGAAGTCGGATCATGAGGATCTTAGGGGGGAACTCAATGCCAAAATGCCAAAATGGGAAAAAAAAACTATGTGGGGGTCCATACCAAACCTTTTGGTCTGATATGGATTTTGAGGAGAAACCTGTCACAAAAAAACGGCGTGGGGTCCCCCCCAAAATCCATACCAGACCCTTACCCGAGCATGCAGCCCGGCAGGTCAGGAAAGGGGAGGGGAGGAGCAAGCGGCCCACCCCCTCCTGGACCATACCATCTATGCAGCTGCATTTTTAAAAAAAAAGAGTTAAAGGGTTCTTTCACGCGTCCCGCATCCGCCGAAGGAGCCGTTCTGCTCAGCGGGGGATTGATCCGCCGATACCTGCTGAGCAGGCGGGTGACAGCTCCATCTCCACTCTGTGTGCGGAGATGGAGCTGTCAGATCCCCGCTGTCCCCTATGGGGGAATTAGATGATGTCCGTTCTCATCCGATCCGCTGGACGGATGGAAAATAGGGTTTCCATCCGTCCGGATTTCATAGATAGGATCGGAAGCGGATAGCAGTGGGTGTCAGCGGAGATGTCTCCGCTGACATCCGCTGCCCCATAGGGATGCATGGAGCATCAGATCAGGTCCACCTGAAAAACTGACAGGCGGATCTGATCGGATCGTTGGTGTGAAAGGAACCGAAGACTTATTTCCCACAGGAACAGCAGCACATTCAAATGCATTAACTGCTGTGCCCACGCAAGCGCATGCCACATAACCTGTACAAGTGTGAACCTACCCTTAACAGCTTGCCAACTGTGTACTGTATATATACGGTGTTAAGGTGGCTCTCCTGTGCAAAATGTATGTGATTCTGGACTTCTTGGTCTAGGGCGCATATGCACCGCCGGCAACCCTCTTCCTCTTGGTTGGACACAGCAGAAGCCAATCAGTGTGTCCGGCTTGAAGTCCTCCGGGACCCGCCGATTGTTCCAGAGAGAAGCAGATCGGCGGTCTGCCTATGTAAACAAGGCAGGGAGATGTTCTGTGAGAAGGGAAGGTAGTGATCCTGTGTTTCTGCTAAGCAGGAACTCGGATCTCTGCCTCCCATCAGTACAAGCCCCCCCACACACACAGTTAGCAAGCACTCCCAGGGAATATATTTAACCCCTTTGATCGCCCCTGATGTTAACCCCCTTCCCTGCCAGTGTCATTAGTACAGTGACAGTGCATTTTTTTAGCACTGATCACTGTAGTAGTGTCACTGGTCCCTAAAAAAGTGTCCAATTTGTCTGCCGCATTGTCGCAGTCTCGCTATAAGTCGCTGATCCCCACCATTACTAGTAAAAAATAAATAAATAAATAAAAATTACATAAATCTATCCCATAGTTTGTAGACGCTATACCTTTTGCGCAAACCAATCAATATACGCTTATTGGGATTTTTTTTTTTAATCAAAAATATGTAGCAGAATACATATTGGCCTAAACTGACAAAGAAATGTGTGTTTTTTTTTTTTATTATTGTATTTGATTTATAGCAGAAAGTAAGAATTTTTTTTTTTCCTTTCAAAATTGTTGGCCTTTTTTTTTTTTTTTATCGCAAAAGGTAAAAACCACAGAGGGGATCAATACCACCAAAAGAAAGCTCTATTTGTGGGGAAAAAAAGGACATCAATTTTATTTGGGTACAGAATCGCACAACCACGCAATTGTCAGTTAAGGTAACGCCTTAACTTCCGGAGTGCAAGTGGTTAATCAGTTCAGTTACACTGATCTGCACAGCTCAACATAGGGTCATAGCCATAGCACATAGAAAAGTGTTTTTTACTGTATGCGCAGTGTTCTCACCTTTAAAGTGACGCTAAACTCTGGTTTAAAAGAAAATCCTATTCAAGCATGTCTTCTTACTCAAGAAATGTACCTTCAGTTGCTCTCAGCCTCCTCCAAATCTCCAGCCAAAGTCCATATTTTTGGCTGCTGTGATCTGATCTCTTGTTAGGCTGTTTGCATAAACGCACTACAGTCCATTTTTTTACATGGAGCACGGTGCATTTTTGGCTCCATAGACTTCAAAGGAATCGCATGTACATGCGTTCTTGTTGCAGTTTTTCTGCATAACAGACACCTCCTCCTAGAAATATTACAATATCCCAAAAACGCAAAATATACCTGAAAAATGCAAAACGCACTGGAAAACGGGCCTCATAAACACATCAACCCCCCCATCATAGATCTGAACCTAGCCTTAGTGGGTGGCTATGTGGTCCAACTGCATATAGGAATGTAGCTGACCTTTCTTGCTTGCTCCTGACATGGACTAGGGATTATAGGATTTGTAGTGTGCATAGAGCATTGCTCATGACTGCAACTAATGTGCACTGCTCATTCCAAAGAAACCGATGGGGGGGGGGGGGGGGGAGGTTCAGGAGTTCATGGAGGATGTTAGAAGGTGGCAGCAGTAAAAAAAATAGTTTCATGAACAATGGATTACAGGGACATTAAAGCTGAACTCCATCTTTTGATATGCTTTACATAGTTTGTTTGGGCCAGCTTGGCCCAAACTAACTATGTCTCTCACTAACGTGTGAGTCCGCTGGAAGTGCGGTATAAACTGTATGTAGCTGGCCCAAGCGAACTATGTAAAGTATATCAAAAGATGGAGTTCAACTTTAAGTAGTGGATTTGTATGAATTATTTTAGGAGAACAAGAATATCGTTTAGTGTTACACTGCATTGAGAGGGGTTGTGGTGCATTGCATAAAAATTCATATATGTTACCAGTGGCAGAACTACCAGGGTCACAGCAGTCGAACTTGCAACCAGACCCCGGAGTTCTGCCACTCTGAGGGGGGCCTGTCCACCTGTTCCGCCACTGTTGAGGGCCCTGCCTGCCCGTTCTGGCACTGTGGGGGTCTCCTGTGGGGGGGGGGGGCGTGTAAGGTGCAGAGTGTCCGCCGCCTATTGCTGCAGTCAGATGCATGACATGATGTCTGGAGGTGGAGCAGACTGGAGCGGTGAATCAGCTGATGAGCTGACTGCCAGTAGAGTGAACGGGGCGGAGCTCTCCGCTCTGTCTGGAGACCCCATATCAGGTGAGGAATAACTGGAGGCACCGGAAGAGAGCAGAGAGACAGAGACACACTGAGGGAGAAGGAACAGGAATTGACTGACAGTGAGAGCAGATGAGTGCCAGTGTCACTGATCCCATTCCTCCACCACCATTCCTCTGCCAATGATCTCATCTCTCAACAACCATCAATCTACCACTGATCCCATCCCACCATCACCATCCTTTTGCCACTGAACCATCTCTACAACTATCAATCTACCACTGATCCCATCCCCCCACCACATCCTTTTGCCACTGATCCATCCCTCCACCTCTACAACCATCAATTTACCACTGATCCTATCCCCCCCACCACCATCCCTCTGCCACTGATCCCATCCCCCCCAACCACCAAGCATAAGAATAAGTAAGGGACATCTACTAAGCTGCTGAAAGAGAAAAAAAATAAGAAAAAGGCTTTTTTTTTATATTTTTTCTTAATATTTAATGTTGCTAACATATTCAGGTAATATGTGCGATGACAATACAGCCAATAGAGTTTTTTTTTTTGTATTTTAAAGTTGCGCTGTTTGTCAAAAAGCAATATATTTGTTTGTTTGTGAAACTTGGTTTTGTTTATAAAGACGTTATATATCACAATGGCTAAGCGCCGGTTCACACTGCAGCGACGCTACTTCGCACCGCGACCTCCGAGGTCGCGGTGCGAGCAGCGCGCCGCTACCTCGGAGCGGCCGCCATGGACTTCATAACATTGAAGTCTATGGCCGTCGCCTCCGGGTCGCCCCAAAGAAGCTCCGGACCCTTTTTCTAGGTCGGAGCGACTTTTGTCGCTCCTATTAGAACGGGTCCGCAGCTTCCCTATGGGAGGCGACCTGCGGCGACCTGTGAGGCGACCAGGTCGCCTCACAGGTCGCCCTATTGTGAACCGGCACTAACTCTGTGTCTGTAGTGCATGTTCAAAGCTTAATATCATAAATTAAATTTTACTCCAGGAGTATATAATTTGTTTGGAAATTCAAGAGAAATGTTTAAATATTGCATTACAATTAACCTAAACCTATTTAAATTGTAGTTGACTAAAATGTACTGGAGATTTTAGTCGACTAAAATATGACTAAAACCAAAACAATTCTGATGACTAAAATATGACTAAAACTAAAATAGCATTTTAGTCAAAAGACTAAAATACGGCTAAAACTAAAATGGCATTTTAGTAAATAGAATATAACTAAAACTAAATTGAAATGTGCTGCCAAAATTAACACTGCTGACAAGTTAAATATTAAATATGAAGGTCATATTTTTGAAAAATGTAATAATGTATACTATACTACTACTTATACTGTGTTCAGGATTTCTTCTGTATGCATAATGAGACATTGTAAACTTATCATTGTAACTTTAATACATAACTTGTAATGCATGTATTTGTCAGATTCCTTGGAATAAGGTAGATGACTCAGAAGTTACTTGTGTTCTGGATTTCCTTGGAATAAGGCAGCTAGACTAAAAGTATTGAGGTTTTTGGACTTTAAAAGTTAGTTCTGAGAAATGTTCTAGTTTGGCATAATGTCTAGTTTGGCATAGAAAGATTTATTCTTGGAATCTTTGATTAATTAAGGGATTGTTTTAATGTCATGTCATATTTGATTAAAACTGTCCATTTGTTCTTATAATCATTTATGTTTATGGGGTCTGTGTAACCTTAACCACTTCTGGACCGGAAGGATTTGTCGCCTTAATGACCAGGCCATATTTTGGGATTCGGTACTGCGTTAATTTAACAGACAATTGCACGGTCGTGCCACGCTGTACTTAATTAAAAATGTATATCCTTTTTTCCCCACAAATAGAGCTTTCTTTTGATGGTATTTGCTCACCTGTGCGATTTTTTTTGTTTTGCTCTATAAACAAAAAAAAAGAGTGACAATTCTGAAAAAAAAAAAAAAAAAAAACAATATTTTTCACATTCTGCTATATAACATTCTCAAAAAAAATGTTATTTAACATTTTAGGCCAATTTGTATTCTTCTACATAGTTTTGGTTAAAAAATTCACAATAAGCATCTTTTGATTGGTTTGTGCAAAAGTTATTGCGTCTATTAACTACGAGAAAGATTTATGTAATTTTTATTGTTTTTTTTTTATACTAGTAATGGCGCCGATCTGCAATTTTTTGCGAGACTGCTACATTGCGACAGACAGACCGGACCCCTGACTGACATTTTTGACACTTTTGGGGGTACCAGTGACATTACTACAGTAATCAGTGCTAAAAATATGCACTGTTACTGTAATAATGAAACTGTCAGGGAAGGAGTTAACAGTGTGGGTGATCAAGGGGTTAAATGTGTACCTAGGGGCATTTCTAACTGTGGGGGGGGGCGTGGCTTGTGAAATGATCACAGAGACCTGTGTTCCTATATAGAAGGATCACAGGGGCTCTATGATCATTCCAGGGAGAAGAACGGTCAGCTGTGTCTACAACAGCTGACCGTTCTTCTCTCTCAGCGGGGAACGATCGTGGGTGTCAGGCAGCTCCTGCCCCATGCATCGGCTTGCCCGCTGATGAGCGGGGGCGGGAGTGCGCCACCAGCGGCGCACGCTTGCCCCCTAGCTGCCTGCACGCGACCGACGCATACCTACGGCGGTTCACGCAGGAGCGACTGCCGGCCACAGTGTGACTGCAGTGGGCGGTCATAAAGTGGTTAAAGAGTAGACTTGATGAGGACATGCCGAATTCTGTGCAGGATAATGATAATTGTTAAAGGTCAGTTAGGAAATTTCCACTGTCCCCGATATGTGGCCAAAGTTTAGATTGCAAAAATTATGTGTATAAAGATTGCTGTCACAAAACATGAGATTACCACACTGCGTCTTGCTTGTGGTCCAATGACATCATATATTCTGAATAAACCACATACAGATAAAGAAAGCTGATTGGCATTGAAGTCCTTCTTTGAAAGACTAAACTTAAAGAGGAAGTAAACCCTCCTCTACAACTTGTACCTATAGGTAAGCCTATGATAAGGCTTACCTATAGGTACTGTAAATATCTCCTAAACATGTACCGTTTAGGAGATATTTACCTTACATGTCGCCAGTGACGTCACTGGCGTATGCGCTCTGAAGGAACGGCCGATCGTGCCGTTCCTTCAGAGCCCCGTGCCGTGACTGTCGGCTCTAGCACGCGTGCGCGGGAGTGACGTCACCGCGGCTCCGGCCAATCAGATGGCCGGATGCCGCGATCCCGGAAGACGGGCGACTGGACATGTCGCCCGTCATAGAGGTGAGTGAGCAGCACGGCGGGGGCTCGTTCTGAGGTAAGTATTGCATAATGAGCTAATATGCGATGCATACTAGCTCATTATGTCTTTCTTTTGCAGGGTGTAAAAAAAAATAAATAACTCAAACGAGTTTACAACCTCTTTAACATTGGTGACCCAGAAGACATGTTTCCTTGTCGCTGGCTCCTTCGTTCCACTCTACCCACAACAGGAAAGGAAGATTTCTTGGCAAGATTTGGCAAGATTTCTCCTTTGATGGTATGTGGATTTGAGTGGTTGGATGGAATTGGGACACAGGAGGTAACACAGTCTTTTGTTTGCTATAGACATACCACATTTCTCAGTGAATGTATGAATTGAGTTGCTGAATAAAGGGTGTAATAGATATAGCAGAAGTATTGTCTTCTGTTTTTTTTCCGTGTAGAGCTGAAAGCTCTGTGTGACTTGGTGATTGAGTGCTCTGCTGAATGTTCTTTGGCATAGGAGAAGTAGTCTAGAAGACTAGCCTATGAACTGCTCGATGTGGGACGCCTCATTGAGTATAGAACAGTAAAGCCCCGTACACACGCGTCGAAAAATTGGCAGGGAATTTTCGACCAACGTCCGATCTGCCGATTTTCGGCTTGTTAGTATGATGCTTTCGACAACCGGCTCCGACTTTTCGGCCAAAAAATACCTGGTGTGCAGACTACAAATTTTTGTTGGCCGTCAACACAACGGCCGATTTTCGTGCAGTCAGTATAGATTTCGACAGGGAAAGATCTGATGAGCAAGTCTGGGCATGCTCAGTGAAGAAAAAACACAAAGAAAACAAACCAACAGATGACATCACTTCTGAAGTAGAATTTTGTTGGCCGAGAAAATTCGTGTGCAGTCTAGGCACATTCCAACCAACAAAACACAACTTGGACAAAAGTCAGAGGATCGGTCGGCCGATAATCGTTGCGTGTGTACGAGGCTTTAGCATAGGAGCTATGTTGGCTGCTGGTACACAGCCTAGTGTAATAGATTTCCTAGGATCTTACACCCTGTGGGATCCATATTTTGCTACCTCTGGGTGAATAGAGAGAATATTTTATAATTATAGAAAATTTTATAAATATGGGAAGTGGTATGAATAAACTTATTTGCCATTTGATGAAGGAATGTGAACTGTCAGAAAACGGAGAATGTTTGGTTAAGGTAGCAAAAGCTGTGGGCTTGAAACCTACCAAACTTCAGCCCGGTATGCCTATTGTAAAAATAATACAACAAGGGGGCAAGACAGCTCCCACATTTCACAGTAAATGGTATAAATTAACTCGAAAAATTCATACAAATTATCTGGATAAATGGTGGCCAGCAGAAGATTCCTTTTAAACACATAAGATGGAAACATTGCTTAACATATTGTTTAGGCTTACCAGTGGTGCTGGGATACAGTGTTTGTCTTTGTGGGAAGGTATGGCTGGTACTTGTTGATTGTGCATTGCCTGATAAGAATGTGGATTTATGGAAAGTAGTAGCTAAGAATAAAGGGGCAATAGAGATGGGAATAGTTAAACAAGAGAGGAGAGAGAATGTGTATGAAAAATATATAGTGCAGTTGTCTGCAATATTAAAAGATTGGGTGACTACCACTTTTAATAGAGGGCAGGATTTAAGGCAGTTAATTGAAGTACAGTAATTCAGAAGAAAGATGAGGATGTGTTAGGATATTGGAGTAGACTCAAAGAAGCAATGCAGAAACATACAGATTGGATGAGTGATGATGCAGTAGATACAGCATGGGTGGAATTGGTGAATGTGTTAGTAGGAGAATTTTTGCCAGAAGTTGGGGAAGAGATGGAACTCCGCAAAACTTGATGGAGGAAAATAACCAGCTGCAGAACTGGTTTATATTGCACAAAATGCACATGGAGTCTTACAAAAAAGGAGAGAAAAGATAGATTAAAAAAAAAAAAAAAAGATGATGAATGTGGTAACTCCTAGGGAAATTAGGGAGGAAAAGGTGCAGAGGGAACATGTTGGGGTACCAGTGTCAACAGTGGAGGTCACACCCCAGGGGGTTCCAACAACAACTCCTTCCTACCCTCCCTCTGGAAGTGTTTACATTTCAAAATATGGACCCAACAGAAAACTAGGAGAAGGAATACAAGGCGACCATATGATAACCTTCCAAAAAATCCTCGGAAAAAAACCCAATTTAAGAGAGTAATCCCAAATAGACCCGTGCCTGCCCCAGGGCCTTCTAAGAGTCTGCCAATTTGTTTAAGCTGTGGCCAAGGAGGACATTTAGCCAGAGAATGCATGAGACGCTAGGATGAGGAGGGGGTGTGCTGATAACATAAATCATGAAACCATTGTTTATCCTGAATTTGCTGCTATTGTTTTGGAACCAAATGTTGAATCTTTGGTGGAAATAAATATTAATGGTGTTTTGAAGTTTTAGTGGTTGCAGGAGCTAGACCCTCGCTGTTGAACAACACAGATGAGTCCTTGCCCCTTTTGATCATTAGGTTTCCTTGGTAAGTAACAATGTCTTTACCGCTGATGTCACTAAACCTGTACCGGTAGCTATGGAAACCAAACCACCATGCATTCATTTGTGTTGTCTCCACACTCCCCTTGTAATTTAATAAGAAGGCATCTCTTAGGAAACATGGGTGTCATTGTTGCTCTGTCCCCAGATAGATTGTGATAGATATATATACCTGAAGTGACAGGACCAGAGGCAACTGATTTACATGATTGTCACCAAATGCTAGATAAACTGACTACTCCAGGTATTGTTTTGAAGCCAATGCAAATCTTGTTGTGGATGGGTCTTCTTCTTTAAAGAGAGATGATGGAATTACCCTAGCTGGATGTGCAGTAGTAAATGGGGAAAAAATAATTTTGTATGCGAATATTGTGCCTAAAACCAAATCTGCTCAGGCTGCTGAACTTACTGCTCTGTGTGTAGCTTTAGAGTTGGCACAGGACAGTGAGGTTAAAATGTTTATTGATTCAGCATATGCTGTTGGTTGGGTACACAATTTTGCACAATTATGGAGAGAAAGGGGATTCATTAAAGAATCGTGATCCCTCATTCAACATAAGGATTTGATTATTAGGCTTCTGGCTGCAGTACAACTTCCGCGAAAGGTGGCAGTTGTAAAATACAAGGCCCATACTAGGTCAGATGATTTAATTTCTCAGGGTAATGCCCTGGCAGATGAAATTGCTAGAGGTGTTATTCTGCAATACGTGGTAGAGGAGAATATTCAAGTTGCAATATCTTTAACTGTCGATAATGACATTTTAGCACAATTCCAGAGAACCTCTTCTAAGAATTTAGGCCTGGATTAATCAGGGAGCTAGCTGTGATTCAGATGGGGTATGGAAATTGTGTAATAGGGTGATTGCACCATCAAGGTTGTTTCATTCCCTCTTTGATCTTTATCATACTGATTGTCATGTCTTAGCAGGAGGGTGGCAAGGATGGTTAATCATCATTGGTGGGCTCCAGGATTTCATGATTTTGCGGTAATAAAAATATGAGAATGTGCTGTGTGTCAAGAACACAATGTTGGTAAACCAGTTAGAACCCCAATGAAACATTTGCCACCCACTGAAGAACCATTTCAGATTGTGCAGATAGAATTTTCAGATAAGTACCTTTTGGTGTGTAGACTAATTCTCTAAAATGTATGCAAGAACTGTGGTTAAATGCCTTACTAGAGAAATGATTCCAAGGTTTGGCTTGGGATCAATTCTATCTTCAGATAGAGGATCACACTTTGAGAATAAACTAATGGCAGATGCTACTGAGCTCATCCCCCCCACCACCATCAGTGGACTGATCCTATTCCCCTCCCACCACCACTGCTGCCACTGATCACAACCCCCCCAACACCCCCTCAGTGGACTGATCCTATCCCCCACCACCACTGCCACTGATCCCATCCCCCCACCACCATTAGTGGATTGGCCCTACCCCCCCCCCCCATCACCGCTGATCCCCCCCCCCCCACCACCACCACCATCAGTGGACTGATCCCACCACCCTCACCAGCGCTGCTACTGATTCAATCCCCACCACCACCGTTGCCTATGGAGATTTTTAAGTACCATAGTTTGTCAATATTCCACGAGCGTGCACAGTTTTAAAGCATGAAATGTTCGGTATCTATTTACTCAATGTAACATCATCTTTCACATTAAACAAAAAAAAAATAACTAACTAAAAAAAACTAACTTTACTGTTTTGTTTTTTTTTTTAATTCAATAAATTGTATATTTTCCAAAGAAATTGCATTTGAAAGACCGCTGCGCAATTGCAGTGTAACATAAAATATTGCAACAACCACCATTTTATTCTCTAGTGCAGTGTTTGTCAAGATTTTTTCAGTCAAGGCTCCCTTTAAAATTATAGACAATCTCAGGGCACCCTTTAAAACGATGGACAGTCTCGAAGAACCCCATTCTAAAATGTAAAAAAATATTCTAATAGCTTTACATAATGCAGCAACATCCACACATAGGACACCCAATGCTAGAGGTGAATTTTCTTCCAAAGCAAATACACTTTTGCACACTGGTCCTGACTAGTATAACATTGTTACTCATTCTTCTTCTTCCTCATTTTCTCTCCATCGACAGCTAATATGACCCCAGTGCTGAGGGAGAGAGGCAAAGGGGAGGTCAAACAAGGATGCTGTGGAGGCAACAAAAATCCTACTTATCAACTGATGACATCATTGGTTGTTAGGATGCCAGTGTCTAAAAAAGTCATAATGGTGCATAATGAAAACCCGTGGTTTTGTGTAACTACAAGGCAGGCTTCATCCACATGCTGGCTTGTATACAATTTATGATCAACTTTTGGGCATTTTGCTGCCGCACCCCTGAAGAAGCCTCAAGGCACCCCAGGGGGCCTGAACACCCTTGTTGAAAAAGGTTGCTCTAGGGCAGTGGTTCTCAACCCCAGTCCTCAGGACCCACTAACAGGCCAGATTTTAAGTATTACCTTGAGGAGATGCAGACTAGAGTACTGCAATCACTGAGCAGAAAATGATATCACTCTGTGATGTATTTTAGTTATCTTGCAAACCTGGCCTGTTAGTGGGTCCTGAGGACCGGAGTTGAAAACCACTGCTCTAGGGTCTCTGCTAAAAAATATATATATATAATGTTTGAGGGTTCTAAGTAATTTTTTTGTAAAAAAATACTGATTTTAACCTGTAAGCAACAAATGTCAGAAAAATGCCAGGTCTTCAAGTGGTTAAAACAACTAAAACTACTGCTTCTAAACAATAAACACAAGCCTGCACCTGTGCTATTGTTCAGTCTGGTATGAACGAGCCCTTAGGGTTAGAAAGTAATTGTGTGCAAGAGAGTTAATCATTTTGTCATAATATAACATATCATTATAGTCTTTTTTATAATTGCTACTACAACTATACCTTTTTATCCAAAGCTCTGGTTCCTTTTATTTTACTGACCATGCCCTTCTGCTACCTGTCCTTGATTTAGGCATACCTTATATTAACATCAATGATGCAAATTGTCACAGTTGACTCTACTATAGAGAGAGTTAGCAGAAGGGCCCCCTTAGAATTTTGGTGTGGAGCCCCATAGTTACACTCCATTACAGACAGAAAAAAACATACACTATATTACCAAAAGTATTGGGACACCTGCCTTTACAAGCACATGAACTTTAATGGCATCCCAGTCTTGGTCTGTAGGGTTTAATAATGAGTTGGCCCACCCTTTGCAGCTATAACAGCTTCAACTCTTCTGGGAAAGCTGTCCACAAGGTTTGGGAGTGTGTCTATGGAAATGTTTGACCATTCTTCCAGAAGCATATTTGTGAGGTCAGGCACTGATGTTCAAGAGAAGGCCTGGCTCCCAGTCTGCGCTCTAATTCATTCATTCATAAAGGGTGGGTCAACTCAATATTGAACAATACGGACTAAGACTGGGATGCCATTAAAGTTCATGTGTGTGCAAAGACAGACGTCCCAATACTTTTGGTAAAATAAAATATATTTAGTGGAGCTGGGGAAGGATAGAACCCCTGCCAGTTTTTTATTTGTCTCTATTCTGTTGCAGGTTTTCCCTCACTTCCTTTCTGTTGACACCATTGTCAGCAGGACAGTGAGGCGTTTGCATTAAAGTGGATGTAAACCCTCACATATACCCAGCGAAGCGAACAGCCTCAGATGATACACAGAGATTAAACAAATCTCCCTACATAAGTTTTACTTGTCGATGTGCTGTCCTCAGCTTTCTATACTGTTTAGAAAGTGCACCTCCTGTTTGAATTTTCTCTTCCTGATTCACCTGTAGGAGGGCAGTTTGGCCATATACTGCGAGAGAGCTGATTGGAGAAAAGGCACACACCCCCTCTCCATATAGGCAGAAAAAGGAAGAATCATGCAGAGCTGTGCTGTGAATAGACCAGCTGTCTGCCAATTTATTTCTTTGCACCCACCCCGACACAAATTTCAGGCGGGTTTTATCTCAGTTGACGGAGAACTTGCCAGAAGTTATCATGCTGATAACAGAAGAACGGTGCAGGAGATAGTCACAGGCTTTGAGATAAATAAACATTACAGATAGATATGCCAAGGTCAAATTTCATGAATGGGGTTTACATCCACTTAAAAGTAAAAAAACCTTTTACCTTTACAACCCACCTTCATTTAAACCCTACCCTCACCCAGATGGTAAATACATTAATGGTGTGAAAATCTTTTCCTCTGAATCTTAGGGGTCATATAATCTGAATTACTGTAATATGATTTGTTCACTGACTGTATACACATGGTGGATGTATATTTAATTTTAGTACACTTTACTTGATATGTGATTTTGCACCATTTCAACAATAATATTGGTAGAATAAGCATTAAGCAGGCTGCTATGATATTGTCATGTATTGTTTTTGGGATTTTTGTAATATAAAACTTAATTTGACAGCACAACACAATTATAGTTTATTTATTTTATAATATACACTCACCGGCCACCTTATTGGGTACACCTTGCTAGTACCGGGTTGGATCCCCTTTTGCCTTCAGAACTGCCTTAATTCTTCGTGGTGTTGTGGAATTTCACATCAACCCATGTATTTCATTATAATTCGCATATGCTATTAATATAATTTATTATTATTATTATTATTAATATATATGTATATTATTATTATTATTGTAGTAGTTATCACGTACCTGGCGGGTGGAGCCTGAATATGCTGAGGAAGGCCTCTCTTACACCTCTGACTCGGGGCCCCTGGTAGTGTAAACAGGAGGCGCAGGAGTACAAAGTCGCACGAGTGCCTGATGGCGTGCTGGTGCTGGTTAATAGCAGAGTAGGATGTCAGGTGGCCACAGAACTCCAGTGGAGAGAAGGCAGCGGGTGTGACTGGGAGCTTCCAGGAACTGAAAGTAAGCAGAGTTAAACAAGCCAGGTCATACACAGGAAGAGCAGATCAGATTAAATCGTTGGAGCAGAAGGATGGTCAAGGTCAAGCCGAGGTCGATGCAGGCAGAAGGCAGGGGTGGTCAAAAGCAAGCCGGGTTGGTATTTCACAGGAGACAGGTAGCAGATGCAGGAACAAACAGGGGAAGCTGAAGACGAGACAGCACTGAACCTGTGTTCTGATCCAGCTTAAATAATGCTGTTCCTTGATGAGAAGGGTGGAGCCAGGATTAGCCTGTGGGTTTAACTAATCCTCTGCCAGAGCTTTCCTGAACATGGCCCCCCCCCAATGGGCAGCCTCCGGATGCCCAACTGGGCCATTCTTGCTGGATGGGCCCGGTTGAAAGCCTGTATGAGTCTTTTGGCATGGATGTTTTCTTCAGGTTCCCAGAAATTGTCCTCAGGACCATACCCCTTCCACTTAATCAGGTACTGTACCTGATTTCTCCTTTTCCTGCAACCCATAATTGCCTCGACCTCAAATTCCTCTTCACCGTCCACAATTACTGGCTCGGGGGGACCTGTATTTCGCTCAGGAAAAGGATCAGGGGTGGCGGGTTTTAGCAGGGTGACATGAAAAACCGGGTGGATTTTAAAGGAAGCTGGTAGTTCCAATTCATAGGCTACGTTGTTAATTCTCCTTTTTACTGGGAATGGTCCTACAAATTTAGGTCCCAATTTCCTTGAAGGACAGGCTAATTTCAGGTTAACTGTGGATAACCATACCTGATCGCCAGGTTCCAGGATTAACTCCCCACGTCTTTTCTTGTCAAAGTTTCTTTTACTGTATTCCTGTGCCTTTGTAATTGCTTCCTGTAACAATTTATTGTTAGCCTCGAGGAAGGTTACTGTTTCCATCACAGCTGGAACGGGACATTCAGGGATAGAATTGGGTAGAAAAGATGGATGAAAACCATAGTTAGCAAAAAAAGGAGCTTGCTGGGTAGCTGAGTGTTTAGTATTGTTATATGCAAACTCGGCTAATGGCAGCAGTTTTACCCAGTTATCTTGAGAGAAGGAGGAAAAGCACCGTAAGTATTGTTCCAGAGTCTGGTTCGTCCTTTCCGTCTGTCCATTTGTTTGAGGATGGTAGGCTGAGGAAAAGGATAACTCAATCTTCAGGGCCTCAGATAGAGCTTTCCAGAATCTTGAGGTGAATTGTACCCCTCGATCAGATACAATATTATTCGGGACTCCATGAAGCCTCACAATTTCTTTAATGAACACTTGTGCTGTTTCCAACGCAGAAGGGGTGCCTTTCATGGGTAAAAAGTGTGCCATTTTAGAGAGCCGGTCGACGACTACAAAAATGGCTGTACACCCCTCAGAAGGGGGAAGTTCCACTATAAAGTCCATTGACACCATTTTCCAAGGTCTATCTGAGATGGGCAGTGGTTTGAGCAAACCCCATGCTTTCGTCCTGCTGCTTTTGTTCCGGATACATGTGGTGCATGCCCCCACATATTTCCTACAGTCTTCCTGTAAATGGGGCCACCAAAATGTACGGAGTACTAATTCGGCTGTTTTGCTGGCCCCAAAATGTCCTGCCAACGCATGGTCGTGGCACAGGTTCAGAACAGAAATGCGTACACCTTCTGGTACAAAGATCTTGTCCTGGTGCCATAATAGACCATCCCTGGTTTGTAAAGGTGTCTCAGGGAGCAAGGGAATTCCTACAGAAGCCTGCTTGATTCGAGAAATTAAGTCTTCCTGCAACAGGAGGAAGTTTCCGGGAGATAGAATGGTGTCCGGGAGATCAGCTTCTTCAGATTCTGCGAACATTCGGGATAGGGCATCTGGTTTAGTATTTTTTGACCCAGGTCTGTAGGTTATGTGAAAGCAGAATCTCGCAAAGAACAATGCCCACCTAGCTTGACGTGGCCTCAGGCGTTTTGCTGTCCTTAAGTATCACGTACCTGGTGCTAGAGGCCAATGGAGAGAGAGGGCTTCCCTTGCGGCTAAGTTCCAGACCCCCCTGAGGATGAGAACAGGAGAGGTCAGGCCCAAAGTAGCACGGGTCGCCTGCTGGATTGTGTGCAGGAGGATCCAGAGTACAGCTGGAGTGCTGGAGTGGAATCAGCAGACAGGTGGTGCCCGTGAGGTGTTTGCAGGACTTGGATAATGCTGAGACTGGAACGTGGTCGGGTGGATAGCCAAGATCAGGAGCCAGGTGGATATCAGAGCAAGCGTGGTCAGGTGGATAGCCGAGGTCAAACACAGGAAGCAATCAGGAGACAGGTCAAGGACAAGCCGGGTTGGTAACAGGAGACAGGAACTGGAATATCACAGGGATAACACACTGGAGGAGCTGAAGATCAACCAGCAACTAAAATCACTGGCAGGTTTCCTTAAATAGGCCCAGGTAAATTGCTGGTAGTGCTGCTGGGTCCTAAATTCCTTCTCCTGCCAAAGTGCTGATAGCGCTGCTGGGTCCTAGAGCCCTTCTCCTGGTGTTTGTGCCCTGACAGTGCCCCCCCCTGACGGGCAGCCTCCGGATGCCTATTTGAGAAATTTTCTCTGGGTATTTGTCCTTAAACTCTTGGAGGAGTCTGGGGGCATGTACATTGGCTTCGGGTTCCCATGAGCTTTCTTCGGGTGGATACCCTTTCCATTTAATCAAGAATTGGGTTTGTCTCCCTCTCTTCCTGCAGTCCAGGATTGCTTCCACCTCGAATTCTGTGTCCTCACCAATCGTCACTGGCGGTGGAGGTGGCTCCACTCTCCCTGGAAATGGATCTGGAACAGTTGGTTTAAGCAAGGAGGTGTGAAAAACCGGATGGATCCTATATGAGTCAGGCAAAGATAGTTCGTAAGCCACTGGGTTAATTTCCCGTTTGATCTGAAAAGGCCCAATATACCTTGGCCCTAGCTTCCGTGAAGGGCAGGCCAATTTCAGGTTGGCAGTAGACAGCCACACTTTGTCCCCAACCTTGAAGGAAGGATTTCCCCTCCGTTTCCGATCGAAGTGTTTTTTGTAATCCACTTGGGCTTTCTGTATGGACTCCCGGAGGACCTGATAATTGTTTTGAATGAAAACAAGTCTGTCCTGCAAGGTAGGTACAGAAGTTTCAGGCATAATTTCAGGCAGGGCAGCAGGGTGGAATCCATAATTAGCCCAGAATGGGGACTGATTTGTAGCTGAATGGACAGAGTTATTATAGGCAAATTCCGCCAGCGGAAACAGGGATGCCCAGTCATCTTGGGAAAAAGCTGAAAAGCATCGGAGGTATTGCTCGAGGGTTTGGTTAGTACGCTCCGTTTGCCCATTACTTTGGGGATGGTAGGCAGATGATAAGCAGAGTTCCACTTCCAAGGCTTTACAAAGGGCTCTCCAAAACCTAGAGGTGAATTGCACCCCCCGATCCGAAACAATGTTCTTTGGTAGTCCATGAAGTCTTATGATCTCCTTGATAAACATGTGAGCTGTTTCCGCTGCAGAGGGAGTACCAGTCATTGGTATGAAGTGGGCCATTTTTGATAATCGGTCTACCACAACAAGGATGGTCGTGAATCTTTCAGAGGGAGGAAGATCAACAATAAAATCCATAGAAATCATTTCCCAGGGGCGATTAGGGATAGGCAAGGGTCTTAATAACCCCCAGGCTTTGACTTTGTCACTTTTGCTACGTAGACATATGGTGCATGACTTGACGTAGGATCTACAGTCCCGACTGAGGTTAGGCCACCAAAAGGACCGCTGAATGAGCTCGTTAGTTTTACGGGCCCCAAAGTGCCCTGCAAGTCGGTGGTCGTGGAATGCCCTGAGAACCAGAGACCTAGCTTCTTGAGGTACAAAGATTTTGTCCTGGTGCCAAAGTAATCCACCCTGCCTCCTTAACGAGTCATGTTCGGATTCGGGGCACGATACAGAAGCTTGTTCAATGGATGCCTTTAGGTTAGGTTGAATCAGCAAAAAAATTTGGGCAGATAAGATAGTGCTTGGAGGAGCACATTCAGCAGATTCGGGGAACATCCTGGACAGGGCATCGGCTTTCCCATTTTTGGAACCTGGGCGGTATGTCAAGTGGAAATTAAATCTCGAAAAGAATAAGGCCCACCTGGCTTGTCGAGGTCTTAGGCGTTTTGCAGATCTTAAATATTCCAAATTTTTGTGATCTGTGAAGATCATAATTGGATGGTTAGCGCCCTCCAGGAGGTACCTCCATTCTTCGAGAGCGACTTTAATTGCCAGGAGTTCTCTGTCACCCACGTCATAGTTTCTTTCGGCCTGATTCAGCTTCCTGGAGCAATAGGCTACTGGGTGGAGCAGGGCCTTTGGGCCCTGACGCTGCGAGAGCACGGCTCCCGTAGCTACTTCGGATGCGTCCACCTCAAGGACAAAGGGAAGAGCTGGGTCAGGGTGTTGCAACACTGGAGCAGAGGTGAAGAGAGCCTTCAGTTTTTCGAAAGCCGCTTGAGAATCTTGGTTCCAGGAGAAGCGTGAGTGCAGGCGAGTGAGCTGGGTGATCGGGGCAATAATAGTTGAGAAATTCCGAATAAATTTCCTATAAAAATTAGCGAAGCCCACAAACCTCTGGACCCCTTTCTTGTCAGAAGGTGCAGGCCACTCCAAGATTGCTGATACCTTCTGAGGATCCATGGAAATCCCTTTCGTGGAGATTATGAGTCCTAAGAACTGGATAGATTGTTTCTCGAACTCACACTTTTCTGCTTTAGCATATAAGCCATGGGTTCTTAAGGTCTTTAACACTTTTCTGACGTGCTCTCGATGGAGTTCAAGCGAGGCTGAGAAAATTAGTATGTCGTCCAGATAGACGATTAAGAACAGGTCAAGGTATTCTCTGAAAATATCATTCACAAAATGTTGGAATGTGGCGGGGGCATTACATAGCCCGAAGGGCATCACAAGGTACTCAAAGTGACCAAAGCGTGTTCGGAAGGCGGTCTTCCACTCATCACCTTCCCTAATACGAACCAGGTTATAGGCCCCCCGCAAGTCCAACTTCGTGAAAACCTGGGCTGTTCGGAATCTTTGGAATAACTCCGGGACGAGAGGGAGTGGGTATCTGTTCTTGATAGTAATTTTATTAAGGTCCCTATAGTCAATGCATGGTCTGAGAGAACGATCCTTCTTCTCGACAAAGAAAATGCCAGCTCCAGCAGGTGACGATGAAGGGCGGATGAATCCTTTGGCAAGGTTTTCATCTATATATTGTCGGAGGGCCTCCAGCTCCACTTCGGATAACGGAAAGATGCGCCCAAAGGGGACTTCTGCTCCAGGTAGCAACTCAATTGGGCAGTCGTAGGACCGATGTGGGGGCAAGGCATCGGCACCTTTTTTGTCAAACACATCAAGGAAGTCAAGGTAGGCTGAAGGAACAGCATGACAGGGATCCGGTGTAGGTTGAACGGAGAGACACACTGAAGAGTTGACAGGCGTGGGGACGCCACAGTGTTGCTGACAATAGGAAGATGAGAAGATGATTTCTCCCTTGGGCCAGTCAATTTGCGGGTTGTGGGCCCGTAGCCAGGGTATCCCTAGGATGGCTGGGAAAATAGGAGACCTGATGACATCAAAGCGGAGGAATTCCCGATGGCCTGCTTCTGTTGTGGCAAGGACAGGGATAGTCTCCTGAGTGACTGGTCCAGAGCTAGGAGCAGTGCCATCTGCTAAATGTACATCAAGTCTTTGTTCCTTCAGTTTCAGGGGTATGCGCAAGTTCTTGGCTAGGTTGATATCCAGGAAGCAACTACAGGCTCCAGAGTCAATGATCGCCTGCAGCTTTACTTCCTTTCCATCCACCTGCAGAGAGATGGGGAGAATTAAATGAGTGGATATAGTCCCAGACAACTGAAGGTAAGAGGGGCGTGGAAGGCTGGACTTCCTTGGGCGAACAGGACAACTGCGAAGGAAGTGGCCCGAAGTCCCACAGTAGAGACACAAGTTATCCTGTCTTCTGCGTGCTCTCTCTTCAGGGGTTAAAGCAGGGCGGAGTAGGCCAGTTCGCATGGGTTCCCCATCGGACATATTCATGGACTGGGGAATAGAGGCTGGGAGTGTTGGTCCTGGGACCTTTGGCATTATCCATGTGGGTCGAAGGGTCTGAGTGCGTTCGGACCTTCGCTCCCGCAGCCGTCGGTCTAGTTGGATAGAGACTTGGATGAGACTTTCTAGTGAGGCGGGAGCCTCAATCCTAGCCAACTCGTCCTTGAGAGACTCAGATAAGCCTTGCCGGAACTGGTATTTTAGGGCGGCATCATTCCACCCAGTATCAGCTGACCACTTGCGAAATTTCACAATGTAATCCTCCACAGGTCGTCTGCCTTGTACAAGAGCATGAAGGGCCGACTCTGCGGTGGCCGTCCGTTGTGGATCATCATATAAGGTAGCCATAGCTTCAAAGAAGGTGAAAACTGAATCCAGGACTGAGTTCTTTTGCTCAATGAGATTATGAGCCCAGGACTGTGGCTCATCAGATAAGAGTGAAATGATGAAACCCACCTTGACAGTCTCAAGAGAAAAAGTCCTTGGTTGCAGGGCAAAGTAAAGGTCACAAGCATTTATGAAAGCTCTAAATTTCCGTCGGTCACCTGAAAAGCGATCGGGAGTGGGAACTCTGGGCTCCGGAGGGGGTAAACCCATAGCAGGTGCGGCTGTAGCAGAACAACTGAGAGGGTGAAGGCGTCCTTCCAGCTGAAAGTAGCCATCTTGTAAGCTCTGGACTGTTTGTGTAAGAACTGTAATCTGCTGACATAGGGCCTCTAATGCGGAAGCACCTCTCTCGGCCTCAGACATCTTGGCTGGTTGATACTATCACGTACCTGGTGCTAGAGGCCAATGGAGAGAGAGGGCTTCCCTTGCGGCTAAGTTCCAGACCCCCCTGAGGATGAGAACAGGAGAGGTCAGGCCCAAAGTAGCACGGGTCGCCTGCTGGATTGTGTGCAGGAGGATCCAGAGTACAGCTGGAGTGCTGGAGTGGAATCAGCAGACAGGTGGCGCCCGTGAGGTGTTTGCAGGACTTGGATAATGCTGAGACTGGAACGTGGTCGGGTGGATAGCCAAGATCAGGAGCCAGGTGGATATCAGAGCAAGCGTGGTCAGGTGGATAGCCGAGGTCAAACACAGGAAGCAATCAGGAGACAGGTCAAGGACAAGCCGGGTTGGTAACAGGAGACAGGAACTGGAATATCACAGGGATAACACACTGGAGGAGCTGAAGATCAACCAGCAACTAAAATCACTGGCAGGTTTCCTTAAATAGGCCCAGGTAAATTGCTGGTAGTGCTGCTGGGTCCTAAATTCCTTCTCCTGCCAAAGTGCTGATAGCGCTGCTGGGTCCTAGAGCCCTTCTCCTGGTGTTTGTGCCCTGACATTAAGTATTCCAGGTTCTTATGATCTGTAAAAATAAGAATAGGATGAGCTGCCCCTTCCAGAAGATATCTCCACTCCTCCAATGCTGCCTTAATCGCTAGGAGTTCACGATCCCCTACATCGTAATTCCTCTCGGCTGGAGAGAGTTTACGGGAAAAAAATGGAACTGGATGCAGAAGGCCTTTGGTTCCTTGGCGCTGGGAGAGTACTGCCCCTACTGCCGTTTCTGAGGCATCAACCTCCAGGACATATGGTAGAACCGGGTCAGGATGCTTAAGAATGGATGCTGACGTGAATAATTGTTTGAGGTTTTCAAAGGCAGACTGGGCCTCAGCAGTCCAGGAGAACCTGTTGCCCTGTTTGGTTAATTGGGTAATAGGGGAAATTATGGTTGAAAATCCTCTAATGAATCTTCGATAGAAGTTTGCAAAACCAATGAAACGTTGGATTCCTTTTTTATCAGTGGGAGCAGGCCAGTCTAGAATCGCAGCAACCTTCTGAGGGTCCATCTCTATGCCTCCGGTAGAAATTATCAGTCCCAGGAACTGGATGCTCAACCGCTCAAACTCACACTTCTCTGGTTTGGCGTATAGACCATGTTGTCGAAGACGAGTTAGCACCTTCCTTACATGTTCCCTGTGAATCTCCAAAGAAGAAGAGAATATCAAAATGTCGTCCAGATAGACAATAACAAAAAGGTCTAAAAAGTCTTGAAAAATATCATTGACAAAATGCTGAAATGTAGCAGGTGCATTACACAGACCGAAGGGCATCACCAGGTATTCAAAGTGCCCAAATCGGGTACGAAATGCCGTCTTCCATTCATCCCCGGCCCGTATGCGGACCAAGTTATACGCTCCTCGAAGATCCAGTTTTGTAAAGATCGTTGCTGATCTGAGTTTTTGAAAAAGTTTGGGTACCAAGGGTAAGGGGTACCGGTTCTTTATTGTGACTTTGTTAAGTTCACGGTAGTCGACACAAGGTCGAAGGGAATGATCCTTCTTCTCAACAAAGAAAATGCCCGCTCCGGCCGGAGAGGTGGAAGGGCGAATGAACCCCTTTTTCAAGCTTTCATCAATATAGTCCTTTAGGGCCAAGAGTTCTGGTTCAGATAAGGGAAAAATCCTACCGAAAGGTACCTCAGCCCCGGGGAGTAACTCGATTGGACAGTCATAAGACCGGTGAGGGGGAAGAGTTTCTGCCCCCTTTTTGCTAAAGACATCCAGAAAGTCCAGGTAGGCAGTAGGAACAGATTTATAAACTTCAGAGTCTGAGTCCATACATAACAAAGGTGAACCAGGGGAATCTGATAAGCAGTGCTGGCAACAATAGGAAGAGTTGAACTGGATCTCTTGTGTAATCCAATTGATGTGTGGGTTATGAGCCTGCAGCCACGGCATCCCCAAGATGATAGGAAACAAGGGTGAGGCGATGACATCAAGACATAAGAGTTCTTTATGGCAGGAAGCAATGATGACAGGTACTGGTATGGTTTCCTGTGAGACTAGTCCGGATTTAATAGCGGATCCATCCGCAAGGTGAACAGAAAGCTTCCGAGTCTTGGGTTGCAGAGGGATCTGATGCTTGGCAGCAAAGGTTTGGTCAATAAAGCAACTACAGGCTCCTGAGTCAATGATAGCTGGAACCTGAATAACTCTTCCTGGGAACTGTAATAGAACAGAGATATTTAGATGAGAAGAGTTGTTAAGCTGAGTGAAAGGCCTGGGAGAGGAGATAGACAGGCACTTACGGAGTTTGGCAGGACAGTTCCTCACGTAATGACCTGGTTCCCCACAGTACATACACAGATTATTCAGACGCCTGCGTTGGCGTTCTTCCTGGGTGAGCGAGGGACGGAGTAGGCCGAGCTGCATAGGTTCAGCAAAATCACCAGCAGATCCTGAATTCTCAACGAGAGCGGGACCAGGAGGACTGGGGACCCGAGGAAGCATCCATACAGGGCGATAAACTCCGGTAGACCTCTCAGACCTGCGCTCCCTTAACCTCCGATCGATCTGAATAGAGAGCTTGATGAGATCGTCCAGGGAATGTGGCACTCCAACTCTGGCAAGTTCATCCTTTAGGGATTCTGAGAGTCCCATACGAAACTGGTAACGGAGAGCTGCGTTATTCCAATTTGTATCTGCACTCCAACGTCTGAAATCAGAGACATAGTCCTCGACCATTCTGCGGCCTTGTTGGAGAGAATAAAGCGCAGTTTCTGCAGTGGCGGTGCGTTGAGGGTCTTCATAAATCTGGGCCATGTCCTCAAAGAAGGAGGATAGAGTATTAAGGGAAGCAGCCTTCTGTTCCAATAGGCAGTGGGCCCATGACTGGGGCTCACCCAGTAGCAAGGAAACCACGAATCCAACCTTTGTGGTTTCCAATGAAAAGGTGCGAGGCTGTAGGGCAAAGTACAGTTCACAAGCAGTGCGGAAGGCTCTAAATTTGCTGCGGTCACCAGAGAATCTTTCTGGGATAGGCACTCTGGGTTCTGGAGGTAACATCACAACTGATGGAGGTGCAGGGTTTCCGGTGGAGGATGAGGAAGCAGCACTGGGAGCGGAGGTAGTAGAGGAGAGGGATAGGACCCGTTCCTCCAGTTGAACATAACCTTCCTGTAAGCTCTTCACGGCCTGTGTAAGGCCAGCCAGGTGTTGGCAAAGTTCATCCATGGGAGAGGTTCCTCGCTGAGGCTCAGACATGGCTGTCTCGTACTATCACGTACCTGGCGGGTGGAGCCTGAATATTGCTGAGGAAGGCCTCTCTTACACCTCTGACTCGGGGCCCCTGGTAGTGTAAACAGGAGGCGCAGGAGTACAAAGTCGCACGAGTGCCTGATGGCGTGCTGGTGCTGGTTAATAGCAGAGTAGGATGTCAGGTGGCCACAGAACTCCAGTGGAGAGAAGGCAGCGGGTGTGACTGGGAGCTTCCAGGAACTGAAAGTAAGCAGAGTTAAACAAGCCAGGTCATACACAGGAAGAGCAGATCAGATTAAATCGTTGGAGCAGAAGGATGGTCAAGGTCAAGCCGAGGTCGATGCAGGCAGAAGGCAGGGGTGGTCAAAAGCAAGCCGGGTTGGTATTTCACAGGAGACAGGTAGCAGATGCAGGAACAAACAGGGGAAGCTGAAGACGAGACAGCACTGAACCTGTGTTCTGATCCAGCTTAAATAATGCTGTTCCTTGATGAGAAGGGTGGAGCCAGGATTAGCCTGTGGGTTTAACTAATCCTCTGCCAGAGCTTTCCTGACAGTAGTGGTATTATCATCAATATTATTAATAATTGAATAAGAAAAGCAGTAGTTATTAGTAATATAGAAAATCTTAATTTCTAAAATTTGAAATCTAGATGACCTCTTTGCTTCATGCTGTTATTTTTTTTTTTTTTAAGACAGTCACAAGTTTTCTGGGTGAAAGTTTACTAGGATAGAGTTCAGACAGTCCCAGACACCTGCCTGAACTGCAGATGTCCATCATTTTTTTATTTATGGTAATTACATTGACGTATGTTTTGACAACCAGCCATATTGTACCACATGTAATTTTATGGTTTAAAAATTGGTATAAGAAGGCTTGCGTGCCTCTCTTTCTTTGAACAAATAATGAATTTGTTCCCAGCTGCAGCTGTTATTAAAACATCCTTCTCTTATTGCCCGGTCGTTTGTCACATTTCCACATAATTTTGGAGGCCCCAGCGAGATCCGCATACCCCAGTAGCCATCTAACTTAAAGTGGATGTAAACCGATTCATGAAATTTGACCTGGGTACAAATATCTGTAGTGTTTACTTATCTTTCTCCAAAGCACTAAGTCCCATGATTTTCTGTTCTTCTGTTATCAGCATAATAACTTCTGACTAGTTCTCACTGGAGATCAAAGCAGCTGAAAATTTGTCATGTGGGTGCTATAAATAGATTAGCAGAGAGACGTTCTATTCCCTGAACAGCTCTGCAAGTATCCTCATTCATTGTTTCCTCTCCTCTAATCAGCTCACACACAGTGCTGACTGCTGAAACAGGAAGAACAAATTTTACCACAATGTGCACTTTCTAAACAGTATAGAAAGCGGAGGACAGCACATGTAAGTAAAACTTATGTAGGGAGATTTGTTTCATCCCTGTATATCATCTGAGGCTGCTCATTTCACTGGGTATATGTGAGGGTTTACACTCACTTTAACTCAATGCTGGTGAGGCAATGGATTCACTTTTTATTGCAAGTTCTGCATTGTGTTGTCCATGTCTTCACAGCAATGGGGAAAGCGAATAATTGTTGCTGGGTATCGCTGTACCAGGCAGATTTCCATGATACTGTTTATGGTGATAGTGGCGCTAGTACATAACTAATATACCAATACATGAAAATATATACAAAAAGTTAATTTGTATAACATGAAAGTGTCTGTGATGACTCCTCTGTAAATTTCAAATTCCAGTTCAGTGCTGTGTACACTAATCCACACCTCTGTGACAATATCCACCACTGACAAATCTACTCACACACCAGAGCTTCTCCAATTTTTTAGTATTGTAAGCAGCATTTAACAGTGACTCTGACTAAAAGGAAATACTAATTCATCTGCTTTATAGAAGTAGATCTTTGTTATGTACAAGTATATCCAGCCACCCTATTCTGTTGGGAAAATTGAAGGGTCTATATAATATGGTATTATGGTAGGATTAGTGATATATAGTGGAGTATACACTGGTATGCAAGAATGGGCAAAATAGCATTGGGATAAGGATTAGGTAAAATGTCAAATAACACACTTCTGGTTTAGATAATATGGCAGTAAACGTACTTCCGGTCCGCCGAGACGTAATTGGTTGATTACATTCAACCTAAGGGCATGAATACCTTAAGGAAAATGGCGCCACTAGTTTCCTAAAGATGGGAAATATGTCGAGGCATATTGACGCAATGAACACATTACTTCCTGCCTTTGGTGAACAGCACAGCTGAGATCTGGAATGCACAGGGGCTTCAATACATGGAGCAGTGCGATAATGTTCAGATTTGGTTTGCTGGATATACTTAGTGCCAGTCAGAGGGCACTAGTAAATCTGAGTTGACATTTTATATACTTTTACACTGAAAATATTTTATGGAATAAACATGTTGCTCAATGATAGCATCTTTTTTATTATATGAATAATCGTGAGAGGAGTGGACAGCAATATAATATATATTTTTCCTGGATGGCCTAAAGAGATCAAGGATACATTCAGTATCATAGTGGATCTAACATCCCTGGTGGAGTGGATAATTATTTTATTGGAGAAGCTCTGGTGTGTGAGTAGATTTGTCAGTGGTGTATATTGTCACAGAGGTATGAATTAGTGTACACAGCACTGAACTGGAATTTGAAATCACAGAGGAGTCACCACAAGCTCAACTAGGTTCAACTGGGACACTGTACAGAAAAATGCCTGTTGGTGCTGTCTTGATGCCAGCTGAATGCCAGCCAATGCTCTCTGGCGCTTGAAGATACAGTTCTGCTGAACTGTGCTTTAATCCTCAAATTAACTCAGAAGATCCAGACCAGGACTGTAAGACATTTGACTCCTGACACTCTATTTAGCTCAAAAGTCCGGTGAACAGCTACCTCCAGCCCTTCACTGACTGAGGTAGCTCCTTGTAACTGCTTGTGCTGCTGCAACTCTTAACACTGTACACTTCACACTGTACACTTAACTCTTCAGGGCCCAAGCGCTGGCACCCCCTCTACACTTCAGGATCCTCTTCACTAGGCAACCCCTCTAACACTTCAGGGTCCTCTTCACTAGGCACCCCCTTGACACTAGCTGGCTCCTGGATCCCTGGGACCTTCACTGGAGTGGTCCCCTCTACACTTCAGACAAACCCTCAGGGGCAATTCACAGAACTCACGAACTTGGCATGCTTTCCTGGAACTGAACCCCTCTATCTCCACTGGTCCTCGGCACACCGGATCCTCTCTGCAGCTCAGCTCAGCTCTCTTACTGGACTCTCAGGCAGCCACCCGAGACACCCGTTCCTTCTGACAGAAGGAGAGACAGCCTTAACCTCCTTCCTGGGACTCTGCTTCCTGCCAAAGATGCTGCTTCATGCGCTCCCCTCAAACTTATACCCACTCCCAGAATCCTCTGCGGCAGAATCTGCCTTCTGGGGTAGATACAGGCCTGAATGAGCCACTGATTGGGTTTCCTCCACTGCCCAATGAGAATCCTTTTAATGGAGCCAGTGGGGAGACTCCCCTCTCAGCAGTCACACCTGGGAGACATGACAGCCCAGCTGAAAATCATGGCCCTGCTGTTAGGTAGCCAAGGCCCATTATGCTTCTACCTAGCACCTACCTTGTAGGGTGCTATATATACAGTGGTTACGGAAAGTATTCAGACCCCCTTAAATTTTTCACTCTTTGTTATATTGCAGCCATTTTCTAAAATCATTTAAGTTCATTCTTCTTCCTCATGAATGTACACATAGCACCCCATACTGACAGAAAAACACAGAATTGTTGACATTGTTGCAGATTTATTAAAAAAGAAAAACTGAAATATCACATGGTCCTAAGTATTCAGACCCTTTGCTGTGACACTCATATATTTAACTCTGGTGCTTTCCATTTATTCTGATCATCCTTGAGATGGTTCTACACCTTCATTTGAGTCCAGCTGTGTTTGATTATACTGATTGGACTTGATTAGGAAAGCCACACACCTGTCTATATAAGACCTTCCAGATCACAATGCATGTCAGAGCAAATGAGAATCATGAGGTCAAAGGAACTTCCTGAAGAGCTCAGAGACAGAATTGTGGCAAGGCACAGATCTGGCCAAGGTTACAAAAAGATTTCTGCTGCACTTAAGGTCCCTAAGAGCACAGTGGCCTCCATAATCCTCAAATGGAAGACGTTTGGGACGACCAGAACCCTTCCTAGAGCTGGCCGTCCGGCCAAACTGAGCTATCGGGGGAGAAGAGCCTTGGTGAGAGAGGTAAAGAAGAACCCAAAGATCACTGTGGCTGAGCTCCAGAGATGCAGTCAGGAGATGGAAGAAAGTTGTAGAAAGTCAACCATCACTGCAGCCCTCCACCAGTCGGGGCTTTATGGCAGAGTGGCCCGATGGAAGCCTCTCCTCAGTGTAAGACACATGAAAGCCCGCATGGAGTTTGCTAAAAAACACCTGAAGGACTCCAAGATGGTGAGAAATAAGATTCTCTGGTCTGATGAGACCAAAATAGAACTTTTTGGCCTTAATTCTAAGCGGTATGTGTGGAGAAAACCAGGCACTGCTCATCACCTGTCCAATACAGTCCCAACAGTGAAGCATGGTGGTGGCAGCATCATGCTGTGGGGGTGTTTTTCAGCTGCAGGGACAGTACGACTGGTTGCAATCGAGGGAAAGATGAATGCGGCCAAGTACAGGGATATCCTGGACAAAAACCTTCTCCAGAGTGCTCTGGACCTCAGACTGGGCCGAAGGTTTACCTTCCAACAAGACAATGACCCTAAGCACACAGCTAAAATAACGAAGGAGTGGCTTCACAACAACTCCGTGACTGTTCTTGAATGGCCCAGCCAGAGCCCTGACTTAAACCCAATTGAACATCTCTGGAGAGACCTAAAAATGGCAGTCCACCAACGTTTACCATCCAACCTGATAGAACTGGAGAGGATCTGCAAGGAGAAATGGCAGAGGATCCCCAAATCCAGGTGTGAAAGACTTGTTGCATCTTTGCCAAAAAGACTCCTGGCTGTATTAGATCAAAAGGGGGCTTCTACTAAATACTGAGCAAAGGGTCTGAATACTTAGGACCATGTGATATTTCAGTTTTTCTTTTTTAATAAATCTGCAACAATGTCAACAATTCTGTGTTTTTCTGTCAGTATGGGGTGCTATGTGTACATTCATGAGGAAGAAGAATGAACCTAAATGATTTTAGCAAATGGCTGCAATATAAAAAAGAGTGAAAAATTTAAGGGGGTCTGAATACTTTCCGTACCCACTGTATATATGAATTGTTCTGGACATTTTATAGACAGGCAACTCCTATCATATTGATTAGTGGTTCCAAATTAGAAACTTCCACAGTAGGGAACAGACACAAAAAGATACACTCCGCATCTTTCCAAAAATAACTGTTCTGTTTTATTTGATGCAGTTGAAGGTTTTTATACACATGATTAAGTTGGTATCAAATTAATATTACAATTGTACTTTTATGGTAACAAGGGGCATAACATAAGAAGGCTAATTCTAATCAGGACTCGAAAGAATGCAAACATATAATAAAAATATTATTATTGCCGTATGCACAATGAGTACATACAAAATAGAATACAATAGTATACAGGATGTACAAATTTCCTTTACAATATTATTTATATATTTATTCAGGAATTGAGATGGAGTGACTGTGTGTTACCAGATAAAGGGCAGAAGAAAATGACATTTTTGTTCATGAATGTTCACAAATGTAAGTTCATTCCTTGTAATTATTGTACAATGTAAGAGTGTATGTGTGATTAATGGAGGGAGACTGGCCATCTTCCAAATAAGGTTAAAATAAATCTGTAGTGGTTGTAAAGACTCTGGTGGTGAATGACCCTGTGTGTTAGTTCTATGAATGAATTATAAGAAGTATGCAGCTTCTTGAGAAGAGGAGATTAAGGGGGGATATGATCAACATGTATAAATACATAAGTATAAAGATATTAATTTAAACCCGCGCTCTTTCCCAAAGAAATATATAAACAGTGAAGAAATAAATAAACTATGATATAAAAAAATGTATAATCTCAATATGATGCAGCTGCTGTTACGCTAAGTAAAAACTTAGATGAGTTGTGAGATCAAAAGTAAAACAGCGCTAGCATAAATACAATTGAATATTAAAAACTAAAACATTAAATTTATAATGTGCAAATAAATATATATATATATATATATATATATATATATATATATACACACATGTATAAATCAATTTAGGTAAAAAATCTTTTAATTATAGTGATCAATAAAGTCCAAGTGCTTCAGTGCAAAAAATAAATATAAAGTGCTCCAGGTGACAATGACCCCTCTCGGTTCCCCACTCACCAGAACAGCAGATAGAAATAGCCTGAAATCAATGGGATATTGCACAGGGAATTCTCCTGTAGGATGCCGTGTAGTACTAGGTGTTTTCTTAAATAGAGCTGGTCCTAGTCATCTCCATAGACCCCAAATTAGAAAAGAAGGGCAACATATAGTGAAGTACGTTTTAAGCAATTTATTAAGATACTCCAAGTGGAGAAAACATACTCACAAACGGAGATAAAAGACGAGCAATGTATATGTTACAAGTTCTTGTGGATGCCGCTATCAAAGACCTTTGAAAACGCCCAGTAGGCGGGCGAAACGCGTTGACGCACTTCCGGTACGGCTCTGACGCATCGTCATTTCTGGTTACACTTCCTGGATCGGCCGTGGAATGCACGCGAATAGCGGCATCCACAAGAACTACGTCTAGAGGAAAACCGATTTTGTCTCCAAATACGGAAAGGTTTCTTCATCGTAAGAGCTGTGAAAATGTGGAACAGACTCCCTCCAGAGGTGGTTCTGGCTAGCAAGGTCTGGATTCTTTACTGTGTGTACTTTATATACAGTAAATGGGTGCTACATTTTTTTTTACGGTAAAGTTGATCCAGGGAATATCTGATTGCCTCCCGGGGGATCAGGAAGAAATTTTTCTCACCTGCTGTAGCAAATTGAATCATGCTTTGCTGGGTTTTTTTACCTTCCTCTGGATCAACTGCGGGTATCGGATTGTGGATATGGGATTGTATGGTTGGGTTTTCAAATACTGTTTTTTTTTTTTCTTTTGTTGATTGAACCAGATGGACTTGTGTCTTTTTTCAACCTGACTAACTATGTAACTATGTAACTGCTGCTGAATACTGTATAGTGTATGATGAATATGGAAATGGCATGTATCTGTCATTCAAATATAATTATAACTCTCTGTTTCAAATCTTTAATTTTTTAGTGCTTGTTATTAGTATTTGATAGGAGGATTTATATTTCTGTGGGTTAGTTAAATGTATTGTTGTGTGAGAGTGTGTTTTTTGTATGAGGAGTAAAATGATCCCTCTGTGTGAATGATTGTATGTGACTTTCGTGGAAAGGCTAGGGATTCTATGGCGACTGACTTTAGCATCAAAGTTCAAAATGTTATTGCCAGTGAGTGTGTGTGGAAGGCATGATTCATTAGTCTTTTTTTATATTCTTATGAATATGTACCTCGGCTAGATAGCTCCATGAATAGGCTGAGGGAGTTCGAAGTTGTTTGTTTAGGAAATTTACGACACAAAGTTCACCCATTTTGTGTAACTAGCATACTGCTTGTGAGAGGAAAATATCTTAACCACTTCAGGACTGGGAGGACTTGCCCCCTTAATGACCCGGCCCTATTTTGCGATTCGACACTGCGTTATTTTAACGGACAATTGTACGCTGTACCAAAATAAAATTAATGTCCTTTTTTTCCCACAAATAGAGCTTTCTTTTTGTGGTATTTGATCACCTGTGCGATTTTTATTTTTTGCGTTATAAACAAAAAAATTTACGACAATTCTGAAAAAAAAAAGGGAAGGGGTTAACACTGTGGGTGATTAAGGGGTTAACTGTGAGCCTAGGGGAGTGATTCTAGCTGTATGGGGGTCGGGCTTTTGAAATGACCACAGAGACCTGTGATCTTATATAGAAGGATCACAGGCACTCTGTGATCATTCCAGAGAGAAGAACAGTCTGCTGTGTTTACAACAACTGACCGTTCTTCTCTCTCAGCGGGGAGCGATCATGGGTGTCAGGCGGCCCCATACATTGGAGTTCCCACTGATGAGTGGGGGCGGGAGCACGCCGCCAGCGGCGAGCACTCACCCCCTAGCTGCAGGCACACGATCGATGTATACCTACGTCAGTTCGCGCAGGACGGGCTGCCTGTCGCTGTATAACTGCGGCAGGCAGTCCAAAAGCGGTTAAACTGAAAAAGAGGGTTTATGGAAAAGTTTAAATTAAAACCTGCACTAAAAAATTATATTAAACAGTGCCACCTGCAGCTGCTGCTCACTTAGGTAAAAAACCAAGACAGAATGAAGTATTATAAAAACAGCGCTACCAGGAATGTGAATAAATAAATGATGCAGCTGTTTCTTAAATGGTGGCTATACCTCTTATTCTTCTACATACATACTGAAAGAAATACATTATCTTGTCTAACATGCAAAACTCACAACTGTAAAAATATTTTTAAGCATGCCAATAATTAAATTAGCAGCATTGCATTTATTTACAGATTCAAGTTATGCTGGGACTTGTGGTTCCACAACAGATAGTGCTAAGAGAGCATCAGCAACAATGAGATTGTACATACACAAATTGTATTTAAGTATCCTATTAGGGGAGAGATCATTACAGTCAGCTGCACCATCAATGCAGTATTTCAGCAAGAAAAGGGATTAATGATTATAAAATAAACAAACCCTCTTTTCAAGACAGAATGAAGTATTATAAAAACAGCGATACCAGGAATGTGAATAAATAAATGATGTAATCAATAAATAAATAATATAAAATCATCCAATTCATAAATGTGATAATATAGTATGTATAGTAACTAAGTAGAACTACTTCACTACTGTACTTAAGTACCGAAAGGCGGTATCTGTACTTTTCTGGAGTAGAATTTTTTTCTCCTACTTCCACTTTTACTTCACTACATTTTTTCAATGATTTCAATACTTCTACTCTGATATTTTTTTTTGTGCTGCATAGTTACTCGTTACAATTATAAAAATGACCACTGCCAGAACAGTAGATGGCAGGTTTCATGAAGCTCAAAACATGTGTATTATCAGCGCATACGAAAATAAATGCTACTGTATGTATAAATAAAAGCTGCATTTGAAATAATAAAAAACAATATGATGTTCAGCAGAGATAAGGGACTCGGGATCTTCAATCTGAGCAGTGTCTCCTTATCTAATGAGGAGAAACATGTGCTGAACCGGGGACTCAAATTCGTCCCTCCCAAACCCCTGGATAAATTCTCTACTTTCATCAATGTGCAAATATTTGCACGAAAGATGAATATTAAGAGATACATGCTCTCCAAACCTCTGTCAAACAACTCAACCAGGGCGGTCAGTTCAATTCCCGACTCCACTGTCCAACACACCACTTTGTCAAATTCCTCACTTTTCAATCCTCCGGGTCCAGTGGCGCCAGCTGTTTCTGTTTTCCGGGATTTGGTCACTAAAGATTTAGACCAGATTCAGGTTAAACAAAGGAGAACGGAGTTCAGTTTTATGAAAGGTTTGAAATCCTTAAAGGAGAGGAAGGATATTGTGGTGCGTCCGGCGGATAAAGGAGGAGGAATAGTGGTGCTGGATGTTGCTGACTACAAGGCGGAAATGAATAGGATTACTTCTGATCGTAATACCTATATTCTGCTCCGTAAAGATCCAACTGGGGATTTTAAGAAAGAACTGACTGCTGTGGTTGATAGGGGCTATAGGGATGGCCTCCTTACTAAAAAAGAGAAAGCTTTCCTAGTACCCTCGGCGCCGAGAATTCCGGTCCTATATTACCTGCCGAAGGTTCATAAGAACCCCTTGTGTCCGCCCGGTAGACCGATCATAAGTGGGATTGAATCGGTAACCTCTCGAGCAGGTAAATATGTTGACCACTTCTTGCAGCCATTGGTAAGTCAGACTCCTTCATATTTGAAGGATTCTACTCAGGTTCTGAATGAACTAAGCAGGTTGGAATGGAAAGATGGATACATGTGGGTGACGGCGGATGTGTCGTCACTCTACACCATAATTTCTCACCAACACGGCTTGGAAGCCGTTTCTCATTACCTGAGTCTAGGCTCCCTTTCTGCAGTGCAAAGGGAATTTATTGTGACTCTTTTGGATTTTTCCATGAGTCACAATTATTTTTGGTACAGGGGATCTTTCTTTTTGCAGAATAGGGGAGTGGCCATGGGCGCAAAATTCGCGCCCAGTATGGCCAACCTATTCATGGCCAAGTGGGAGGAGGATGTCATTGATGGCTGCCCCAGATCACAACTGTTTTTTTGGAGGAGGTATATCGATGACATCCTCCTCCTATGGGATGGTGACGCCATGTCCTTACAACTGTTCATGCAGGAGCTCAATACCAATGATAGGGGGATTTCCCTGGAGTTTGAATACAGCACTACCGAGATCCATTTCTTGGACCTTAAGATTAAGGTGGTAGATGGTGTAATTACCACCTCCACTTTCTTTAAGGAAACAGATAGAAATGGATTTATCGATGTTCGGAGCTGTCACCATCCTAATTGGTTGCAATCAGTTCCCTTTAGCCAATTTCTGAGACTAAAGCGGAATTGCACTGATCATGAAGTGTTCTTGCAGGAGGCAGAGACCTTGAAGAGACGATTTGTGGAGAAGGGTTATCCTTTAACAGATCTCGATTCAGCACTGCTGCGCACGGACTCCAGACCTAGGGAGGATCTACTGAGGTCTAAACCAAGATCTCCAGATGAGGCGTATAAATGTGCGTTTCTTTCTACCTTCTCCACCCAGCACTTCTCGGTGAAACGCATCCTGCAGAGACATTGGCACATATTGAAAGATGATTCAGTGCTGGGCCCAGCACTGCCTGTGCGTCCTCAGGTAATCTTTAGAGGTCTTCCTCCTCTTAGGCTGCTTGTGGCCCCCAATGTTATCGACCCTCCTAAAAACGTTTCGTTTTTTCAGGATAGGGGTGGCTATTATCATTGTAGAAATTGCCCTATTTGTGCGATCAATAAGGACAAGAGGAGGAGAATCGAGTCCTTTGAATCGAATGCTACCAAACAAAAATTCGATATCAAACCGTTCATAACATGTTCTACCACACATGTCGTATACCTTTTAAGGTGCCCATGTGGCCTGGATTATATTGGTCGCACTATATGAAAATTACGGGTAAGACTCAATGAGCATGTGGGGAATATTATCAAAGGGTTCCCAAAGCATAGTGTGTCCCGACATGACGACCAATTTAATGGGAGGGACCCTACCGGTAACGTTTTCATGGGTATCGATAGGTTTACCAGCAGCTGGAGGGGAGGTAATCATACACATGGTGTTTCACAACTGGAGACTCAATGGATCTATAGGGTTAAATCCTATACCCCCCACGGTATGAACATTGAGTGGGACATAAACTCTTTTATCAATAATTCTTAAATGTTTTCGTCCCTTTTATCTCCTTTGTGGGTATGTCTGATGCTTTTGTATTAATGGCCTTCACAATATGTCTTTTTATATGTAAAATTTTAAACATTGTTGGTTTTTTAACGATTTTACATTTTTATGCATTTTAAAATAGTGATTTTATTTCTGGGTGCATACCATTGTATAAGTTCTGCGGGATCTCTAATGGATTGTGTGTCAGCACAGCCATGGGGTTATCACTTTACTGTTATTCTCCATATACATTTTAATATATATTATTGTTACCCATTCCTAGTTCAAATATACATGAATGGGTATGTCCAATTGTTTTAGGGGCTCTGATTAAATTCAATGACTCCTGTATTTCAACCTTTTGATGCAATTTATTTTCCCTGAGTAGTCTCTCTTATGGCGCTGCAGGTCGGCTTCTGTTCATCCTGTTTTTTCTCTCTCTTTTTTCAATTGGAGGTCGCTACCTGCTTGTTTGGAGGCTACGATTGGTCAGGTAATGACTGGTTTTCATAGGTACTTTTGGAAGCGTTCCGTGATTGGTCCCGGAGTCACTTCCGGGTCATCTGAGGTTCGCTTCCTTTGTTTGTATTGATGTGCGGTTGGCGCTGGCGGTGGGGGAGGCGATTGGATGGAATAGACGCCGCTCCTCCCCTTCCGACTCCCGCAGCCATTTAATGTGGTGACCGGCGGTCCTTAACCACGCCCCCTGATGACGTCACACTTTGACGAAACCGGTAGGGGACTGGTGATCGTCAGCTCTGTGCATACCCTTTAGTGTCCTGTCACACAACGCAGGAGACCGGGCTGCAGCTACCGCACATTCCATTCGGAGATCCCCGCAAGACTTTACCTAGATGCCTGTATGTCGTGATCCACATGTGAGTGTAAAACCTACTCTTTATTAAAGTATTACTTTGAACGTATTACACTATGTGAGGTCTTTTCTTCCTACATGTGGCATGACTATATGTTCCCACGAGAGGATCTAATTTGATGGTACTGAGGCAGTCTTTTTGCTGGAGGTGATCCTTTACATGTACAGTTATTGAGGAGTGCTGTGGAGTGTGAGGAGCCCTTGTTGCAAGCGATATATGATCTCTGTCATGGGGATCGTATAAGTCTGGTAAGAGGCCACTACTTTTGGTGTTTGGTGGAGGTTACATCTATTCAACATATCACCTGAGCTTCATGTTGGACTTTTTTTTCCTCTCCACGGACTCTTCTTTTACTGTTTTTTCAATGTACTCTGATATATTGTGGAAAATACTCTCATTGATTGCAGGTTTTTGTGTTTTTCACCAAGCGCTGCATACTCCTGTTTTCATTCTATTGGGTTGAGGTACAACAACTTTTTTATGCTAGCAGCTGCTAATATTAAAACACTGTTCGTATTTTGATCTAGCGCAGTATATACCTGTTTTTATGTATAAATAAAAGCTGCATTTGAAATAATAAAAAACAATATGATGTTCAAACTTTTGACTTCTTTCTTTAATAACTACATAACACAGTACTTGTACTTTTACTTTCAGTACTTGAGTAGCAATTTTTTTTCAAAACTACTGGTACTTTTACTTTCAGTACTTGAGTAGCAAAATTAAAAAAAAAACTACTTGCAATACTTAAGTACAAAAAATGTTGAATACTTTAGTACTTCTACTCAAGTCACTTTTTGATCGAGCACTTGTACTTTTACTCAAGTATGGGTTTCGAGTACTTTATACAACTCTGTAAAAGTGCCCTAGTGGTGACAAAAATATATCAATTTATACATAAGTGCAATATATCAAAGGTTATTTGCAGTGCTAACAGTGGAAAGGTGCTAGATAAAGTGCAGTCCAAAAAATGTCCATTAAGAATATTAATAAGGTGCTGGACAAAAAAGTGCTTGAAGTGCTCCACACGGTGATAAAGGTGTTTCAAAAGACCCTTTTGGGGATACACTCACCAGATATTAAAGATAATCAAGCCTCAAATAGCAGTGGTTCTCCAAAATATAGCCCATAGGGATGGATGGGTCAGCAAACCTCCAGCAAACCTCCAGCCTTTAATTATAGCCCCCTCTCGGTCAGGCACTCAAAAAGGAAGGGAAGGAGCCAGACATAGTGAAGCCAGCAAAATATTTATTTAAATTAATAAAGATTAAAACTACTCACAAAAGCATTAAGTATATCAGCGTTGTAAAACCACAGTGATACATCCAATGCGTCCACTTCCAGAAACGCTGCGTTCCACGGGATATAGGAACCCCGTGGAACGCACGCCGGCAGCGTTCCCGGAAGTGGACGCATTGGATGTATCACTGTGGTTTTACAACGCTGATATACTTTTTTCCTTTGTGAGTAGTTTTAATCTTTATTAATTTAAATAAATATTTTGCGGCCTTCACTATGTCTGGCTCCTTCCCTTCCTTTTTGAGTGCCTGACCGAGAGGGGGCTATAATTAAAGGCTGGAGGCTTGCTGGAGGTTTGTTGACCCATCCATCCCTATGGGCTATATTTTGGAGAACCACTGCTATTTGAGGCTTGATTACCTTTAATATCTGGTGAGTGGATCCCCAAAAGGTTCTTTCGAAACACCTTTATCACCGTGCGGAGCACTTCAAGCACTTTTTTGTCCAGCACCTTATTGATATTCTTAATGGACATTTTTTGGACTGCACTTTATCTAGCACCTTTGCACTTTTAGCACTGCAAATAACCTTTGATATATTGCACTTACTTATGTATAAATAGATATATTTTTGTCACCACTAGTGCACTTTATATATTATCACATTTATGAATTGGATGATTTTATATTATTTATTTATTGATTACATCATTTATTTATTCACATTCCTGGTATCGCTGTTTTTATAATACTTCATTCTGTCTTGAAAAGTGGGTTTGTTTATTTTATAATCATTAATCCCTTTTCTTGCTGAAATACTGCATTGATGGTGCAGCTGACTGTAATGATCTCTCCCCTAATAGGATACTTAAATACAATTTGTGTATATACAATCTCATTGTTGCTGATGCTCTCTTAGCACTATCTGTTGTGGAACCACAAGTCCCAGCATAACTTGAATCTGTAAATAAATGCAATGCTGTTAATTTAATTATTGGCATGCTTAAAAAGGTTTTTACAGTTGTGAGTTTTGCATGTTAGACAAGATAATGTATTTCTTTCAGTATGTGTGTAGGAGAATGAGAAGTATAGCCACCATTTAAGAAATAGCTGTCTGCACGTACGTGCAAAAACAACAATTAATCACTTTTGTGACAGGTCTCAGTAATCTCAGTAATCTGTAGCTCTCTAAGGGGTGTGTTTAGGAAGTTATGTCTGGTGGCTTTGGACAGAAACTTTACTTTAACAGTTGATGAGCTAAGCAGAAAATCTCAGAATCAATTCTTATTCTGGAACATGTGTTAAACTTTTTTTGCTTCTGTAGCCCCCCCCCCCCAACCTCCAGAGGCCTGGTGGTGACCCCCAGAGACAGGGAGGGCTGACATTTCTCCTCAGGGTACAGGTTACTAGGCATTGTGGATGGTGTAGAAAGATGGGCTCCAGTCACTTTTATGCTTGAATAAAGGGATGTTTATTCCTCACAATAGGAGGGCATTGTGGATGGTGTACAAAGTAGAAAGATGGGCTCCAGTCACTTTTATGCTTGAATAAAGGGATGTTTATTTCTCACAATAGGAGAAATGTGGAAGAGAGGAGTAGAGCACAGGACACCCTTAGTCAAAAACAGATCGGCAGACTCCTTAGACAAAAATGTAGAAAAAGGTAGACAGCGGTACAGAAAAAGAGCCTTTAGGCCCTGTTCACACCTGAGCGTTTTTCAGCTAATAAAATGCTTATCTCTGAAGTTCCAAAATGCCCAACAAGCAAACTCCCATTCATTTCAATGGCCCCTGTTCACATATGAGCGTTTTGTTGCCTGAAGCAAAACATCTGAAGCTCTATAAAAAAGTACATGAGCTTCTTTTTTGGCAAATTACAAGCGTTTTTATTAGATGTCAATGCCTGCCTTCAAACACTGCAAAAAACGCCCAAAAAAAGCGCCTAAAAAAATGACCAAAAAAAAACGCCTAAAAATTATGTGGTCAGGTGTGAATGGAGCCTCAAGCTGGAACCAGCAATCTGTCCTTTGTAGCATAAGCTGTCTCCTATAGCAACAATATTCAACTAACAGCATTGTACGAAATTCTCTTGGATGAGTTCTCTCTTGAAGTTCTCCCTGCCACTTCATAGTCCCCGTCTCGTGAAGAATCACCTCTGGTACTTCCTCAGAACTTCATCCTTCTCAGTATTGCCTCTAGGTAGTGAGTAGGCTCTCCCTTGCAAAGCCTTAAGCACATGGCTAGACCTCAGGCTTTAGGTCTACCCAGCAGCAGCTGTTACTCACACACAGAGCACCTGACTTCCGCCAAATAAATACATTCTCCCAGCATGCTCAGTGACCAGTATGATTGGCTGAGAAAAGTGTACATATCCTTTCCCTGCCAGTGTCATTATAAAGTACAGTAACAGTGCATATTTTTAACACTGATTACTGTAGTAATGTCACTGGTCCCCTCAAAAGTGTCAGTTAGGTGTCCGATCTGTCCGCCGCAATGTCGCAGTCCTGCTAAAAAACGCTGATCGCCACCATTAGTAGTAAAAAAATTAAATAAAAGAAAATGCCATAAATCTATCCCCTAGTTTGTAGATGTGATAACTTTTGCGCAAACCAATCAATATACACTTATTGGGATTTTTTTTAACAAAAATATGTGGCAGAATACATATTGGCCTAAAATAATGAAAAAATGTAATCTTTTAACTTTTTTCTTTATTGGCTGTGTTTTATAGTGGAAAGTAAAAAATATTGTTTCGGTTTTTTTTTTTCAGAATTATCGCTCTTCCTTGTTTGTTTATAGCGCAAAAAAAAAAAAAAAACTGCAGAGGTGGTCAAATACCACCAAAAGAAAATACCACCAAAAGAAAGCTCTGTTTGTGGGGAAAAAGGCATTCATTTTATTTGGGTACAGCGTCACACGACGAATTGTCAGTTGAAGTAACGCAGTGCCTTATCGCAAAAAATGGCCTGGTTATTAAGGGGGGAAAACCTTCCGGTCCAGAAGTGGTTAATTATTTATAGTCCAAAAAGGTTAGAAAGGAATTGGAGATGAATATTTTTTACTATTTCTTCTTTTATTTTTAATATGATGTTTTATAACTCCTGCCGACCGCCGCACGACTATTTACTGCGGCAATCAGCCCCCTACAGGCAAAACAACGTAGGGCTATGTCTCTCGCCCACGAGCCTCACGCCCCCGCTCATTCACTAACATCCCCGTGCTCTGATGTCCGCCGGTCACTCGCGATCTCCCGCTGGAGAGGGAGAAAGGCAGGCGGCTAATGTAAACAAAGCCGTCTGTCATTCTCCCTGGTGTTAACAGCAGAGATCATACGATCCTGCTATGTAGGATCGTATGTCTCTGTGGTTACATCAAAAGCCACGCCCCCCCACAGTTAGAATCACACCCCTAGGGATGCATTTAACCCACTGATCACCAATAAAGTTTACCCCTTCCCTGCCAGTGTCATTTTTACAGTAACAGTGCATATTTATAGCACTGATTACTGTAGTAATGTCACTGGTCCCCCCAAAAGTGTCAAAAATGTCAGTTAGGGGTCCGATCTATCCGCCGCAATGTTGCAGTCCTGCAAAAAAAAACGCGGATCGCCGCCATTACTAGTAAAAAAAAAAAACAATAAAAATGACATAAATCTTTCCCTTAGTTAGTAGACACATTAACTTTTTTGCGCAAACCAATCAAAATACGCTTATTGCGATTTTTTTTTTTACCAAACATATGTAGCAAAAAAACAAATTGGCCTAAAATGTTAAAACATTTTTTGGGGGGTGGGAATTTCATATAAAAAAATTTGAAAAATATATTGTTATTTTTTCAAAATTGTCGCTCTTTTTTTGTTTATAGCGCAAAAAGTAAAAATTGCACAGGTGATCAAATACCACCAAAAGAAAGCTCTGTTTGTGGGGAAAAAAAGGACGTTCATTTGGGTACAACGTCGCACGACCGCGCAATTGTCCGTTAAAATCACGCAGTGCCGAATCGCAAAATAGGCCCTGGTCTTTGAGCAGCCAAATCATCCGGGGCTTAAGTGGTTAAAACATATGAGAGATCAAAAGTAAACCAGAGTAATTAAAACTTAGACAGTATAGCAGTGACTGTCAGAAAAGACCCATGCTGACTATTATAGTATTACTGAGCTACAGTATATTATGTGCAGGCAGTGGCGTACCAATGGGGGGGGCGGGGGGGCGGCCCGCACCGGGTGCCACTCACTGGGGGGTGTCAGCCGGTGTCCTGCCCGGTGTTCAGACAGATCCCGCAGTGTGAAGGCAGCTGCAGTGGCAGCTCCTTCAGTCCGTGCTACTAGCGGGGGGCGGAGCCACGGCGGGAATAAGGGGGCGGAGCCGCGGCGGGAATAAGGGGGCGGGGCCTCGGCGGGGAGAAGGGGCGGAGCCTCGGCGGGAAGAAGGTGAGTGCCCATTGCAAAAGTGTGTGTGCTGGATAGGAGGGGGATGGGGCTGCTGCATATAGAGGGATTCATCTTTCTCTATTCTTGAGCTTCCTGCTGAATAACTGATTCTCCTCCTCTCCCTCCTACAGGAAGAATAGGGAAAGATCAATTCATCTATATGCAGCTGCCCCCTCCCCCTCCTATACAACTTCTTTTGCTGGCCCCCCAAAGTTCTTAACCTCCTCCAGTGCTCCTAATCAGTGCTTTTAGCCCCCCCCAGTGCACTAGACCCCCCCTGTTCTTTAGCCCCCCCCCCATGCTCTTCAGCTCCCCACAGTGCTTTCTCTCTCCCCCCAAGTGCTCCCTGTCCCCCCCCCCCTGTGCTCTCCACCCCCTGGTTTTCCTTGCTCGCCCCCCAAGTTCTCCCTGTCCCCCCCCAGTGCTCTCCACCCCCCTGGTTTTCCTTGCCCGCCCCCAAGTGCTCCCTGTCCCCCCAGTAGTCTCCACCCCCCTGGTTTTCCCTGCTCACCCCCCAAGTGCTCCCTGTCCCCCCCAGTGCTCTGTACCCCCCTGGTTTTCCCTGCTCGCCCCCCAAGTGCTCCCTGTCCCCCCCAGTGCACTCCACCCCCTGCACCTTCCAACCCCCCTACAATGCTTTCCAAACCCCCTCTTAATTCTCTCCTGTCCCCCCCCCCCCCACCGTGCCCTTCAGCTCCTCCAGTGTTCTCTGCTTCATCTGTGCTCTCCGGCCCCCCTAGTGCTCATCTATCTTCTATCATGTCCTCAGTCTCTGAGCATCTCCTGTATCATGTCCTCAGTCTCTGACCATCTCCTGTATCATGTCCGCAGTCTCTGACCCTCTCCTGTATAATGTCTGCAGTCTCTGACCATCTCCTGTATCGTGTCTGCAGTCTCTGACCATCTCCTGTATCATGTCTGCAGTCTCTGACCATCTCCTGTATCATGTCTGCAATCTCTGACCATCTTCTGTATCACGTCTGTAGTCTCTGACCATCTCCTGTATCATGTCTGCAATCTCTGAGCATCTCCTGTATCATGTCTGCAATCTCTGAGCATCTCCTGTATCATGTCTGCAATCTCTGAGCATCTCATGTATCATGTCTGCAGTCTCTGAGCATCTCCTGTATCATGTCTGCAATCTCTGAGCATCTCCTGTATCATGTCTGCAGTCTCTGAGCATCTCCGGTATAATGTCTGCAGTCTCTGAGCATCTCCTGTATCATGTCTGCAGTCTCTGACCATCTCCTGTATCATGTCCTCAGTCTCTGACCATCTCCTGTATCATGTCTGTAGTCTCTGACCATCTCCCTTAGCAAGTCTCCACTCTCTTACTCAAACTTAAACACATTGCTAATATTAGCTATCTATCTATGCTGAAGGTAGGACTGTGCAGGGGAGGCAGAGAGTACAAAAGGGGAAACTGTGATTAGAGAGACGGGGGGCAGACTGCAAGGGGCACTGTGATGGGGGGCTGTGAAATTTGTGTAAAAAATATTCTTGAAAACATTACATTTTTTTGTGGGTGTTTTTACATTTTAAAGTCAGGGGGGGGTGCCAGATATAGGATCCGCCCCGGGTGCCAAATGCTCTAAGTACGCCACTGTGTGCAGGGATGGACAAAAAGGGAAATGGTTTTGGGCTAAGCAGACTTTGTGGAAATACTACAGAATTAAAGCAAATTAAATATCTGTATATTGACAGTATGACATGACCAGTGTAATAGTGACTGGTATGTGGAGTCAAGGTTAAGAAATGATATGAACTGTACATTTACTGTATAGTATGGGAAATAGTATAGGTTGGGAGCTAGGAAATAAAATGTAAAAGAATAATCTATATAAAATACTTTGTACTCAAAACATGTACTTCAAGGGATTTATACTGATAATGTGGAGGCATATTCTAAGAGTATTGTATTATGATAAAACTACATAGATACATGTATATTATGTTAGTGTATGTTGTAGAAGTATAAAGAATGCACTTAATTAAGTTATTAAATAAAATGATAATGTACAGTAGGAGCCATTGCTTTTTAGGTTGCCCTGAAATGCTTGCCAGAGGTCTATTGTATCCATGTTTTATTTATCTCTATGTATTTTTCACTACAATAATTTTTGAAGTGTATTTTATATCCAGACAAATTTTGGATGATCGCAGAAGACATGATGCAACTTGTTACAAATATTATTGCTGCAAAGGAAGGATTTCATGCCATAAAGGAGGAACTGATAAATCTGAGACTTGTATCTTTGCAGAACAGGTATGCACTGAATTTACACCATTAAAAGCAGCTTGTGCTATCATACCGGACCAGCAAATGATGATGAAGAAGGAGATCTCTCCAGAAACATCAAGCACATAGCTATGCTGAAAGCATGGGCATCCGCAGAACTTTTTCCAGGGTGGGGGGGGGGCATCATTTTAAGGTAAGCCATGCTTCGTCCCTTTTTAACAATGTAATGGGGGGGGGGGGGGGGTAAGTCATTATCACATAAAGCACAGGCATTCAAAGATTTGAGAAACCTGATGCAAAAGCAAAGCTGACCCTCTCTGTTTTGGGTCCGTGCAGGCGGCGCGTGCGTGCATATGACATCAGTAGGTGCTGTGACGTCTGTGCACGGGGCCACAAATCTCATCAATTTAATTCCCCCCAGCTCCCCCTCTCCTGGAATGATAGCACCGGGGTCTGGGTATGAGGACAGTGGCCCGCGTGTCTGCTGATGTCAGTCACCGCGCGAGCCGCGACTTGCAAATATTTCCTCCTCCCCTCTCGACTGACGTCAGCGGGGATTCCTCAGCCCCGCCCGCTGCAGGTAGCTGTCAGACAGGGAGAGGAGAGAGCTGGTGAGTCACATGAGTGGCAATCGGCGCTCTGAAAACTGGTAAAGAACAGCTTTTTTTTTAAAATACATACACCGGGGCACACAGGATTATTAAACAGACCAGAAAGGATAGTATAAAGTGGCTTAACAACCACTTTAAAGGGGAGGTTGAGATTCCAGGGGGGGGGGGGGGCACTTGCCCCCCTCATTCGGACTCCCATGGCTGAAAGACCTACGCAGGAAAATGCAGAGCCTTTTAGGACTGAGTCTGCTGAATGGTCCCTGAAACCACATACTTGGCTTTTATTCACTAGCTAAACTGATTGCTCCTCTTCTGTGTTATCCTTGATGTACTGAGATGCTGTTGTTGAGTAACTGTTGTCTTTTGTAGCAAAGATGATCATGATGCCACTGAGATTGACACCTATGGGCTCTTTCACACGGGCGTTCTGATCAGATCCGCCTGTTAGTTTTTTAGGCGGATTTGATCGGATGCCCCATTCAGCCCTATGGAGCAGCGGATGTCAGCAGTGACATGTCCGCTGACACCCGCTGCAATCCGCATCTAATCCTGTCCGTGAAATCCGGACGGATGGAAACCCTATTTTCTATCCATCCTGGGGATCCGATCGGATGGGGTCGGATGAGAGCGGACAAGCGGTCCACTCTCATCCGATTCCTCATAGAGAGCAGCGGGGCTCTGACAGCTCCCTCTCCGCACTGTGTGCGGAGACGGAGCTGTCATCTGCCGGCTCAGCGGGGATCGGCGTATTGATCCCCGCTGAGCAGAGCACGGTCCGCAACGGAATGCGGACCGTGTGAAAGAGGCCTATGTCTTCCGTGCCACCTATGGAGAAGACTTTGCAGCTAAAGAAGAAGATACAGTGTGTTTTTGATGGGACTGATTATTTTTTGTACTATTTATGTGATAAGTGTCAGGTACATGAGTCTCTGAAGAGCATGATGGGTGATCTGTATTGTAATTGCTTTGAGGCTTATGCCTCAACAGGGGGAAAATATATTGTAGAATTTCAAATTAACCTATGTATTTCATATTAAGTTGATTATGCTTTTAATATCATTATTATTATCATTAATTATAAAGATTTGTGTTATGATTTATTATTATAGTAGTGGTATTATCAATAGTATTGTTAATTCAATATTAAAGCAATAGTTATTAGTCATTGGTAATATAGAAAATCTTAATTTCTAAAATGTGATCTCTAGATAATCTCTCTGCTTCATTGCTGGTATTTTTTTTTAGGATAGTCACAAGTTTACTTGAATAAAGTTCGGACAGTCCCAGACATCTGTCTGAACTGCAGATGTCCATTATTTTTTTTTATATATATTGACGTATGTTTTGACAATCAATCTTAGTGTACCACATGTAATTTTATGGTCAAAAATTGGTAGAAGAAGGCTTGCGTGCCTCTCTTTCTTGGAACAAATAATGAATTTTTTTCCCAGTTGCAGCTGTTATTAAAACCTCCTTTTCTTTTGGAAATGTATTGCCTGGTCGTTTGTTACATTTCCACATCAGTGGCATAGATTCAACAAGGTGTTGGAAACATTCCTCAAAGATTTTGGTCCATATTGACATGATAGCATCACGCAGTTGCTGCAGATTTGTTGGCTCCACATCCATCTACTACATCCCAAAGGTGCTCTATTGGATTATGATCTGGTTACTATGGAGGCCATTGGAATACAGTGAACTCTTTGTCATGTTCAAGAAACCAGTTTCAGATTATTTGAGTTTAGTGACATAGTGCACTATGTCACGTTTATGGTTTTATGCTATGGGGAACTTTATTTCTTATATGTGAACATATGATCTGATGCTTCTGGGGAATTCGTGGACCTAGTATCTTCCTTTAGCCGGGACCTGTGGTTTATGTCCCCGAGGGGATTATCAGCTGTCTGTACTTCATTGAGCTTACATCTGCCGGGACCTGCATGTCTGGGTTCCTGATGGGATCAGCACTTGCTGTCTGCATTACTTAAAGTGGAGTTCCACCCTAATTTTATACTTACCTCCATCTTCTCGCTCCGGGTCACCTGAAAAAGAAATGGATAATCGCATTTTTTTTTTTTTTTTTAACTTACCTCGTAGCGAAGAAAATATACTTACCTTACTTCCTTCTTCCTCCTTCCTCGGCCGCGGCCCGTCGCCACTTCCTGGCTCTGCAATAAATCCTGGGAGCTGAACGTCATCGCTCCCAGGAATCATTGCGCCTGCACCGGCCCCGACGTCAGTACCGGGGCGCGCGCGTCATCCCCTTCTAAACAGCTTCTGGGCATGCCCAGAAGCTGTGGAGGGATGACGCGCGCGCACCGAAAGTGACGGCGGGGCCGGCGCAGGGCATCGTTGGACCGAAGAAGGCAAAAGAGGATGCCAAAGAGGATCTCGCTGGCTTCAAGCTGCCCACATCTGAGATGGCAGCGCTGGACAAGACGTTTTCAAGGTAAGTATTTGTCTTAACAGGTAAGTGCAACCCGGGACAGATCAGAGGCTAGCCATTGTGGAATGCACTAGCCCTGACTGTCCTGGGGGTATTTTTAAAAAAAAAAAAAAATTCCAGGGTGGAACTCCGCTTTAAATGTATTTCTGGTAAGCAGTTGCATATGTCGGTGTTGTGCAAAAAGGTAAATCAGCGCAATTAAATATAAAGTGGTATAGTGTTAAGACCCAATAATTTGGGACACATAAAGAAAGTTCAGCAGCTATATAGAACCTCCTTCACTAACGGGAGAAATGAACTATAGACAAATATTTATACAGCGCTATATAAAATCAAATAAAGTGACAATGTGCATCATATAAATCAATAAACTCGCTTACAGTGCAATATATATTCCTCTTAGGTGCAATATATAATGTCAATAAAGTGCATTCAAAGTAAAGTGCATAAAAGTCCACTAAAATATAAATATAACCGTGGTTTAAAATTCAATAAAGTGCTTGATAGATGTTTCCATATAAAAGTGAAAGTGACACCACCACCGTTTAGCCACCAGATGGCCTCTCACCTCACTGAAGCATTAAACCAGCATTGAATCCTCAAAAAATGCCACTTCCTGGATCGATCTCTCACCAATCCATGGACATGATATATGAATAAAGATAATGAGGCATCTAAGTGTACACTGCTATTATCCTTTAATTGATTCACATTCAAAGTAGAATTGCACTCACATGAAACAGCACAATGGGCTTGTGCGGACCGTACACGCCAAAAACAGTAGCTGTCGGGAGCCGTGCTGGTGGGTCGCCGCTCGTCCGTCCAGGTCTCCGTCCCCTATTGAGGAAGTAGTGATGCGAAAGCATAAGACGCCACGCGTATAGGGGACGGAGACCTGGAAAAGTAGTCTTAGAAATCCAGGCTAGTGACTTTGCCTGAGCTGAGGTCATGTCATCAGTGTGCTGCAGGCAGACGGATGCATTTCCACAGTTTCCATTTCCAATTTCCTTTCCAATAGGATTTAAACTGCATTGTAATTCACAAAGTGTGGGGCTACAGAGACTGGTCTTTGTCAGACATTTGGAAAAACATCAAAGAACTTCATAGGCTCTAGGATTTAGGAGTGTGTCATCTCTGAGCCAGCATAGTCGTTCAGGAAGTAGATACTGATCCGGTATGATACCTGAACAAAGAGGTGTCCATTCTTCAGGAGAGAAAAGCACAGGAAAACATGATCCGGAGAATTACTGTGATCTCTGTGAGAGGTAATAAATACTTTGTCAGTGTAACACACATTACTTAGCATACTGTATGTGCATTAATGTGGTTCTAAAGGCAGAAGGCTTTTTACCTTAATGCATTCACTGCATTAAAGAGTCATTAAACCCAGAATATGAAAAATTCTCAACATGCTATAGAACAGTGTACACACTCACAAAGCTACTGAAGCATTTGTTTTGTGTAGAGTCAGTACTGCTTGGATCTTGAAGAAGGGGACATACCCCGAAAGCTTGTCCTGAAAAATTGTATGTTAGTGCAAATAAAAAAACTATCACAGACAGTACTCAATTGTCTCTTTTGTGTAGAGTGAAATATACCTGGTTTATCCTGTCTTCAGTTTTCCCCATTGCAGGCTGAGACTGTGTAGACCAGCTAGAGTACTCTTCTGAGCATGCTCAATTTCAGTTCCCTTCTAAGATCTTTATTTGCCCCTTTTTCTTAAAGGGATTGTAAGGTCTCAAAGTTTTTCAGCTTAATGCATTCTATGCATTAAGGTGAAGAACCTTCTTTGTTGCAGCGCCCCCCCAGACCCCCCTTTTCTTAGCTCATTTGTTCCAGTGCCGTGCACGAGCCCAGCAGCTTCAGCTGTTGGCTCTCATCTCATTGGACAGATTGATAGCAGTGGGAGCCATTGGCATTGTCAATCAAATTCAGTGACAGCCCCTTTAACTGTGCAGCCCTATGCAGTCACATATGTGTCTCTATACCTGAGCCTGATCTCGATTCAGAGATGTGCACGAGAGGCTCTCTCCCTCCTTATTGGCTCAGACACATAAGCAGGAGCCCCTGTCAGAACACAACAGCTCAGCAGCGGAGATCGCTGTGCTAACTTCGGATCGCTAGTACAGCAGCTCCAACCGAAGCAGACAGTTGTTTTTAGTTCAACCTGTCGGTTCATGGAAAAAAAAAAAACTCTTAGTGTGTATCAGGCGTAAGTTTCAACCAATGCCCACTAAAAGGCTATGTTTACACTGGCAGTGGCTACAGGAGAGTATCCAGTACCTGCATTGGTTTTGCTTCTATCTACCTGCAGTTCAATCACTCTACCAGCAGAGGCAGTGCAGCAAAATGTATGCCAGAAAGAATGCGCAAAATGTTGCAGGTCAGTGAAGCACAAAGCATTTCCTAGCAACTGCAGGAGCTTGTACCAACTTTGAGCTCTGTACACCACTTTGAGCCATGTACTTGGTTGGTGCTTGTGCAAAATCCCTGTGAAATGGCAACTTTTTGCTCTTGCTTAAAGAAAGTTAAGGCTTGGTTCACATATATGCAAATCGGATGTTTTTAACTGCATCCGATTCACATAACATGTGAATGTGAACAGCTTTCGAAGGAGCCAGTTCACACATGTCCGGTGCGGCTGCCGTCAGTTTCTAAAAAGGGCTGTGTGCGATTTTTGGTCCGGTTTAGGTGCGAATTCAAATAAAACTTTGCACCTGAACTGGTGAACAAAACCGCACCGGACTCTGGACTGCAGACCGCAGCCAGACATGTGTGAACTTAGCCTTTGTGTACACAGATGTGCTGCCTGGAAGCTTCATTGAAACCTGTGTTGGTACAGAATCACCTGGGACATCCCAAAAGGCGCTAAAGGCTTACACTATAGCAGATCAAATACATGTCATTTCTTTCATTCAGCACTTTAGACTTAACAAAAGAAATCACTTGATTCCTTCATCCACGCTAAACAACAAGGATGGATGAATTTCTCATGCTGGCTATTGCATTCTAAAGAGAAAGGAGAGCAGCGCCATCTAAGTGCAGTATAAAAGATGCGTTTAATAACAACAGACTAATGCAAACTCACAGGATGGACATGCCAATCCTGTGACTTTGCATTTGTCTGTTGTTAAATGCATCTTTTATTCTGCACTTGAACTCTTGTCTCCTTTCTCTTTTATTGTATATTTCCACAGAGTCCCTTCTAGCTCTTACAAAGTCTGCAGCCTTCTACAGCCAGTATTTCTCATTTGTCTAGCAATCAGCCCATGCTTGAACTTTATGGACATTTTAACCAGAACTTACTCCTGCATATGCCCTCCTCTTCTCAGCCTATAGAGCGCTTATGTTTTTGTTGTTTGGCTATTGCATTCTGACAGCTTGTACCCCCAGTTGTCACAATATTAATACAGTGACTCCAGCTGGGCCTGTGTGCTGCAGGCAGTAGGAAGAATTTCCCCAGTCTCTTTAACTCTGGGATTAAAACAGCCACATCACTACTTTGCAGTAATCACAAGGTGGGAGGATACAGCAGGGACTGATCTGTGTTAAAAACAAGAAAAAAAGAACCGCATAGGCACCAGCAGTTACATGATTGTGTCATCTGAGACAGCATGGCAGTTCAGGAAGTAGATACTATTGTTTAATATTTGATTCATGTGAATTTCGCAATTCTAACAGTGTATGGCCAGCCTAAAGTGGAACTACACTGCATCTGAGCACCACAAAACAAAAATGCCATTTTATTCACTTTTAATATTAAAAGCACACTCACTCATCCATCCATGCTTTATTTTGCTGAGAAATCACAATGAACCCCCCAGCATTTCTGGCGGTTGCCATCTTAAAGTGTTTGTTACCCCAACATTTCATATTCCTGATATGTGCCTGCTGTACCATGTACTTGTATGAGAAAGTATCCTGTTCTCTTTGTATTGCTTCCTTTGTGTGAAATCTGTGGTGTTCCTGCCAGTCCCTCTGCTTTCCTATTAAAAACTGACCACACTAAGCAGGAGAACACACCGTGGTCAGGTCTCTATCTATGCTGGCAACTCAGTGTGCTCTCCTCTAATGATTAGACTTGTCCTGACATGCCCCTCCTGCACAGCCATTTACTGGGAAGATCTGTGTGCTGTTGCTTCTCCTCCCCCCAGCTCTAATGCAGCTGAGAACACAGGGAACCTGATCAAGTATAAAAAGGGTAAAAAAGGTATTTATATATATATATTATTTTTCATCTATACAGAAATGTTTTCCCTTTTATTTCTCTTTTATACTAAGTGGGTTGTTTTACAAGGTGATCATTTACAACCATTTTAAAGCGGAGTTCCAGCCACAAAAAAAAAAAGTTCAATGAACATACCCCCAGGACAGTCAGGGCTAGTACATTCCACAATGGCTAGCCTCTGATCTGTCCCGGTTAGCACTTACCTGCAAGAAGAAATACTCTCTTTTAAAATTTCTTCTCCAGCGTTGCCATCTGTTGTGGGCAGCTGAAGCCAGCGCGATCCTCTTCTGCGTCCTCTTCCGTGTCTTCTTCTCCCAGAATGGGCCTGCACCGGCCCCTCTCGTCACTTCCGGTGCGGCGGTCGCACCCGAAGTGACGGGCGGGGCCGGTGCCATCGCATTGATTCCTGGGAGCGATGACGTTCAGCTCCCAGGAATCATTGCAAACTGGGAAGTGACGGCGCAGGCCGCGGCCGCCGAGGAAGGAAGTGGAGGATAGGTGAGTATTTCTTTCTAAAATTACAAGGTAAGTAGAAAAAAAAAAATCCTAACTATCCAATTCCGTTTCAGGTGAAGAAAAGCAAGCGGATGGCCACAAAATTACTTCCTGGGATCCATCTGTCCTTAACTTAGGCATGCTGGCAGGAGGGTGTTCTTAGCTTAGAAAACCCCTTCTGCCCTCTCCTGGGATGTATGACATCATATGCCTATTCCTGGAAACTAGGAAATAACTGAAGAAATGTAATTAACAAAAAAGTTTAAAACAAGTAAATTTAGAGCCGGTTCACACTGGGGCGACTTGTCAGGCGACTTAGTCACCTGACAAGTCACGCTCCATTCAGTGCAATGGAACCGTTCTAATCAGAGCGACTCAAGTCGCTCCGACTTAGAAATAGGTTCCTGCAGTACTTGGGGGCGACTTCGGAGTGGCTTGCATTGACTCATATTAAAGAAGTCGTTTGCAAGCCATGCTGCAGGGGGCGGCTTCAGAGTCGGGCAGCTTTAACCACCTCAATACTGGGCACTTAAACCCCCTTCCTTCCCAGACCAATTTTCAGCTTTTAGCGCTGTTGCAATTTGAATGACAATTGCGCGGTCATGCAACACTGTACCTAAACCAAATTTGTGTCATTTTTCCCCACAAATAGAGCTTTCTTTTGGTGGTATTTGATCACCGTCAGGTTTTTTCTTTTTTGGTGCACAAATAAAAAAAGACCGAAAAGTTTGAAAGAAAAAAAAAGTTTTTTTGTTTAGGTTATAAAATTTTGTAAATAGATACCGGTATGTTTTTTCCTGCACTGATGAGCACTGATGATGCCGCATTGACAGGCACTGATGAGGAGACACTGATGGGGTGGCACTGATATGCAGCACTGATGGGCACTGATAGGTAGCACTGATATGCAGCACTGATGGGCACTGATATGTGGCACTGATAGATAGCACTGATGTGCAGCATTGGTGGGCACTAATAGGCAGCGCTGATGGGCACTGATAGGCAGCACTGATGGGCACTGATTGGTGGCACTGATGGGCACTGATAGGTGGCACTGTTGGGCGGCAATGATCGGCACTGATGGGTGGCACTGATCGGCACTGATGGGGGGCACTGATGGGCACTGATAGGCAGCACTGGTGGGCAATAATGGGCACTGGTGGGCGGCACTGATAGATGGCAATAACGGCACTGGTGGGCAGCACTGATAGATGACATTGGTGGGCAACACTGATAGGGAGGGCACTGGGGGGCTCTCTGAGCCCTGCTTGCCATCCCTGGTGGCCATGGTGGGCATCCCTGGTGGTCATGGGTGGGCATCCCTGGTGGCTTACTGGCACCCCTCCCCCCCCCCAGGGATGCACTGGTAATCAATGTTCTGATTACCAGCACAGACCCCCCCTGTGATCAGTGAGTAATTAGAAATACTCACTGATCACCCCCGCTGCAGCACTGATCATCCCTCTTCTCCTCACTGACAGGATCTGTCAGGAGGAGAAGAGATCGAAGCCGTTACAACGGCTCTATTTACATTACATGACGGCTGTGATTGGACACAGCCGTCATGTGATCAGGAGGGCCAATCACAGGGCCCTCCTGCCGAATGACGTTGCTCTGTGTCCGTGGGACACAGACACATCGAGATTGCGCCGCTGCGCGTGCCCGCGGCAGCGCGATCTCTCTCCTTCTGAAGGACGTTCCGGAACGTCCGATCAGAAGGAGGAGACTCCCACCCGGCCGTATATTTACAATGGCCCGGGTGGGAGGTGGTTAAAGCTGCCCCAGTGTGAACCGGCTCTAAATATTCCTTCCTATCTATTTACAAACACCAGCAGCATAAGCATTAACCACTTAAGCCCCGGAGGATTTGGCTGCTAAACGACCAGGGGTTATTTTGCGATTCGGCACTGCGTGACTTTAACGGACAATTGCGCGGTCGTGCGACGCTGTACCTAAACGAATTTGGCGTCCTTTTTTTCCCACAAATAGAGCTTTCTTTTGGCGGTATTTTATCACCTGTGCGATTTTTTGATCACGCGCTATAAACAAAAAAAGAGCGTCAATTTTGCAAAAATAGCAATATTTTTCCCTTTTTTTTATATGAAATTCCCCCCAAAAAAAATGTAAAAATCTAAATTTTTTAACATTTTCAGCCAATTTGTTTTATGCTACCTATGTTTGGTAAAAAAAATCGCAAAAAGCGTATTTTGATTGGTTTGCGCAAAAGTTATTGCGTTTACTGACTAAGGGAAAGATTTTTGTCATTTTTGTTGTTTTTTTTTTTAACGCGTAATGGCGGCTATCTGCGATTTTTTTTTGCGGTACTGCGACATTGCGGCGGACAGATCGGACCCTTGACTGACATTTTTGACACTTTTGGGGTTACCAGTGACATTTCTACAGTAATCAGTGCTATATATATGCACTGTTACTGTAAAAATACACTGTTAGTGAAGGGGTTAACTTTATTTGAGAGGGAGGGGCTGTGTGTGTCCCTAGGGGCGTGATTCTAACTGATTGGCTGTGGCTTCAGCTGTATGCAGAGTGATCAACAGATCTACATAGTAGATCCATATGATCAGCTCTCATACAGCGAGGAGAATGACAGGCAGCTTGTTTACACAAGCTGCCTGACTTTCTCCCTCTCCCCCGCCGATCGCAGAGTGGCCGGCGGACATCGGGTCCGCCGGTCACACGCGCGGGGGGGTCCGTGACCACGCGGGAGCGGGAGCGCGCCTCCGGCGGCGCGCGCTCGCTCCCTAGACCCTCGCAAGCTAGTGACGTAGCCCTACGTCACTTTGCCTGTGAGGGGCTGATCGCCGACGTAGATCGGCGTGCGGCGGTCGGCAAGTGGTTAAACATAGTCAAAGCTGATTGAAAGAGTTAAGTACCATTGAAAGTCTAAAGTTGGCCATGTGCTGATCGAAATTTGGCCGGTTTAGCAGGGACTAGTGAAATTGTGATTAGTGTGTGGGCTCTCCTCCTCAACAGAAGTCATAGTTTTGATCAACTTCGATTAAAAAATTTTCCTTGATCAGCGACTGCAGCCAAACAGCTGCAGCCATTGATCAGTCTATTCTAGGCCTGGAAACCAGAAAGTAACCTAAGAAACATAAAAGACAATTAAAACAAATAAATATTAAATACTCTCCTATCTATTTTCCAATTCTAGCAGAATAAGGATAAAAAATATTAATTTCTCTTTCGTTCATTGACGGATACAGCTCTTCATCTTCTTGACCGTAGGGTTATACTGCCCCCTACAGGAGGAGGACAGTAGGCAGAGAAAAAGCTTGAACACGCCTATGGGGCAGTTCCTGGGGGTATACTCCCACTTCCTGATATAGGTATTCAGTTTTTTTCTGCCTAGTCAGTACACCAAGGGGGCAAAAGAAGTGTCCTGGCAGCTCAGGAAGTAGCCGGCATTCTGAGGTGAGCAGAAAGATTCATTCCAAAAAGTTGGCAAGTGGACTATCTCAGTCAACAGGCGTTAGACCAGAAGAATAGTCTCTTCATCCAGAGGTGTTTCATCAGTTGTGTCTCCGGTGGGGTACTCCGTAGGTGGATCTGTTGGCCTTTCACCTCAACAGGAATGTTTAGAGGTTTGTGGCATGGTCTCAGGATTCTCTAGCCGTCGCTACAGATGCTTTGATGGCTCCTTGGAGTCAGTATCGTCTGATTTACGCCTTTTCTCCTCTTCCTCCGATTCCAGTCATCCTAATGGCTCCAGACTGGCCTCGCCGGTCTTGGTACACTGATAGGGGACAGCTGGTTGCCAATGCTCCTTGGAGACTCCCTCTCAGGGAAGATCTGCTGTTCCAAGGGCCAATCTTCCATCCTGATTTATAGTCGCTGGCTTTGATGGCTTGGCTGTTGAAAGCCAGGTGCTGAAGGACAGAGGGTTGTCTGACTCTGTGATTCTTATGCTGTTGAAAGCTAGAAAATCTACTTCTAGGAAGATTTACCATCGTACGTGCAGGACGTACATTGCGTGGTGTGAATCCCACCAGGTTCACCCTCGTTCCTTTTCGGTGGCTCGGATCTTGGCTTCCTCCAATGAGGAGTGGGGAACCGTCTGGCCTTGAGTATTATTAAAGGCCAGATCTCGGCCTTGACAGTTTTCCTTCAAAGCTCGTTGGCCATACACTCCTTGGTGCGTACTTTTCTCCAGGGTGTGGGACACTTGGTTTCTCCAGTGCGGTCTCCATTGCCCCCGTGGGACCTCAATGAGATGTTGTCAGTTCTCCAGAAGCCTCCCTTTGAAAATATTCGGGAGATTCCCCTGCTTGTGTTGTCTCAGAAGGTGGCCTTTTTGGTGGCCATTACTTTGACGCATCTGAAATGGCAGTGTTGTCTTGTCATTCACCTTAACTGGTGGTTCACAGGGATAAGGTGGTTCTGCGTCCATGTTCGTTGTGCCTTCCGAAGGTCGTCTCGGACTTTCATCTGAATGAAGATATTGTGTTGCCCTCCCTGTGTCCCACGCTTAAGCATTCTAAGGAAGTTGCTTTGCACTCCCTGGATGTGGTTTAGGTAATAAGGGTGTATCTGGCAGCTATGGAGTTTTTTAGTAAATCAGACTCACTATTTGTCCTACGGATGGACCTCGCAAAGGGCTGGCTGCTTCTGCTGCGACCATTTCAAGATGGATCAGACAGGCTGTGGTTCAGGCTTATTCTATTAAGGGTCAGGTTCCTCCTTTCCCTGTCAAGGCGCACTCTACTCAGGCGCTTAGTGCCTCCTGGGCCTTCCGTCATCAGGCGTCAGTGATGCAGGTTTGCAGACGGCTACCTGGTCGTCTGTACTTACATTCACAAAGTTTTATAAAGTGGATGTGTTGAGATCTGCGGATGCTTCTTTTGGGCCACAAAGTTTTGCAGGCTGCTGTTTAGATGACTTGTCCTCTTTGAGGGTGTTTTTTTTTTTTTCAGATGAGCTCCAGTTGTTGACAGTTGAGCTCCAAGTTACCTGGTTGGCTAAGTTTAGCCTTGGGGAAGTTTGTTTTTTCTGCTGTTCCCACCCCTCATGTTTGGCACTGCTTTGGGACGTCCCTACGTTCAAGGAGATGGAGAGCTGTGTCCGTCAATGAACGAAAGAGAAAATGGGATTTTTGTCTTACCGTAAAATTTGTTTCTCTGACATTCATTTACGAATTCAGCACCGCCCCTCTATGGAGTTGGGTTTTTTCCTTCTGACACTGCTTGTTACAAAACTGAATACATATAGCAGGAAGTGGGAGTATACCCCCAGGGACTGCCCCATAGGCTTGTTCAAGCTTTTTCTCTGCCTAGCGTCCTACTGTTGTAGGGGGCAATATAACCCTACGGTCAAGAAGATGAAGAGTGGTGTCCGTTTATGAACAGCAGAGAAATGGATTTTACGGTAAGACTTTCATTACTGTATTATTGTAAGCATGAATGTATCCAGAAACCGTTATACAACCTTTTCCACCAAAAAAAAAAGAGAGTAAAGTTCCACTTTAATTTGGGATCCATTGATTTCTGCTGAGGTAGTTGTCAAATTTCCCTTGTAGACCCAGCATTCTGTAGTAGATGAAATTAGCATTTTAGGGCATATTTCATTCTTATTATGTTTGCATGATCCAGTTGTCATTATCTTATATAATACTCTAACATTTTCACATAAAAAAAGTAAAAAGCCTTTTTTGCACTTGGGCGAGGTCCAATGAAGGACATTTTCCAAAACCATGGTTCTCCAGACTGATTCAGCTACTCCAGATAAATCCTATTTTTTTTCAATTGCAATTTCTATTTGTGTTTTCCTGTCTGTCAAAGAAATCAGGGAAGGAAAGGTGAAGACATTTTTTTTAACTTACATATTATACAGTGTACTATTATGCTACCTACAAAATGAAAAATGGCATGCCTAAACAATAGCTAAAGTCGGATTTTATGCACTTATTGTGTTGAAAAGTTTGTATCTCTGAAAAGGCTTTGGCATTATCACTAATATGCAATTCTACGTATTTTTCATGTGACAGATGTCATTTTAAAGTGGTTGTAAAGTGTGAAGGTTTTTTTCCCTTCATGCCTTCTTTGTATACAGCACAGCTCCTCAATAGCCCCCCTAATACTTACCAGAGCCCCATCTCGATCCAGTGATGTGCACTAAATCAATGGATCTCCCAGGTCTCTCCGTCCTTATTGGCTGAGACATGGCAGCGGGAGCCATTGGTTCCCACTGCTGTAAATCACAGCCAGTGAGGAGGGAGCGGGACTGAGCCACAGACGAGCACGCATGAGTGTCCTCAGAGCAAGCAGATAGCTATGAAGGTGCTGGGCAAGGGGGAGGGGCAAGAAGCACCAACGAGGGACCCGAGAAGAGAAGGATTGAGATTGTTGTGCGCAAAACCATTGCACAGAGCAGGTAAGTATGATGTGTTTATCATTTTAACTACCTCCCACCTGCCATATAGACAAATTATGGTGGGCGGGGTGCTCTCTTGTTCTGGGACAAAGTCATATGACGTTGTCCCAAACTCACCGCGTTTGCCCGCCGGTGGGGCGCGCAATGCGGTAATTGGCAGCGCTGTGTCCCTAATCTTGGTAAAAAGCCGATGACGCAGCTCTTTACCTATGTGATCAGCTGTGTCCAATCACAGCTGAATACATGTATAGAGAGGAATGCCGTTATCAGCTTCTCCTCTCTCCCATTGACAGAGTGTGGTGAGAGAAGAGCCAATCGGTGACATTTCCTCATAGGGGAGACCTGCACAGATAATGAGGGCACTGATCATCAGTGCCCTGCAGTGCAGCCCTAACAGTGCCCATCAGTGATGCCAATCAGTGCCCATCAGTGATGCCAATCAGTGCTGCCTTTCAGTGCCATCTATCAGTGCTGCATATCAGTGCTGTATATTAGTGCCTCCTCATCAGTGCTGCCTCATCAGTTCAAGTTCAGCCTATCAGTGCCCATCAGTACAGCCTATCCATTCCCATTAGTGCCGCCTCATTAGCACACATCAGTGAAGGAGAAAAAATACTTATTTACAAAATTTTCTAACAGAAACCTAAGAAAAAAATGTTGTTTTTCAAAATGTAGCACGACCCCCTCAGGTTAGTTTCCTCCACACTTCTTTGACCCTGAGGCACCTCCAACCCGCTAGACACTATTGGTTCTGACATAATAGTTCGGAAAAACAACAATGAAACTTGAATATAAATATATCAGTTTACTGTCTTGAGAAGGAAATTAGCAGATATATCTTCAACACACAGGAAATATAGGCATAAAGAGCAAAAGTGAGATTCTGAACCTTCAAGTCTCAGAATTACTAAGAAAGCCCAAAACTCAGAATCTCATATAACAATAGTACAGGCTATGCATAAAGTAACAACATCTAACTGAAGAAGTATATGGATTTGAATGCTGCAACGATGCAATTTCTCTTATAAATGTATGAGAGTGACAATCAGACATCCGACTCTATATTAATTGTAGATTAAACAATAGATCTAACTAACTCAGCTGCATATACTGTATCTATATCTCAATGGAATACATTTTAATCTTAAATATAACCTGAAAGAGTGCACTCTGTCACCTATAGGGGGCCCTCTATCTACGGATTAAATTAGTCTCTTACTGGCAAGGCCCTGTTAATCTTTGCCGGCAGTAGGGGCCCTAATCATTCAATGAATGATATTTGTAATCCAAAGAGAAAGGGGGGTATTTGTGATCCAGATTCTGTCTAAAATGAAATCAGTATAAAATGCTGTATAAATACAAATGCGGCCTCCCGGATCGCCACACACTATATAGGAGCTCAAAAGTGTCCCATAGCACTTGCTCTGCTATATTGAGGTTCTTCCTGTCTCTGTGCTGCGTCACAGGCCCTTTTACTCTGTACATGAGCTGCTGAGCTCACTATAATTAGATGTCTCTCACCCAATCCTACAGCCTCCTCTCTGGCAGTCCTTCGCACCAGGCCGGTTACTCCTCCATGGTGTCTGCCACCTCTCCAAGGTGTCTCCGCACTAGATCAGTCACTCCTCTGACATCTGCCACCTCTCCAAGGTGTCTCCACACAAGGCCACAGCCTCTGCTCACTCTGCTCTCTGCAGCCGTTCACCCGCTCCTCCACACCTCACGCGGTCACCTAGGCAAGAGAGCGAACATCCGGCCCCGCCCCTTATTTATCCACTCTCCCATATTTCTCTGCAGAACCTGCAGCTCCCTGGGAGTATAGTTCAATCCAACCCATTTTCCACAGTCTTCGTCCTCCTCTGGACCACATCTCCCACAATCCAACTCGTCACTCTTTCAGGAGAAACCCACTATAAGCAACAAACTTAAAGGAATAGTATGCCAGCCTTAACTATTGCTGGAAGCGATTTCTTCACTTTGCTACAAAAAATTTCGCCTTTTTTTCGTTTTTTTTTTTTAGCAAAAAAATAAAAAAAACCAGTGGTGATTAAATACCACCAAAAGGAAGCCCTATTTGTGTGAAAAAAATTGATAAAAATGTCATTTGGGTACAGCACTGCATGACTGCGCAATTGTCATTTCAAATGCGACAGCGCTAAAAGCTGAAAATTGGCCTGTGCAGGAAGGGGGTGAAAGTTCCCAGTATTGAAGTTGTTAAAGAAAAAAAATAAAGAACCTTTTGAACCACTTTAAGTAATCGAAGATTTTCCACATTGGAAAAAGTGACCTGAGCACTCTTGTTTTAGATGTAATAAAATCCAGAAAGCTTTATTCTGGCCTTGTCTTTAAAACCAGCAATCACATTAAAATCTGCAATGTACAAGAAATGGATAAAGCGTAACCCTGTGCCACGAGTGAAAGGTGTAGAAAGTGGCAAGAGTCAATGACATTTTTGAACTCTTTGGCACATTATCAAGACCTTCGATAAAGCACAAAAGTATCATCTTCTCTGAAATTCATAAATACAGCTTGCTGATTTAGCAATTTAAAATGAGAGTGCTCAGCTGTCTTGCTATTACATGGAAATTAGAAATTACAGTTCCACTTTATTGGAGCGATGTGGCAGCTAGCAGAGCATTTCATCTCCACATTTCAGTCTTTCCATGCCAGCAGCTTTTAGCTATGAATAGTCAAATCTCTCTAAGAACAGAACTGAGGCAGCACTGTGCTGTGGTAAAATATTTTTCCTCTGTCAGCAATTCATTTTCCAAATAGTTCTTAGAAACAGATTTGTGATACTTCTATAACATTTACTGACACAGGGCCCTAAAAAGCAACTCTTTCATAAAAGATGTTTTAGCATTTGTAAGTACTCTTAACTTTGGAAAATACTTTTTCAACCCCTCTGATACTAGATAACTGCCAAAAGACCTTTTTAAAATATACTGCAGCATCGGCAGGCAAGCAGCTGGATTTTAATGTGACTCTAAACTTTGGTTTAAAATTTAAAAAAAAATACTCGAGTATGTGTAGCACCCTCCTAGATAGGTGCTAGAGAGTGAGTATAGTTTTTGGCTCTGTCTGCCTATCAGTTTTGCCAACCCCCCGAAGTGAAATTTACTGGCAGGACGCCAAAATTTACAAACGGCACCAAATATTTTACTGGCAAAAAATCAAGAAATTTATTGACAGAGCCACATTTTTTACTGACACTGCAAAAAAGTACTTAAAATGTCTGTTTTCAGTGCTAAACAGTGCAAATATTAATATTTAAATTATAAACATGAAGCTAGTGCTTTTAGCAAAGTGTTTACATTAAACAAAAGTAAAAAAAACATATTTTTCTATTTACATGAAGGTCGGGTTAATATAACCCAGCCAGCGCAGAGTTCCCCCATATATCAGAGTGTGCAGGATTCCCACTTACAGTGCAAGGGAACTCTGACGTAAAGGGGAATGCTGCAGATCATGATCTAAGGGGGGAACTCTGATGTAAGGGGAGGGGGGGGGCTCTGGTCACCAGAGGCCACCTTATATCAGAATCCACTGCATTCTCCTTTACTTTAGAGTTCCCACTTACATCAAGGTCTGCAGCATTGCCCCTCACATCAGAGTTCCCCATTACATCAGGGTTCACAGAGTTCCCCCTTGCACTGTAAGGGAAAATCCTGCAGACTCTGATATAAAGGGGAATGCTGGGAACTCTGGTGTGGGGGGGGGGGGCTCTGGTGACCAGAGACCACCTTCCGCAGAGGGAATATGCTATGGTAAGGGGGGGTTACTGATATAAGGGGGAACCATTATATCATTGCCCACTTACATTATAGTGTTCACTCCCCCCTTACATCAGTGACCCCCCCAGACTGGCCTGGCGGCGCTGTCACTGACCTCCTCTCAGTTGCACCATGCAGGGCTCAGTCAGACGGCTCCAGGATGGTGGCTCTGGTTTTATCCCATAGTCTCCTCTCCACACTCCACACGTCTGACTTCTCCCGAAATCTCCATCCCCGCTCTCACCCTTGATTCCTTTCCAGACTCCCCCTCAGAAACTACAGACATGATAAAAGACAAGAGATGGTCAGAGATTGCAAACGTGATACAAGAGATGGTCAGAGGATGCGCACAGGATACAAGAGATGGTCAGAGGATGCGCACAGGATACAGGAGGTGGTCAGAGGATGTAGAATTGGTACTGGCGGGGGTCAGAGGATGCGGACAGGATAAAGGTAGTGGTCAGAGGATGCGGACAGGATACAGGTGGCTGTCAGAAGCTACGGACAGGATACAGGTGGCGGTCAGAGCATACGGACAGGATACAGGTGGCGGTCAGAGGATATGGACAGGATACAGGTGGTGAAAAGAGGGAATAATAGTTCCTAACATATAAAATGATAGATTTGACACATGGCATGCTGAGCTGGGAGCTTTCTCAGGCCAAAATAAAAAGAAAGATAAGCAGTCTAATATCCTCCAGATCATACAAGACCAGCACATGCAAGTTTTTTTTTTCACAGATAGTGGGTGCACAAATGAAAAGTGAGTGACTCAGTCTATATAACATAACAGGCAAAACTGCAATCCTAAAGTATTATTTAGGTAATACTCCTAGTAGCACTAGCAGAGCCAGAGTAGTAGTACTTAAATGTAATCTTAGGATTGAAGTTTTGCCTCCCTGTTATGAGTCACTCACTTTGCATTTGTCTGTGTGGCTGCTTTGCACTATGAAAAAAATGTGCTTTTGTTGGTCCTAAAAATGAAATTGTCTTGGTTTAGTCAGCAATAGAAGAGATAGGTGCCATCATGTCATCATCTCTTTTAAATAATTGCTGACTAAACCAAGACAATTTCATTTTTAGGACCAACAAAAGCACTATCTGCACTGTCTGTCTCTGCCTGAGTGACTGGCTGACTTTCCAGGAGTGTGGGTGACTGGTGAGGGGGCCTCTCTGGCTAAGTCTCTCTCTCTCTCTTCTCCTCTAGTGTATTTTTGGAGCACAAAAGTGAATCTGCTCAGCCAGTCTGCTCTGCTGAGCTCTCTCCTCACAGCAGACAGCACAGCACACACAGTACAGTCTTCACTGACTCTCTCTTGTCTGTGTGTGTCTGCTGCTCCGCAGTGCCAGTCAGTCTGCTGCACGCAGCCACCAGTCCAGTCACGGTCAGTCACCCATGGCCAGGCAGGCACCCCCCAGCCCCACACCATGGTCAGTCACCCCCCTATTGCCCCCAACTTGAACTGAACCTACTCAAACCACCACCACACTGACACACTGCACCTGAGCTGACCTGACCCACCCCAACCTGCTGGCTCTGAGTCTGACTGGACTAGACAGTGACTAGAGTGGACTGACTGACTGAGTGGGGCCTGGGCTCAGGGCTTTCCCCAACCTGCTGGCTCTGCCTGGACTAGACAGTGACTAGACTAGAGTGGAGTTGACTGACTGACTGAGTGGGGCCTGGGCTCAGGGCTGAGGTGGGGAGCGAGGAGTACTCACTGGAGATGGAGTGGATGGATGTGCCGGATGGATCCTCGTGGGGACGCCGGGGTGGGTGATGAGATGGCTGCTGCAGTGCTGCCCTGGGCTGGCCAGTCTGTCCTCCAGGCTCCTTCCTTGCTCGCGCGCGGCCCTCCAGCTCCACCCGCTCGGTCCTGGGCTATTTATAGGCTGGGGGCGGTAGCGCCGGCACTGGTGGGAAAATTATGGGCGGGCCATGTGGGCAGGGCACAGGCGGGGATTGAGATGAGACTGAGTGACCGAGAGGCGCACGCTGCGCATGCGCAGTTAATCTGTCTCGCCGCAGCCATCTTTTTACCGGGCACTTTTCTCCTGCTACGGCATTTATGGGCAGGAGAAAAGTGCCCTTTTTTTTACAGGCTGTCCGTAAATATATGGACGGTTGGCAACATTGCTGCATATCAGAGGAGCAGCAGGTAAATTCTATATTCTCTCTGCTTAACAGGGAGAAGGATCTGTCAGTTAGGTCTGCTCAAAGTGCTCAGTGTGTGATTTATGTGGTCTGAGGGAGTGTCCCCACTGGTCCAATGGGGAGGAACATTGCACAGTGGAGAAAACCTGACCAATGGACACACAGGCTTTGATACAGCCCCAGTGATTGGCACAGACTGCTGTCTCAGACATTGTGGGGTGTAGTATATAAAGCCAGGGGCACATGTGCTCAAGGTCTTTGGCTGGTTAGCAGAGTCCTGGAAGGAGGGTGGCAGCTGCCTCCCCTTCTGCAGAAGTTGGTGTATGGTCACAGGCATTTAGCCTGGTGAGCCAGAATTGTGGAGCTGAACCCAGAGGTCCAGGAGAGCTGACTGAAGGAGTTGAGGCACTGGAGAACCTGGAAAGCAGTATTGTGAGTACAGAGGATCATGCCTAAGGGCCTGACCAGGAAGGGGGCCACTCTGGAGTAGAGTAGTCAGAGGACGGGTGTCAGCTGGAGTATAGAAAGGGGGTACTAGGTGTGTGCTCTGAAGATAAGTACTTAAAGGAACATTACCTCAGATTCATCTTGTGGCAGGATGAAGCTGCGGTCTGGCCGCTTTTTAGATAGAAGTCCTAAGCATTGTGAATAGTTCAAGTGTTGGAGTATCCCACTCATCCCTTCTCCCATCCCAATATCAAATAAAACAACAAAAACAACAACCCCTAGACTGTTCATTGACTGAGCCAAGAAAGTAAAGTGTTAAGATTCTGCATGCAGTTGCTATGGGTAACCCAGGGGAATCCAAAAGTGTAAAAAAACAGCAGCTTTTAAGGGGGCAGTGCTACATATGTATTCTTAACTTTCAAAAGTACCTTCATATTGTTGCAGAGTGCGATCACTGGGTGCATCGAAGTCCATTCAGATCAGACATTGTGGAGTAAACAGGAACTGGCTTCTTTATTGGAACATAACACAGAAAGCAAAGATATCACCTCATTGTAATAAGAACAACAGACAGGAAGAGATAACCAACAAGTTCAGTACAGTGTACAGGAAATACAGCACATCATAGAAAATGCATAGCATATCACTTAGCATTAGCGACATCTACTGTCCTATTTGTGAACTGCAGTTAATCGGTAATAGGCTACGCTTTAAAGTTGTTGTATCTCCAACACCCCTTCTCAACAGCTAAGGCTAAAGCCCCGTACACACGTACCGATTGTCGGCCGTAAAGATTCGGCCGACGACCGATCGGCCGATTGTAGGCTTGTTAGTATGATGCTTCCGACAGCCGACAGCGCACTTTCGGCCGAAAAGAATCTGTCGTGCAGGCATTAAAATTTTTGTTGGCCAACACCAGAACGGCCGATTGTTCGCCAGTCAGTACATAATTCGGCCGACAATCAGCAGATTTGCAAGACTGGGCATGCTCAGAGAAAAAAAACACAGGGAAAGTTAACCATCACATGACATCACTTCTGCAGTCGGCGGACAAAATTCTTGTGCAGTCTTTTGCACTTTTCAGCGGACAGGACAGCCCTGGACAAAAGACGGCCGATCGGTCGGCCGACGATCGGTACGTGTGTACGAGGCATTAGTCTATTAAACCCATCTTCTTTGTAAGCCTTGAGTGCCTTTCAGCGCTCAGAGGCTTTGTAAGGATATCTGCTGTCATATCCTCAGGTGGGCAATAAAGTAACTCAAGAAGACCTTGCTCTTGAAGATCCCTAAGAAAGTGGAACTTCACATCAATGTGCTTGGTTCTTGAATTAACTCCTTCCATGCGCGCAAGTGCGAGGCATCCTTGATTGTCCTCATAGATTTCTGTTGGTCCCAACTGTGGTAGACCCAAATCTATTAATAGCTGTCTCAGCCTTATAACTTCTTGGCTTGCTTGCGCTGCAGCAACGTATTCTGCTTCAGTAGACGACAGTGAAACAGAGTTGCTTTTTACTAGTCCAACTGATGGCACCTCCTGACAGAAAAAATAAGTATCCACTGGTAGATTTCCTGTCACTGGTGTCTCCTGCCCAATCAGCATCCACATATCCTGTTAAGGTGCTTTCATGACTTGCTGGTAACTTTAGCTTGTAGTGCGAAGTCCCTTTAAGATAGCGAATGATTCGCATTACAGCATTCCAGTCCTTTTAAATTGGCATTGAAACCTTACTGCCAACAGTTGCTGCAATGTCCGGCCTTGTAGCAGTGGTGAGATACAGCAATTTCCCTATTGCCTTCCTGTATTGAGTATTAGTAGGTAATGGGATATCTTGGCAATTCATCTCCTTTAGGTAGTTGGTTTCCATAGGAGACTTTACTGGTTTGGCGTCTTCCATTCCAAATGTTTCAATTATTTCTTGTATTTTGTGTCTTTGGTTCAGAAGAAAGCTGCCATCTTCCTCTCTTTCGATCTGGATGCCGAGGTAATTCTTTATGCTGCCAAGATCTTTGGTGTTGAAGTTCTGATTACATTTTTCTAGGATTTCTGCTTCATCCCCTTCTTGCTCAAAGCAAATCAGGATATCATCCACATAAATAAGCATATAGACCCATCTGTCTGCCAATTTCTTTGTGTATAAGCAGGGGTCTGCTTTACTCCATTTGCATTTTCCTTGTGACGGCTATTGTCAGTAAAGTCCGTATTGTAGTGTGCTTGACTACTAGTGCAAATGTCTCATCATAGTCCTCTCCATATTTTTGAGAATAGCCCTTGGCTACTAGTCTTGCTTTGTATCGCTCAATTGTGCCATCTGCATTGTATTTCACTTTAAAAGTCAATTTACAGCCTATGGCTTTCCTTCCGGGTGGTAGCTCTGTAAGTGTCCATGTTTTAGTGTCATGCATGGATTTTATCTCTTCATCAGCAGCCTTTATCCATTTACTTGCTTCTTGTTCTGAAAGCTGAGATATTTCTTCCCAGGTTGCAGGTTCGTTGATACTGGCAGTACTTGCTTTTTATGAGAGACGTGCAGGTGGTTTACCTCTGTTTTCTCTTGTTGAACGTCTCAGTTTTGTGTCTGAGCCTTCTTGTGTCTGCTCTTCAGTACTGGTAGAATCTGCATTCACTTCAACTGTTTGTTCAGGAGTTACAGAGATGGGCTGGTCATGGTCAATGTCAGTTTTCTCTTCTATTTTTCCTTCTACTGTAGTCATTACATTGTCTCTGAAATCTTCAACAAAAGTTATGCTGTTGCTAATGGTAACCTTGTCTGTTTTGGGATTTAAGATTCTGTAACCTTTGACATTGTCACTGTATCCAACGAAGATACCTTCAAAAGCTCTGTTTTTTGAGTTTGGTGCGTTTTTCTTCAGGTATGTAGATGAATGCTTTGCATCCAAAAACTCTTAGGTGTTTTACATTTGGCTTCTCATTGTGCCAAAGTTCATATGGAGTTTTCTCTATTGTTCTGGAAAGAAGTCTGTTCTGCAAATATGTAGCTGTCATAGCTGCTTCACCTCAGTATTTTTTTGGTAGTCCAGAGTCTGTCAGCATACATCTGATCATTTCAGTCAGAGTTCTGTTCTTTCTTTCAGCTACTCCATTTTGTTCTGGTGTATATGGGACTGTCTTTTGATGTTCTATTCCATTCTGTTTTAAGTACTCTTGTATCTTATATCCTGTGAATTCACCTCCATTGTCACTCCGAAGTATGAGAGGCTTCCTCTGAAACTTGTTACTGGTCTTTATTATATAGTCTTGTAATTTGTCAAAAACTTCACTCTTGTGTTGCAGTAGGTAGGTGACTGTGTATCTTGAATAGTCATCTATGAAAGTCACTATGTACCTTTTGCCTCCAGGTGTAGGTGGGTTTAGGGGACCACACACGTCACTGTGAACTAAGTCGAGTGGTCTTGAAGCTCTCTTCTGACTGACTTTGGGAAGTGTTGCTCTTGTAGCTTTGGATTTAATGCAACATTCACACTTAACAGTAACTGGACAAGGGGATATTGTTATATCCCTTGTCAGATTCCTCCTCTGTAGTTCCTGTATGCATTCTGGGTGTCTGTGACCTAGACGTCTGTGCCATATATGTATACAGTCATTGTGCTTGTGTGTACATAGTCTCACCTTTTCCTTCACTGTGTCGAGGTGATATAGATGATCATCCAGCTTGGCACTTGCTACTGTCTGGTTGACGTTTAGGATTGAACACTTGTCACCTTGGAATGTTACAGTGAGTCCTGTTAGACACTTCACAGATAAGAGTCCTCCTTCTAGATTAGGGACATAAAGCACATCTTTCACTGGTATGGCTAGGTTGTGTCCCGCATCATCAGGGCATACAAGGGTTCCATGCCCATATCCTTCTGCATGTATTTTGCTTCCATCTGCAAGATAAATAGTTTCTTTGTTGTTCAGATCAAATTCTGTGAAAAAACTTCTATCACTCGTCATGTGACTGGTTGCCCCCGAATCGATGCACCAGCCTTGACGTTTATTGTTGCCTGTCGCTTTAAATGTGGCATTCCAGTTTCCTTCCCATGGATCATTGATTGTGGCTTTGACCTTTTGTTTAGCATAAGAAGGACGCCGTCTTATTTGCTCTGCTTTCCATATAGTACAGTCTTTCTTTGTGTCCCTGTTTGTGGCATTTGAAACACACTCTGGTCTCTTTCCTGTGTAACCTTGTGTCTGTAGCTTTAAGAGCAGTTCTGGTGTCGGTTTCTGTGGAGTCATGCACTAATTCCTTTCTTCTCTGATACTCATCTATGAGCCTGGTTTTTACTAATGCTAGCGTCAGATCTGTCTCAGGTCGTGTCTCTAGTGCATTGAACAGTGCAGTATATGTATCGGGCAAACTGCATAACAACATGGCTGCTGCGTGGCTGTCTGTTATATTCTCCCCGATTGTTCTGAGTTGCGCAATCACTTCCAGCATTGCGTTTATGTGCTCCTGAATGTCCTGTTCTCTGCTAAGTCTCATTCTGTAAAGTTTCCGCAGTAGAAACAGCTTGCTGTTTAAACTGGATCTTTCATGCAGTCTTTTTAGTATGTCCCACATGCCTTTCGCTGTGTCCTCATGGCGTATATGTATGAGCTGATCATCCTCCACTAGTAAGCTTACGGTGGCCCGTGCCTGTCTGTTTTTCTTGTCCCAGTCCTGATTATTGTCCTGTGGCCTCTCTGTAGTGGTAACCTCCCACAAGTCATCTCTAGATAATAGCATTTCCACTTTAAACTTCCATAACTGATAATTGTCATTGTTCAGCTTGGTCACTGAGAGTTTAAGTTCTGAGTTTCCAGACATTTTTCCCTCCTTTATATATAAACCGTCTTACTTGTCTATAGGAGATGTCACTGGAAAGCTTCCTTATGTCGACCTTTATCCGGATCCTGGGCTTATAACCTGTTGCAGAGTGCGATCACTGGGTGCAGCGGAGTCCATTCAGATCAGACATTGTGGAGTAAACAGGAACTGGCTTCTTTATTGGAACATAACACAGAAAGCAAAGATATCACCTCATTGTAATAAGAACAACAGACAGGAAGAGATAACCAACAAGTTCAGTACAGTGTACAGGAAATACAACACATCATAGAAAATGCATAGCATATCACTTAGCATTAGCGACATCTACTGTCCTATTTGTGAACTGCAGTTAATCGGTAATAGGCTAAGCTTTAAAGTTGTTGTATCTCCAACACATATTGCTCTCGGCCCCCTCCAAATCTCCAAATTCGTGCTGTGGTCCGACTTTTTTGTTTTCAGGTGATTACATTCCTTCTCCATGGTCCAATTATAAGTAGGAATGTAGCCACCCTCTTTTGCTCAGATGGAACTGGAGTCTATGAACTATGGAATTTGTAGCGTGCATAGAGCATTGCACAGGACCCCAACTAACATGCACTGTTTGTTCCAAACAAACAGAAATTAAAGTGGTTGTTAAACCACTCCATACCCTTGCTACAATCCCCTCTGCTACATTAACCACTTCTGGACCGGAAGGTTTTACCCCCTTAATGACCAGGCCATTTTTGCGATACAGTACTGCATTACTTTAACTGACAAAAGTAAGGTCGTGCGACGCTGTACCAAAACAAAATTGATGTCCTTTTTTCCCACAAATAGAGCTTTCTTTTGGTGATATTTGATCACCTGTGTGATTATTCTGAAAAAAAAAACAATATTTTTTACTTTCTGCTATATAACATTCCCAATAAAAAAAATAAATAAAAAAAAAATATTTTCATTATTTTAGGCCAATTTGTATTCTGCCACATATTTTTGGTAAAAAAAATCCCAATAAGTGTATATTGATTGGTTTGCACAAAAGTTATAGCCGTCTACAAACTAGGGGAAAGATTTATGGCATTTTTATTTATTTACTAGTAATGGTGGCGATCAGCGATTTTTAGCGGGACTGCGACATTGCAGCAGACATATTGGACACCTTACTGACATTTTTGACACTTTTGGGGGGACCAGTGACATTACTACAGTAATCAGTGCTATAAATATGCACTGTTACTGTACTAATGACACTGGCAGGGAAGGGGTTAACACCAGGGGCAATCAAAGGGTTAAATGTGTCCCTAGAAGGTACTTTCTAACTGTGGGGGGGGGGGAGATGGGCTTTCTGCATTAAAACAGAGACTTGTGTTCCTAAATAAGAGGAACACAGGATCCCTGTGTTCATAACTGACAAAACAGCGGTCTGCTGTGTTTACAATGGCAGACCGCCTTTCTGCCTCCATGAGGAGCGATCGCGGGTGCCCGGCATAAATCACGGCCGCTGGACCCGCTGATCGGCTGCAGCGAGCGGTCATTAAGTGGTTAAATAAAGCCCCCGGTGCACGTGTTTTTTTTTTTATAAAAATGACGCTTTGTACATCATTTCAGAGCGCCGATCGGCGCTCACATGACTGCCCGACTGACAGCAAAGCGGGCGGGGCTGAGACACCCTTCCTGACATCAGCCAGAAGGAGGAGAGAGGCGGCCAGTCACGTGAGTGCCAATCAGTGTTCTGAAAAGAGGTTATTTAATATAGCAGAGTGGATTGTAGCAAGGTTATTGTGTTATGATAGCAGCAGGAGGGGAGGGCTTGTGAGTAGACGGAGCTGACAGGCAGGGAGGGGAAGGGGGAGAGAACAGGGGAGAGCAGAGAGGAGAGCTGTGGATGACGGAGGCACGTAAACTGACTATGATGTCAAGGCTTAGCAGCCATGATAAACCGTGGTCAGTTTATAGGGGGGAGGGCATAGCCAGGCAGGATCAGCCAGGTTTTTTCGTTTTAGGTTATACAGGGGGCCAAATGATGCAGCACATGCATTGTGCTGTTATACATGGTTTAAGGGAACAGGATACATTTTTTTTCTTTTGGGAGCTCACAGAGGGTGTTAACTTTCATGAAAAATACAGTACAGAATCATTAAATAGTGGATGTGTATAGATTATTATTTGAGTCGGATATAGTTTTACCACTTAAGCTCCAGAAGATTTTACCTCCTTGTAGGACCCTCTAGAGCGCTAGATGTAAATAGGTTAGTTGTGGTGTAGGAAAGTTTAGCCTGGCTGAGAGCCAGGCTTGGGTTGCATCTGGGTCAGGGCTGAGTGACTCAGGAAGGCTGGGTGAATCAGCAAGCAGCACCTCTGGTAACTCCCCTGCTGTCTGGAACCTTGGAGATGCTTCTAGAAGTGGACAGTGGAGTATAGGATGAGCTGCTTGGATTATTGATGTGGGCCCCAGCCAATTCCCAGCAAAGTGGACTGGCAGGAAGCAGTACCTCATAAATACTCATGGGTCATGCCAGCAGGGGTAGTCGGGTGGATGAGGGAGATGGAGTTCTGAGGAAGCTGTTGGTGGCCCTTGAGGGTGCCCCCTAGTCTAGGGGGGGCTCGGGCCTGGGGTGCCAGAGGAACCCTTTACAACACATGGAGGTATCCTTCCTGGAGGCACAGGAGCAAGGAGAGGACAGCAGGAGAGAGTCAGCACATCCAGGAGATCGCTTGAGGAGTCAGCTGGGTGGGCTGGTAAGTAAGCAGTCTTGGAGACTATGGAGAGAGAGAGTGTGGGGTAGGACTGTGGAGAAGTACCCAGAGGGGCTAGTGAAACTATAGAGACAAAAGTGATTGAATTCCGTTACGTGTCACATCCCTAAATTCAACATACAAACAAAGGTGTATTCCCCTATTTTTGGGACTTTAAGGGCACTGATTTGGTATCAAGTGAAAACCATAATCTGGAATTTTATAGATTTTTTTTAAAAACATCAATTTTATTAATACATCACTGAATAAAAAACATATAAACAGCATGGTATGAACCGTTGTTTGAATGCACCAACTGTGAGAATGACATTGATGTGATATGACTTCCTTCAACGAACGTGTTTCAGAGATTAAATATCTCCTTCATCAGAGGCACAAGAGATAAGTTTCATATCCAAAAAAAGATCCACTTAATCATCAAGGTAATATAAATGAAGTAGAAGGCCGAAGGTGGCGCAAGGAAGCACCATAGAGAACTGTACCAAAGAGAGTAAGGTAGGGAACACTGAGGCCTGAATGAGTTTATCCAGGTTTAAAATGGAGGAGAGATGTTGTGTCCCTTATGAGTGTACAACAGGATTAATAATATTTTCAGGCCTTATTTTTCCCTACCTTCCTCTCTTGGGTACAGTGCTCTATGGCGCTTCCTTGCGACACCTTCAGCCTTCCATTTCATTTACATTACCTTGATAATTGAGCGGATCAGCATAACTGTAAAACTTTGTTTTTATTAAAACATGGAATGTTTAGCCATAGCACCTTTTGTTTGGATATGAAACTTACCTCTGGCACTCCTGATGAAGGAGATATTCAATTTCCGAAACGAAAGGAAGTCATATCACATCAATGTAATTTAAAGTTGGTGCATTCAAAAGACTGTTCTTACCATGTTGCTTAAACTGTATGTTTTTTTTATTTAGTGATGTATTAACCACTTTAGGACCGCGCGCGGTAATACTACTGCGGCAGTGCGGCACGATACCGCTCAGCCACGTAGTATTAACGTGATGCGCGATCGCGGCTCCAGAGCGCGCTCCCGCGCGCCGCGGGTCCCGATCCCGATGGCATTCGGTAGGGAACCGATCAATCATCAGATACTCAAAAAACGTGCTGCGCCAGAAGTGCACAAAAATAATAAGTGATTAATGAATCAACAAGTGTTATCAACAAAATATAGTGTCCATCATATGTGCTCTGATGAAACATAAATGTTCATATAAAGTGCTCCAAAGTAATGATTAGTATATCCAGGTGATGACAGGACAGCCTCAATCCCTTGTGAATCAAGCAGGAACCACCAGTGTGTGAACTCCCTCCACCAGTAAGATTGGCCTCTCACCTTGATACCAGACCCAAACGGGCCAGCATGAGCATATCAGGGGATAAACAGACTATCACAGGTAACCTCTCCAGCCTTCACCTCCGGGGGTCGCCAGGACATAAAATAAAGATAAAGCAAAGATCTAGTGCTCTCTGAATGTAAATAATGAGCTTTTATTGAGCATAAAGGGGTAACTCACATTTGTTGGGCACTCAGCCGTGCCTGCTGTTATGGCATTCAGTGTTAGAGAGTAGCACCCGAGCGATCGGCGTCAGGCACGCAGGCTCCGCCTCCCTATACGCGTTACGCCTGGAGCGTGGGCTCCGTTTGGCTTCTTCGGTAGGGGTGAAGTTTGCGTGTCCAGCCTCGCCTATTTACCAATGCTGCTAACGGTGGATTGGCCAGCGGTCACATGTCCTCCTCACTCTGAGCTATGCACAGGACACCGGAACCAAAAGATACACTTCCTGTGATCTTCGGTGTCACTAGCTATTATATCGAGGGGGCAATTTGAAACATATATAGATCTACTAAATCACTACCAGAGACCGCGTGACTGCGCCGCCATCCCCCGGGTGTTTCTCCTAAAATCATCGCATAAAAACATCTTTATTACATAAAATCGCATCATAAAATCGCATTAAATCAAATTATTGCCATAATGTTAAAAACTCACAAAATATATTATTGGTAAAAGTGGAATACCTCTAATATATTGCTAATTCTATAAAATGACACAAAAAAAAAATATTTTATGTATATAAAAATATATAAAAATTAAAAATCTGTATAAAAACTATGACAAATGTCTATATATTAAATGATGAATATTGAGTGAATCTACAGATATTTCAGGGAGGGGGGGCTATCTATCACTAATGAAGCAGTTGAGGTCAAAATCCTTATTTAACCCCCTGGGTGCCAATACTTTCGTCTCATACACCCAGAAGGACTCTCTTCTGCTTAATTGTCGAATGTAGTTTCCCCCCCTCCAATGTGGCTGGACATGTTCAATTCCCCAAAACTTTAGAGAATGAGGGTTTCTATCATGGACTTCTCTAAAGTGCTTGGAGACGCTGTGTGACACCTCACCCTTTTTTATATTTTTGATGTGTTCTCCTATTCTTACGTTCAGGGGTCGTGATGTGCGACCCACATATTGGAGTCCACAGCCACACTCCATCATGTAGACCACCCCAATGGTGGTACATGTAATTAAATCTTTAATATGGTATTCGTTGCCTGTGCTGTTAGATTTAAACGATTTTCTTTTCTTTATGTTTTTCCTCGTTTGTCAACAGACACCGCATTTCCCACATGCAAAAAATCCGGATAGAAACTGGAAAACAGTATTTTTCATACGCTTAGGGGGATCTACCACTCCCGGTGCTAACCTATCTTTCAACACAGGTGCTCGCCTGTATATGAAACCAGGTTTCTCCGGAAGGTGGGGTCCTAAAACTTTATCTTGTTTGAGGACACTCCAGTGTTTTTTAATGATGCGTTCAACTTGCTTGTGTTGAGCATTATAATCAAGCACAAGCTTAAAATTATTGTTCACCTCCCTTGGTGGTGTCCTCTTGTTTTCCAAAAGTTCAGTTCTATTTAATAATGCTACTTGTTGTAAATCAGAATTCACTTTCTCCATGTTGTATCCCTTTGCCTGAAATCGTTCCACTAGTACTTTGGACTGTGTAATAAAGTCATTGTCATTTGAGCAATTTCTTTTAATCCTGATAAGTTGTCCCCTCGGAATGTTAAATAGCCAATTTTTATGGTGACAACTATCCATAGGTAAATAGGAGTTGCGGTCGGTGGGTTTAAAAAAATTTTTTGTATGTAAACGACCATCTTTTATAAAAATCTCCAAATCTAGGAAATTCAATTTCTCCTTGCTCTCAGTCCATGTAAGTGCGATATTCTTGTTATTAAAATTCATTCTGGTTTTAAAAAAATTAAAAGATAAAATGTCTCCTTCCCAGATAATAATCAAATCATCAATGAATCTTTTATAGAAGATTAATTCTGGGGGTCTGTTCACTAAAATCTCCTCCTCCTCCCATTGGGCCATAAATAAATTAGCTACGCTGGGGGCAAATCTTGCCCCCATAGCTACGCCTTTGGTTTGTAAAAAATATTCTCCCGCATACCAAAAATAATTGTGATTGAGGCAAAATTCCAAACTTTCTAAAAGAAATTCTACATGTTCCCCATCTAAATCTGATTCATCTAAGGCCCATGCCGCTGCCTCCATTGCAGCCTCATGGCCGATGATAGTGTAAAGAGAACCTACATCCGCCGTAGCAAGGATGCAGTTCTCTGATATGGGTAAATCCTGTAGCAATTGTATCACATTTTTGGTATCTTTGATATATGCTTGTGTTCGGGTAACCAATGGTTGTAAATAAAAATCGATATATTGGCCCAATCTTGAACTGAGGGAGTCAATGCCATTTATAATGGGCCTCCCCGGAGGTTTCTCTACACATTTGTGAACTTTAGGGAGGAAATAAATAATAGGGGTTCTACAGGCAATGGGATTCAAATAAAGTGCTTCTTTCTTATTTAAAATAGCATTAGTCAATCCATTTTTGATAAGTTTCTCCAATTCTTTCTTGTAATCATTCACCGGATTGTGTCGTAATCGGGAATATGTGTTCTGATCTGAGAGTTGTCTCCTCATCTCATTATCATAGTATTCTGTGCTCATGACAACGATACCCCCGCCTTTGTCAGCTGGTCGTATCACCACTTTTTTGTTTTTCTCTAGGCTGGCTATGCCGTTTTGGATCCACTGTGGATCTTGCATTTTTCTGACTTTCAAGTGTTCAACATCATGAGCTACCAGATTTTTGAACACTTCCATATATTTGTTATCTTTGTTTGGCGGGTTAAGCAAGAGCCAATAGGTGCGGGTGTATTTAACATCAGTGGAATACCCCTTAGTAAAGAAGAGATGAAAGTCTTGGATAAAGGGTTGAAATTTGCCCCGGTGAAGAACCTAAGCAAATTCGACACCTATGTGAATCTACAGAAATATATGAGAAGGCTAACTCAAAAAAAGTATTTTCTGGCCAAACCGGACAACCGACCCAATGTGAGTGAGAGAACACATCACTCCACTTTGAAAAATAAATCGGTGTTTAACCCGCCAAACAAAGATAACAAATATATGGAAGTGTTCAAAAATCTGGTAGCTCATGATGTTGAACACTTGAAAGTCAGAAAAATGCAAGATCCACAGTGGATCCAAAACGGCATAGCCAGCCTAGAGAAAAACAAAAAAGTGGTGATACGACCAGCTGACAAAGGCGGGGGTATCGTTGTCATGAGCACAGAATACTATGATAATGAGATGAGGAGACAACTCTCAGATCAGAACACATATTCCCGATTACGACACAATCCGGTGAATGATTACAAGAAAGAATTGGAGAAACTTATCAAAAATGGATTGACTAATGCTATTTTAAATAAGAAAGAAGCACTTTATTTGAATCCCATTGCCTGTAGAACCCCTATTATTTATTTCCTCCCTAAAGTTCACAAATGTGTAGAGAAACCTCCGGGGAGGCCCATTATAAATGGCATTGACTCCCTCAGTTCAAGATTGGGCCAATATATCGATTTTTATTTACAACCATTGGTTACCCGAACACAAGCATATATCAAAGATACCAAAAATGTGATACAATTGCTACAGGATTTACCCATATCAGAGAACTGCATCCTTGCTACGGCGGATGTAGGTTCTCTTTACACTATCATCGGCCATGAGGCTGCAATGGAGGCAGCGGCATGGGCCTTAGATGAATCAGATTTAGATGGGGAACATGTAGAATTTCTTTTAGAAAGTTTGGAATTTTGCCTCAATCACAATTATTTTTGGTATGCGGGAGAATATTTTTTACAAACCAAAGGCGTAGCTATGGGGGCAAGATTTGCCCCCAGCGTAGCTAATTTATTTATGGCCCAATGGGAGGAGGAGGAGATTTTAGTGAACAGACCCCCAGAATTAATCTTCTATAAAAGATTCATTGATGATTTGATTATTATCTGGGAAGGAGACATTTTATCTTTTAATTTTTTTAAAACCAGAATGAATTTTAATAACAAGAATATCGCACTTACATGGACTGAGAGCAAGGAGAAATTGAATTTCCTAGATTTGGAGATTTTTATAAAAGATGGTCGTTTACATACAAAAAATTTTTTTATACCCACCGACCGCAACTCCTATTTACCTATGGATAGTTGTCACCATAAAAATTGGCTATTTAACATTCCGAGGGGACAACTTATCAGGATTAAAAGAAATTGCTCAAATGACAATGACTTTATTACACAGTCCAAAGTACTAGTGGAACGATTTCAGGCAAAGGGATACAACATGGAGAAAGTGAATTCTGATTTACAACAAGTAGCATTATTAAATAGAACTGAACTTTTGGAAAACAAGAGGACACCACCAAGGGAGGTGAACAATAATTTTAAGCTTGTGCTTGATTATAATGCTCAACACAAGCAAGTTGAACGCATCATTAAAAAACACTGGAGTGTCCTCAAACAAGATAAAGTTTTAGGACCCCACCTTCCGGAGAAACCTGGTTTCATATACAGGCGAGCACCTGTGTTGAAAGATAGGTTAGCACCGGGAGTGGTAGATCCCCCTAAGCGTATGAAAAATACTGTTTTCCAGTTTCTATCCGGATTTTTTGCATGTGGGAAATGCGGTGTCTGTCGACAAACGAGGAAAAACATAAAGAAAAGAAAATCGTTTAAATCTAACAGCACAGGCAACGAATACCATATTAAAGATTTAATTACATGTACCACCATTGGGGTGGTCTACATGATGGAGTGTGGCTGTGGACTCCAATATGTGGGTCGCACATCACGACCCCTGAACGTAAGAATAGGAGAACACATCAAAAATATAAAAAAGGGTGAGGTGTCACACAGCGTCTCCAAGCACTTTAGAGAAGTCCATGATAGAAACCCTCATTCTCTAAAGTTTTGGGGAATTGAACATGTCCAGCCACATTGGAGGGGGGGAAACTACATTCGACAATTAAGCAGAAGAGAGTCCTTCTGGGTGTATGAGACGAAAGTATTGGCACCCAGGGGGTTAAATAAGGATTTTGACCTCAACTGCTTCATTAGTGATAGATAGCCCCCCCTCCCTGAAATATCTGTAGATTCACTCAATATTCATCATTTAATATATAGACATTTGTCATAGTTTTTATACAGATTTTTAATTTTTATATATTTTTATATACATAAAATATTTTTTTTTTGTGTCATTTTATAGAATTAGCAATATATTAGAGGTATTCCACTTTTACCAATAATATATTTTGTGAGTTTTTAACATTATGGCAATAATTTGATTTAATGCGATTTTATGATGCGATTTTATGTAATAAAGATGTTTTTATGCGATGATTTTAGGAGAAACACCCGGGGGATGGCGGCGCAGTCACGCGGTCTCTGGTAGTGATTTAGTAGATCTATATATGTTTCAAATTGCCCCCTCGATATAATAGCTAGTGACACCGAAGATCACAGGAAGTGTATCTTTTGGTTCCGGTGTCCTGTGCATAGCTCAGAGTGAGGAGGACATGTGACCGCTGGCCAATCCACCGTTAGCAGCATTGGTAAATAGGCGAGGCTGGACACGCAAACTTCACCCCTACCGAAGAAGCCAAACGGAGCCCACGCTCCAGGCGTAACGCGTATAGGGAGGCGGAGCCTGCGTGCCTGACGCCGATCGCTCGGGTGCTACTCTCTAACACTGAATGCCATAACAGCAGGCACGGCTGAGTGCCCAACAAATGTGAGTTACCCCTTTATGCTCAATAAAAGCTCATTATTTACATTCAGAGAGCACTAGATCTTTGCTTTATCTTTATTTTATGTCCTGGCGACCCCCGGAGGTGAAGGCTGGAGAGGTTACCTGTGATAGTCTGTTTATCCCCTGATATGCTCATGCTGGCCCGTTTGGGTCTGGTATCAAGGTGAGAGGCCAATCTTACTGGTGGAGGGAGTTCACACACTGGTGGTTCCTGCTTGATTCACAAGGGATTGAGGCTGTCCTGTCATCACCTGGATATACTAATCATTACTTTGGAGCACTTTATATGAACATTTATGTTTCATCAGAGCACATATGATGGACACTATATTTTGTTGATAACACTTGTTGATTCATTAATCACTTATTATTTTTGTGCACTTCTGGCGCAGCACGTTTTTTGATTTTTATGTTTTTGTTGTGAGGTGTGGACACAATTTGTGTATGCAGCCGGATTTATATATTGATTTATTCTAGCACATTTATACACATTTGAATTTCACTTAGTCTTGCGCTGATAGTTTTTTCACTATAATCATCAGATACTGACCAATGATTTTTGGTCAGTGTCTGTAGATCGGTCCCCACCAATGGCAATCTGTCCCCTGTCTGTGCAATGTAAACACAGACAGGGGAAGTGATGTCACTGTCCCTCCTGAAGTCCTTTCGGTTCCAGGAGAGAGACAGAGACACACCAAAAACGTGAGTTTCCACCAATACTACACTGACACACCTCACATAGGCACATTTAACCCCTTCATCACCTCTGATCACCCCCTGATCACCCCCAAACCCCTCACAGTGAACACTATATACAGTGGTATACAGATATTTTACTGATCACTGTATAAGTGTCACTTGTGAGCGTAGTTTGCGCCTGCGTTAGGCCCAAATAGGGTTAGGGTACCCGCCACCTATCCCCTAATAAAGTTTTTACCCCTTGATCAGCCCCAGTTAACCCCTTCACTACCTATTACTCTGTGCACTAAATACAGTATATAGGTAAATACTGATCACTGTATTTAGTGTCACTAGTGACCCTAATTTGCGCTTGCGCTAAGCCCATATAGGGTTAGGGCACCCGCCACCTATTCCCTAATAAACTTTTAACCGCTTGATCTTCCCCAGTTAACCCCTTCACTCCATATAAAACAGTGCACTAATATTTACAGTATATCAGATAACTACTGATCACTGTATTTAGTGTCACTGGTGACCCTAATTTGCGCTTGCGCTAGGCCCGAATAGGTTTAGGCCACCCGCCATCTATCCTCTATAAAGGTTTAACCCCTTGATCTCCCCCAGTTTAACCCCTTCACTTCCCTGTCACAGTGTTCACTATATACAGTGATTACCGATCACTGTATTATCGTCACGGGTGACATAACTTAGGCTAGCTAGTTAGCGTCAGGGTCCCACTACACCACCGTTACTTAGCGTCAGTTAGAGTCAAGTACACTAACACACACACACCACCGTTACTAGTATAGTGTTTGAACAGATCAATATCTGATCTGATCAGAACTATACTAGCGTCCTCATAATTTAGTGTTCCCCAAACGCAGTGTTTGCACAATCAGCACTGATTCCTGCTAGCACCTGCGTTTAGCCCCCCTGCCCAGCCCACCTTACCCAGGCAAGTGTAGTAATCAATAGATTACTGACACTTCCAAAAAACACATCACACAAAACCGCTGCGTTAGCAGAGTCAGGCCTGATCTCTGTTAGCACTAGCAGTTTTTTTTTGTAGTGACCAAATAGTCCTCGACAACCAGGTGCTTTTATTACCTAGTATTTGCACTACTGTACCGGTAAATTTAGTTACTAAAATGACAAAACGTTGGTACAGTGGTGAAGAGGTCTACGAAATGCTGACCGCGGCACGTGAGAGCGATGGGGAAGCCTCACTGTCAGAATCAGGGTCCGTATACGAACCAGATGACAGCAGCGGCTCCCTGACAGATAGCTCCGACAGAGGGGTCCCTGCTAGGGTCAGGCGTACCCGACCCCATTCTGGAGTTGTTGACTTGCAAGAACTGGAGGTTTCTGGTATGCAGCAGAGTGCCAGTACTAGTGCCGCTCACACTTCTCGTGAACTGGCAAGCACGAGCGGCCTAGTACACACTGGACCTTCAACCAGCACTGCAGTATCACCTGGTGACGTGGCGAGTCACCTGAGTGCAGTTGAAGCTGGTGCGGTGGCTAGCACGAGTAGTGGCCCGCAGCCACCGCGTATCCGAAGACAGGCCCGTAGAGCCCATAGTGTCCTCCCTGAAGCGCTGGCATATCCTAATTGGCAGCCCACAGATTCCACAGCGCCAGTACTTCCCCCATTCACCGCCCAACCCGGAATCCAAGTGGAAACAGCTGGTTTTAATCCCATAAACTTTTTTGAGCTGTTTTTCACTGAAGATCTTTTCAGATCTATTGTGGACCAATCAAATTTGTACGCTCAACAATTCATCGCCGCCAACCCAAATTCACCCCTTGCCAGACCATTCGCCTGGAATCCTATTACGATTCAGGAGTTTAAAACCTATCTGGGCCTTTCCTTCAACACGGGCATTACAAGAAAGAATGAATTGTGGTTATATTGGTCCACTGACCCAATTCATCAAATGTACGTGTTCTCTGCTGTTATGTCCAGGGCTCGATACCAACAAATATTTCGGTTCATGCATTTCAACGACAATGAACTCTGTCGTCCTCGGGGAGACCCTGAATATGATCGGCTCCACAAAATTCGGCCCCTCATAGACCACTTCAATCAGCGGTTCGCAGCCTTGTTTACCCCCCAACAAGATGTCTGCGTTGACGAGTCCCTGATTAAGTTTACTGGTCGCCTTGCTATCAAACAGTACCTCCCCAGCAAGCGTGCCAGATACGGGGTCAAGTTGTATAAGCTTTGTGACAGGGCCACAGGCTATACAGTTAATTTCCGTGTCTATGAGGGAAAAGATAGCACTGTGGAGCCCCCCGACTGCCCAGGCTACATAGGGAGCAGCGGCAAGATAGTTTGGGACTTGGTGTCACCCTTATTCGGAAAGGGGTACCATTTGTACGTGGACAATTTCTATTCAAGCGTGCCACTTTTTAGACACCTCTATCAATTGCAAATTGGCGCTTGTGGCACCGTGCGATCTAATCGCCGGGGCTTCCCCCAACGGCTAGTGAATGCCCCACTGAGCTCGGGGGAGAGAGCCTGCTTGAGGTGCGATGAATTGCTTGCAGTGAAGTGGAGGGACAAACGAAACGTTTACGTGCTGTCCTGCATTCACCCAGACACGGCAGTCCAAATTACTACGGTCACCGGTGTTGTTGTTGAGAAACCCCTCTGTGTCCACGACTATAACCGTAAAATGGGAGGGGTGGACTTCAACGACCAGATGATGGGACCGTACTTAATTGCCCGTAAGGCCAGACGCTGGTACAAAAAAGTGTCTGTATACCTATTTCAATTGGCTGTTTACAACGCTTTTGTCTTATACAAAGCGTCTGCTGGAACATTATCCTTCTTTCAATTCCAAGAAGAGATAATCAGAGCCCTTCTGTATTCAGCTGGTGCTCCTGCCCAACTTCCCCAACCAGATGCAGTGAGCCGGCTGCATGAGAGACATTTTCCGAAATACCTCCCGAGTACCCCTACCAAACGATACCCCCAAAAAAGATGCCGTGTCTGCAGCAAGCGCGGATTTAGGCGTGACACCCGGAATTATTGTCCCGACTGTCCTGACCGACCTGGTCTTTGCCACGGTGACTGTTTCCGTCGCTACCACACACTAGTGGATTATTAGCATAGGGTACAGCACGGCACAGTTTAGGGCACATTTACACAGGGTCTCAAAAGATGTTCGATGGCTATCGTCATTTTGAGAGACCCGAACCTGGAACCTGGAACTCGACGTTTGAAGAAAAAAAAAAAAAAATACATAAAAGCCAAAAATAGTTGTCGTCTCAGTCATTTTTTATGTTCTTCTACACTTCCTATGTACTTTTAATGTACTTTGTTTGTTTTTCATTCTTTTGTGACCTGTTTCTCTTGCAGGTACTCGTCGGCTACCACGCATTGATTTCATATATTCTGACACAAACAGTGTATGCGCTCAGCATACATGGATACCTTTGCTGATAGCAGCTGTGGTGATTTTCTGATTTCAGCACTGCAGTTAAAATCCTATTTTGGTATACGTGGATAGTGCCGTGTATACCCATCATTAAATTCAGTGGGTGGTTGTTTGGGCGGTTAATGATGAGAATCCAAAAACTTTTGTTGTGTCAGTCATTTTATATGTCCTACTCTTCCTAATGTACTTTTTTTTTAATGTACTTTGTTTGTTTTTTCATTCTTTTGTGACCTGTTTCTCTTGTGGCGCTTTTCCACTGCATGGAACCGTACCGGTTCGGCACCCTTTTGTGCTTTTCCACTGCTGGTACCGCATGGTATAGGGTCGGAACGGTTCGGTACGGTACAGTATAGGTTTGCTTTTCCACTGCATGGAACCGAACGGTACGGTACGGTACGGCTCTGAAAAAACAGTACCTACTCGATTGTGGTTCCAACAGGTACCAAACTGGTACCATATCCCACAATCCTTTGCATGCAGTCACTACTAGCCACTGATTGGTCAGAGAATCCCACCCACCCCGTTGTTATCCCACCCACTTAACTTAGTACTACTTTAGTGGAAAAGCAAACCTATACTGTACCGTACCGAACCGTTCCGACCCTATACCATGCGGTACCAGCAGTGGAAAAGCAAACCGGGCCAAGCAGGGCCGAGTAGAGCCGAGCCGGTACTAGCCGGTACTTGCAGTGGAAAAGTGCCATTGCAGGTACTCGTCGGCTACCATGCATTGATTTTATATATTCTGACACAAACAGCGTTTGCGCTCAGCATATATGGATACCTTTGCTGATAGCAGCTGTGGTGATTTTCTGATTTCAGCACTGCAGTTAAAATCCTATTTTGGTATACGTGGATAGTGTCGTGTATACCCATCATTAAATTCAGTGGGTGGTTGTTTGGGCGGTTAATGATGAGCAATACTACGCATTATTCCTGTGCTGATTTCTGATAGGTTCTCTTTTTTTTCGTTCAGCCCACAGGCTGCATGAAAAAAAAAAACCTATTTGCCAAACAAAGACCAGCAATGTACTGGTACGTTGCTGGACTTTGAGTGGTTATACCAGGATGATGCCTGCAGATTTAGGCATCATCTTGGTATCGTTTTTTACAGCAAGCGGTCGGCTTACATGTAAAAGCAATCCTAGCGGATAATTGGCCGCTAGACTGCTTTTACATGCAGTGGGAGGGGACTCCCCCCCCTCCTGCCGCTTTCCGCTGCCTTCCACGGTTTTTCTCGGGCTCTCCTGTCCCACCGGTTAACCCGAGAGTGCAGCCGGTGGTTCAATTATCTAACCATAGAGCTGATTGGAGATGAGAATGGCTCCAATCATCTCTATGGCCTAAGATGCCGGAGGCTACGAGCATTTCATGACTTCTGTTTCGCCAGAAATAAACAGCGCCATTGGGAAATTGGGAAAGTATTTTATCACACCAATTTTGGTATGGTCAGATGCGTTAAGGTCAGAGGAAAGATCTAGAGTATAAAAGACCCCAATTTTTTTTAAAAAGAGTACCTGTCACTACAGATTGCTATCATAGAGGAAATTTAAATTCACCGTGATAACAATAAAAATGATTAAAGAAAAAAAAAATGAAAGAAAAGGTGTCAAAATAACATAAGAAAGCAAATTAAAAAAAAAAAAAAAAAAATCAAGCCCCCCTGTCCCCCCGTGCTTGCGCGCAAATGCGCGCACAAGCGTTGGTCTAGTGTCATATGTAAACCGCAATTTCAGCATGCATGTGAGGTATCGCCGTGAACGCCAGGTCGAGGGCAGTAATTGTTGTGGTAGACCTCCTCTGTAAGTCCAAAGTGGTAACCTGTAAAGACTTTTAAAGGCTTTTAAAACCGTACGTAGTTTGTTGCCGCGGCACGGGCCTGCGCAATTTTTAAAGCATGTCATGTTAGGTGTCTATGAACTCGGCATAAGATCATCTTTTAAATTTTACCAAACAATTTGGAATTATATAGTGTATTTCTGCATTAAAAATAAAAAAAAGTGTTTTTTTTACGCAAAAATTGCGTTTTGAAAATGTGTGCGCAAATACCGTGTAACAAAAAAAATTGCAACATCCACCATTTTGTTCTGTAGGGCCTCTGCTTTAAAAAAATATATAATGTTTGGGGGTTCAAAGTAATTTTCTTGTGAAAAAAAAATATTTTTTCATGTAAACAAAAACTCACAGAAAAGGCTTGGTTTTCAAGTGGTTAGAAGAGTGGGTGATGTGTTGCTAAAATTGAGCATAAAATGCCAGGACTGTTCAAACACCCCCCAAATTACCCCTTTTTGGAAAGTAGACACCCAAAGCTATTTGCTGAGAGGCATATTGAGTCCATGGAGTATTTTATATTTTGCCCTAAGTTTCAGGAAAATGACAATTTGTTTTTTTTTTTTTTTACACAAAGTTGTCACTAAATAATATATTGCTCACGCATGCCATGGGTATATGTGAAATGACACCCCAAAATACATTCGGCTGCTTTTCCGGAGTACAGGGATACCCCATGTGTGAGACTTTTTGTCAGTCTAGCCGCATACAGGACCCGGAAAACCTATCCGCACCTTCTGGCTTTCTAAGGGCGTAAATTGTTGATCTCACTCCTTACTACCTATCACACTTTTGAAGGCCATGAAATGCCAAAATGGCACAAAACCCCCCTAAATGACCCCATTTTGCAAAGTAGACACTCCAAGCTATTAGATGAGAGGCATGATGAGTCCATGGAATATGTTATATTTTGCCATAAGTTTCAGGAAAATTATTATTTTTTTTTTTTTTTTTTACACAAAGTTGTCAGTAAATGATATAATGCTCACACATGCCATGGGTATATGTGAAATGACACCCCAAAATACATTCTGCTGCTTCTCCTGAGTACAAGGATACCCCATGTGTGAGACTTTTATGCAGTCTAGCCGCGTACAGGACCCGGAAAACCACTCCCCACCTTCAGGCTTTCTAAGGGCGTAAATTGTTGATCTCACTCCTTACTACCTATCACACTTTTGAAGGCCATGAAACGCCAAGATGGCACAAAACCCCCCCAAATGACCCCATTTTGCAAAGTAGACACTCTAATCTATTTGCTGAGAGGCATGGTGAGTATTTTGCATCTCTCATTTTTTTTGGAAAATGAAGAAAAAACAGGAAAATGCATTTTTTTTCCTCTTTTTTCAATTTCCAAAACTTTGTGACAAAAAGTGAGATCTGCAAAACACCCAACATGCCTCTCTGCAAATAGCTTAGGGTGTCTACTTTCCGAAAAGGGGTCATTTGGGGGGGGGGGGGGTTGTGCTGTCTTGGCATTTCATGGCCTCCGAAACTGTGATAGGTAGTCAGGAGTGAAATCAACAATTTACGCCCTTGGAAAGCCTGAAAGTGGGGGTTGGCTTTCGAGGACCTGTACTCGGCTAGACTGCAAAAAAGTCTCACACATGTGGTATCCCTGTACTCAGGAGAAGCAGCAGAATGTATTTTGGGGTGTCATTTCACATATACCCATGGCATGTGTGAGCAATATATCATTTAGTGACAACTTTGTGTAAAAAAACAAAAAAAAAAATAATAATAATATATTTCCCGGAACTTGTGGCAAAATATAAAATATTCCATGGACTCACCATGCCTCTCAGCAAATAGCTTGGGGTGTCTAATTTGCAAAATGGGGTCATTTGGGGGGGTTTTGTGCTATGTTGAAATTTCAGGGCCTCCGAAACTGTGATGGGTAGTCAGGAGTGAAATCAACAATTTACGCCATTAGAAAACCTAAAGATGGAGATTCATTTTCGGGGTCCCGTACACAGCTAGGCTCCCAAAAAGTCTCACACATGGGGTATCCCCATACTGAGGAGAAGCGGCAGAATGTATTTTGGGGTGTCATTCCACATATACCCATGTCATGTGTGAGAAATTTATCTTTTAGTGACAACTTTGTGTTAAAAAAAAAAATAAATAAATAAATTGTAATTTTCCCAAAACTTGTGGCAAAATATAAAATATTCCATGGACTCACCATGCCTCTCAGCAAATAGCTTGGGGTGTCTACTTTGCAAAATGGGGTCATTTGGGGGGTTTTGTGCTATCTTGAAATTTCAGGGCCTCCGAAACTGTGATGGGTAGTGAGGAGTAAAATCAAAAATTTACGCCATTAGAAAACCTAAAGATGGAGATTGATTTTCGGGGTCCCGTACACAGCTAGGCTCCCAAAAAGTCTCACATATGTGGTATCCCTGTACTCAGGAGAAGCAGCAGAATATATTTTGGGGTGTAATTACACATATACCCATGGCATGTGTGAGAAATTTATCTTTTAGTGACAACTTTGTGTTAAAAAAAAAATTTTTTTTTTTTTATTCATTTTTCAAACACCTGTGACAAAAAAATGAAATATTCAATGAGCTCAACATGCCTCTCAGAACATTCCTTAGGATGTCTACTTTCCAAAAAGTGGTAATTTGGGGGGGTCTTGTACTGCCCTGCCATTTTAGCACTTCATGAATTGAGATAGGCAGTCAGAAATTAAAGCTGCGTAAAATTTCAGTATTTACACCATAGTTTGTAGACGCTATAACTTTTGCGCAAACCAATAAAAATACGCTCATTGAATTTTTTTTTGTCAAAGACATGTAGCTAAATATATTTTGGCCAAAAAAAATGACATAAATTGAGTATATTGGATATTTTTTAAAAGACAAAGTTGAAAATGTCATTTTTTTGCAAAATTTTCGCTCTTTTTTTATTAATATCGCAAAAAATAAAAAGCGCAGAGGTGATCAAATACCACCAAAAGAAAGCTCTGTTTGTGGGAAAAAAAGGACGTAAATTTAGTTTGGGTACCACATTGCATGACCGCACAATTGTCAGTTAAAGTCGCACAGTGCCGAAGCACAAAAAGTGGTCTGGACGGAAGACATTAAAATCCTCCGGTTGTAAAGTGGTTAATAAAATTGATGTTTTTAAAAAATGTCTAAAATCCCTATTATGGTTTTTACTTGATACCCAATCAGTGCCCTTAAAGTCCCAAAAATAGGGGAACTCCCACTTTGTTTGTAGGGGGCTAGTAAAAGGGGCAGCTGCAGTCAGGTGGGCTGGCAGTGCCTGAAAAGGTGGTGCTGGGATCAGTAGCCACAGGGATATAAGCTGGACTCTGACTTTTTGCTACACACTTAAATGGGGCCTTGGGTGCCTGCCTGCAAAGGGCTATTACTTCTAAATCTGAGTGCCTTTGTCAGATCCACAAAACAGTGTGCTAACTGTAGTTCTGCAAGCAAGCTAGTGCTGGAGGAAGAAAAGGAATGTATATAGACTGTATATAGGAAAGTCATCTCTTAAGTTGGCTGAAGTCAAGTGGGCATCCCGTAATTTCCCTACCCCTATCCAAGTTCTAATCTCTCAATAAACAACAAAAACAAAGCACTGGATTGTTCTCTGACTCAAGTTTGCCTGTGAAAATTTGGTGTGCCTGGCTGTGCTGGTTGGGAAATCCCATTTTTACTTGTGCCTCTTAAGGGGGTGCGCTACAAAAAGATGTTACCCCCTTCCTGACAAGGGCATTTTTTTGCTTATCAGCACTGCGCTACTTTAACTGGTTATTGCATAGTCTTGCGACACTGTACCCAAATTAAATTTATATTAAGCTTTCTTTTGGTGGTATTTGATTAGGTTTTTTAATTTTTTGTACTACTAACAAAAAAAGACCGAACATTTTGAAAAAAAAAACAATATTTTTTGCTTTCTGCTATAAAACATATCCAATAAAAAAATGTAAAAAATCTAATTTCTAATTTCTTTTGTATTCTGCTTCATGTCTGGTAAAAAAAAAATCCCAATAAGTGTATATCAACCGGTTTGTGTGAAAGTTATAGCATCTATAGCAATGGTATATATACTGGAATTTCTTTTTTTTTTACTACTAATGTCATCAATCAGCGACCTGTAGTGAGACAGTGATAGTATGGTGGGCAATCTCACACTAACTGATGCTGGGGGCAGGGCCGGTGCAAGGATTTCTGCCTACACAAGCGAAGCTCTATTTTGGCGCCCCCCCAACGGCCACCCACCTCCCTTGCAAAAATGTTTTTCAATGATTTTTTAATATAAAAAAACACACTAATTTGTGCTTTTGTTAAGTGCATTTTTATTAACGGTTTAACAAAATAAGTTATACAAAACAAATTTTTTACCAATAAGTGCAGGAAATAGTGCAAACAGACTTGTAGAAGTGCAGGAAATAGTACTGCACACAAACAGTACAACACTAAAATGGCCTATTCAAGGCAAAATATTACCATTAAATTAACATTACCATTTACCAATGAGCAAAAATGCAGGAAATAGTGCAAACAGACTTGTAGAAGTGAAGGAAATAGTACTGCACACAAACAGTACAACACTAAAACGGCCTATTCAGCGTGCCCCCTTTCAATGCACAGTGACCAGCGTGACCCCTTTCAATGCCCAGAGACCAGCATGCCCCCCTTTCAATGCACAGTGACCAGCGTGCCCCCTTTCAATGCACAGTGACCAGCGTGCCCCCTTTCAATGCAGAGAGACCAGCGTGCCCCCTTTCAATGCAGAGAGACCAGCGTGCCCCCTTTCAATGCACAGTGACCAGCGTGCCCCCTTTCAATGCACAGTGACCACCAGCATGCCCCCCTTTCAATGCAGAGAGACCAGCGTGCCCCCTTTCAATGCACAGTGACCAGCATGCCCCCTTTCAATGCACAGTGACCAGCACTGCGTGCCCCCCTTTCAATGCACAGTGACCAGCGTGCCCCCCTTTCAATGCAGAGAGACCAGCGTGCCCCCTTTCAATGCACAGTGACCACAGCATTGCCCACAATCATTGCAGAGTGCCAGTCACAGCATTTCCCCCAATCATTGCAGAGTGCCAGCTACAGCATTGCCCCCAATCATTGCAGAGTGCCAGCCACAGCATTGCCCCTAATCATTGCAGAGTGCCAGCCACAGCATTGCCCCTAATCATTGCAGAGTGCCAGCCACAGCATTGCCCCCAATGATTGCAGAGTGCCAGCCACAGCATTGCCCCCAATGATTGCAGAGTGCCAGCCACAGCATTGCCCCCAATGATTGCAGAGTGCCAGCCACAGCATTGCCCCCAATCATTTCAGAGTGCCAGCCACAGCATTGCCCCTAATGATTGCAGAGTGCCAGCCACAGCATTGCCCCTAATGATTGCAGAGTGCCAGCCACAGCATTGCCCTCAATGATTGCAGAGTGCCAGCCACAGCATTGCCCCCAATGATTGCAGAGTGCCAGCCACAGCATTGCCCCCAATGATTGCAGAGTGCCAGCCACAGCATTGCCCCCCAATCATTGCAGAGTGCCAGCCACAGCATTGCCCCCAATGATTGCAGAGTGCCAGCCACAGCATTGCCCCCAATGATTGCAGAGTGCCAGCCACAGCATTTACCCCAATGATTGCAGAGTGCCAGCCACAGCATTGCCCCCAATGATTGCAGAGTGCCAGCCACAGCATTGCCCCCAATTGCAGAGTGCCAGCCACAGCATTGCCCCCAATTGCAGAGTGCCGGCCACAGCATTGCCCCCAATTGCAGAGTGCCAGCCGAGTCACAGCATTGCCCCCAATTGCAGAGTGCCAGCCACAGCAATGCCCCCAATTGCAGAGTGCCAGCCACAGCATTGCCCCCAATTGCAGAGTGCCACTGCCAGCCACAGCATTTCCCCCAATTGAAGAGTGCCAGCCACAGCATTGCCCCCAATTGCAGAGTGCCAGCCGAGCCACAGCAATGCCCCCAATTGCAGAGTGCCAGCCACAGCAATGCCCCCAATTGCAGAATGCCAGCCACAGCATTGCCCCCAATTGCAGAGTGCCAGCCACAGCATTGTCCCCAATTGCAGAGTGCCAGCCACAGCATTGTCCCCAGTTGCAGAGTGCCAGCCACAGCATTTCCCCCAATTGCAGAGTGCCAGCCACAGCAATGCCCCCAATTGCAGAGTGCCAGCCACAGCATTGCCCCCAATTGCAGAGTGCCAGCCACAGCATTGTCCCCAATTGCAGAGTGCCAGCCACAGCAATGCCCCCAATTGCAGAGTGCCAGCCACAGCATTGTCCCCAATTGCAGAGTGCCAGCCACAGCATTGCCCCCAATTGCAGAGTGCCCCTGCCAGCCACAGCATTGCCCCCAATTGCAGAGTGCCAGCCACAGCATTGCCCCCAATTGCAGAGTGCCAGCCACAGCATTGCCCCCAATTGCAGAGTGCCAGTCGAGCCACAGCATTGCCCCCAATTGCAGAGTGCCAGCCGAGCCACAGCATTGCCCCAAATTGCAGAGTGCCAGCCAGCCACAGCATTGCCCCAAATTGCAGAGTGCCAGCCAAGCCACAGCATTGCCCCAAATTGCAGAGTGCCAGCCAGCCACAGCATTGCCCCAAATTGCAGAGTGCCAGCCAGCCACAGCATTGCCCCAAATTGCAGAGTGCCAGCCAGCCACAGCATTGTCCCCAATTGCAGAGTGCCAGCGATCCCCCCGCGAGACCCATGCACTTACCTCATGGACGGTCTTGCAGTCGCAGCTTCTCTTCAGTCCCCGGCTCCCCGCGTCTCCGAGTGCTCAGTTCTCCCGCGGCGCCTTCTCCTCGTCCAATGGCACGGTGTTTGCCTCTCGGCCAATCAGGAAGCGGGAGGACCCGCTCCCTGATTGGCCAGGAGGAGGATCCGTGTGACAATAGCGAATTCTCATTCGCTATTGTCACAGAATGGGCGGGTCGGGGCGCACTGCTCCGCCCACCGGCCACCACGTCTGCCCGAGCGCTGGACATTTAATTGTAAATTGCGGCAACTCCGGATAATAAAGTAGTTTAAAAAAAAAAAAAAAAAAAAAAGGTTATTTTTTCCGCCCCATCGCCGGCTGCGGACCTGCCCGCCCCAAGCGGCCGCTTGGTCCGCCTTGTGGTTGCGCCGGCCCTGGCTGGGGGGGGGGGACTGCCACTGACATCACCAGTGACACTAATACAGCGATCAGTGCTAATAATATAAACTGTCACTGTACTAATGACACTGGCTGGGAAGGGATTAACATTTAGGGGCAATCAAATGGCTAACTGTGTGCTAACAATGTTTACTGTATGTGCTGTGTAATGTTTTCACTAATCAATGTGCCGGATTTTACTCCCTGCATTGCTGGGAGAAGAAATAGGGCACATCACCGCTGACAGAAGAGAGCTCTGTGTTGTTTACTAACACAGAGCCCTCTGCGGTTATTCACTTAGATGATCAGTTGGTGCCAGCCATAAATCATTGGCTTGGACCCGCTGTTCAGCTTCTGCTGCAGCAAACAGCAGCACAGCTGGGGTGGTGCATGTGCGCCCCCTACCCGGAAAAAGCAGCTCACATACATGTACGAGATCCAGTGCAGGGAGGCCAGTATATCTACATTAGGCGGTCCCCAATTGGCACATGCCTCAAAACTATTTTCATTTAACATTCCAACCTTCTGGCTTAACCACTTCTGGACCGGAAGGTTTTACCTCCTTAATGACCAGGCCATTTTTTGCGATACGGCACTGCATTACTTTAACTGACAATTGTGCGGTCGTGCAATGCTGTACCCAAATAAAACTGATGTCCTTTTTTCCCCACAAATAGAGCTTGCTTTTGGTGGTATTTGATCACCTCTGCAATTTTTTTTGTTGTGCTATAAACAAAAATAGATCGACAATTCTGAAAAAAAAAAACAATATTTTTTACTTTGTGCTATATAACATTCCCAATAAAAAAAATGATAAATTAAATCTTTTCATCATTTTAGGCCAATTTGTATTCTGCTACATATTTTTGATTAAAAAAAATCCCAATAAGCGTATATTAATTGGTTTGCACAAAAGTTATCGCGTCCACAAACTAGGGGAATTCTTTTTATTTTACTAGTAATTGCGGCGATCAGCGATTTTTTGCGGGACTGCGACGTTGCCGGTGACAGATCAGACACCTAACTGACATTTTTGACACTTTTGGGGGGACCAGTGACATTACTACAGACCACCATTCTGTCTCCACGGGGAGTGTTTGCGGGTGCCTGGCATCACGTCGTTTTGCGGGACAGAGTCGACCTGCTGCAGTAAAACTACAGTGGCTGGTTGGCAAGTGGTTAAGAAAACACTTTAAAAAAAAAGAAAAACTGTAATCAATTGCAACTGTTTTGACAGATCAAGCAGAGGAAAAAAAATATGGACTCACAAAATTCTGAGGAGAATATTATGGAATTATTAAAATAAAAAACACTACAGTACACCACTAGTGCTTTGTTGCACCAGCTCTGGCTTTTATAACAGCTTGAATTCTCTGAGGCATGGATTTAAGTATTGACAAACAGTATTCTTCATCAATCCGGCTCTAACTTTTTTTTATTGCAATTGCCGGATTAGCTTTGCAGGTTGGAGCATTTTCATGGACCATTTTCTTTCATTTCCACAATAGATTTTCAATTGGATTGAGGTCCAGACTAGGGATGAGCTTCGAGTTTGAGTCCAACGTAAGTTCGACTCGAACATTGGCTGTTCGCTCGTTCGTCGAATGAGGAATAAATGGGCTTCTTCGTGGGAACTTCAAGCTCCCGCATTATCATGGACTCTGACCTCTGATTCCAATTCCAATAAAATCACCTAGCTGGCCAGGAGATTCAAACCTCAACCATCTCAATTGCAAGCCTGGTATTCTACCACCTACACCACCGTCAAGCCTGCTTAGGGTGAACACACTCTCTAACTTCTATCTCATCCACTGTGTGTAGGGTGAGATAGAGGTTAGTTAGTTAGTTAGGCAGGGAGAGTGTGTTCAGCCTAAGCCTGCTTGATGGTGGCATAGGTGGTAGTATACCAGGCTTGCAATTGTGAGGTTGTGGGTTCGAATCCCAATGCCAGCAGGTGATTTATAAGTGGAATTCTATAGGTAATAATACATTGCTGGTAGGGAGGGAGATTTTTGCTTTTTACAGTTTGTTGAGACCAGATAGTGCAGTGTATACCACAAAGTTTATATATATATATATATATATATATAAGCACTTCAGTTTATATCAGTTTATGTCAGTATTGCTGAAAAAAACGGTGTGAGGTCCCCCCCAGTCCATACCAGGCCCCTTGGGTCTGGTATAAATTTTAAGGGGAACCCCACGTCATAATTAAAAAAAAATGGTGTGGGGTTCCCCCTAAAATCCATACCAGACACAGACTGGCTTGCCACGATGGGGTTGGGGGCGCGTGAGCAACCCCCCTGAACCATACCAGGCCACATGCCCTCAACATGGGGGGTTGGTGCTTTGGGGAAGGGAGGCTCTGCCCGCCCCACCCCAAAGCACCTTGCCCCCATGTTGATGAGGACAGGGGTCTCTTCCCGACAACCCTGGGCTGTGGTTGTGGGGGTCCACGGGGGGAGGCTTATCAGAATCTGGAAGCCCCCTTTAACAAGGGGGCCCCCATTCACCCAAAAAGTGTACAAAAAAAATAAAGACAAAAGCCAATTTTGGACAAGTCCTTTATTAAAAAATAAAAAAATTGTGTCCCTGATGATCAATCGCCCGCCCGAAAAATAGAAAAAAAAAAAGACCCTCCTGCTTCTTCAGACGCTTCCCGCGCTATGAGCTGTTTTGAGTTTGACACCTCTTTTATAGGGATCTGATGTCACAAGCCGCCCCACAATGCACTGCTCAGGTGCAATGAATAATTTACACGGCATCAGTAATTTATTCACTGCACTTGAGCTGTGCATTGTGGGACGGCTTGTGACGTCATATCCCTATAAAAGAGCTGTCAAACTCAAAACAGCTCATAGCGCGGAAAGCGTCCGAAGAAGCAGGAGCTTTTTTTTTTCTATTTTTCGGGTGGGCAGGTGGGCGGGCGACTGATCAGCGGGGGACACTATTTTTTTATTTTTATTTTTTAATAAAGGACTTGTCCAAAACTGCCTTTTGTCTTTATTTTTTTTGTACACTTTTTGTAGTTTTGAATTTTCAATCACATGGGGGGAGGGCCGGGATCTGTGGGCCCCCTTGTTAAACAGGGCTTCCAGATTCCGATAAGCCTCCCCCCTGCAGACCCCCACAACCACAGCCCAGGGTTGTGGGGAAGAGACCCCTGTCCCCATCAACATGGGGGCAAGGTGCTTTGGGGGTGGGGGGGGGCAAAGCCCCCCTGCCCCAAAGCACCCACCCTTCCATGTTGAGGGCATGTGGCCTGGTATGGTTCGGGGGGGTGCTCGCTCGCCCCCACCCCCATCCTGGCCAGCCAAGCTTTGTGCTTGGATAAGGGTCTGGTATGGATTTTAGGGGGAACCTCATGCCATTTTTCTTTTTTCATTTTGGCGTGGGGTTTCCCTTAAAATCCATACCAGACCCGAGGGGCCTGGTATGGATTCTGGGGGGACCCCATGCTGCTTTTCTCATTTTTTTATCTGTATTGCCGGGAGCCGGCAAGTTTAAATGACATTTTCTTCCTTTAGAAATGTCAGTATTGCTGCAGAAGCTCCATACATTGCACAAATGCGCCACTTTACAGGCACATTAAGGCCTGCTCCTGTAAAAACGATTGTTTTAAAAAAAAATTTTTGCATTGATTCATGTCTCCCAAGGCAGTACCCAGGTCCCCATAAACTTTTTTGGGCCAATAACTTGCATTTAAGCCTTTAAAATTAGGACTTTTGATTTTTCTTGTTCGTGTCCCATAATCTTTAATAGAGTTTGCATGTTCGCTAGAACATTTCCCCTGTTCGAGATGTTCTTGTGTGAACCGAACAGGGGGGTGTTTGGCTTATCACTAGTCCAGACTATCTGCAGGCAATGCCATTGACATTATATATCTTTCTTGAAGGAAAGTTTTCACGGCTTTTGCCCTATAGTATGATGCATTATCATCCTGAAAAATTATGTCATCATCACCAAACATCCTTTCAATTGACAGAATAAGAAAAGTGTCCAAAATCTCAATATAAACGCGTGCATTTATTGAAGATTTAATGACTGTCATGTCCCCTGTACCTTTACCTGACATACAACCCATATCATCAATGATTGTGGAAATTTGCATGTTTTCTTCAGGCAGTCGCCTTCATACATTTCTTGTTAAATAGTTTTTATTAAGATTATTTCAAATAGTAACAAACAGGGAAATGAAATCACAATAATAACAGAGGAAAGCAAACTCATAAAACATTGATATTATGGCCAGTAGCACATAGGTGCAGTTATGTAATCTAACTTCATGCCCATGTAGATAAGCCATTACAGCATTAACTACTTGCCTTCTGTGCACTTAAACACCCTTCCCATCCAGACCAATTTTTAGCTTTCAGTGCTCGCACGCTTTGAATGACAATTGCGCGGTCATGCTACACTGTACCCATATAAAATTTTTATCATTTTTTTCACACAAATAGAGCTTTCTTTTGGTGGCATTTAATCATCTCTGGGTTTTTTATTTTTTATAAAAAAAAAAGAAAAAAGACAGAAAATTTTGAAAAAAAAAAGTTTTTCGTATTTTTTGCGAGTAAATTTTGAAAATAAATAAATTTTTCTCCTTCACTGATGTGCGCTGATGAGGCGGCACTGATGGGCACTGATAGGCTGCACTGATGGGCACTGATGAGGTGGTACTTATGGGCACTGCTGAGGTGGCACTTATGGGCACTGATGAGGTGGCACTGATGAGGAGGTACTAATATGCCGCACTGATGAGCACTGATAGGCGGCACTGATGAGCACTGATAGGCGGCACTGCTGGGCACTGAGAGGTGGCACTGACGGGCACTGAGAGGTGGCACTGACGGGCAGCACTGATGGGCACTGGCGGGCGGCACTGATGGGCACTGGCGGGCGGCACTGATGGGCACTGGCAGGCAGCACTGATGGGCACTGGCGGGTGGCACTGATGGGCACTGGCGGGTGGCACTGATGGGCAGCACTGATGAGCAGCACCATCAGTGCCCACACTCAGTGCCCATAGTGCTGCCAGTCAGTGCTCATCAGTGCCTAGATGAGCAGGCACTGATGGGCACTGACTGGCAGCACTATGGGCACTGATTGTGTGCACTGATGGGGGGCACTGATGGTGGGCACTGTGGGCATTGAAGGTGTGTTTGGTGTACCTCTGGTAATCAGGGCACTGGTGATCGGTGCCCTGATTACTTTTTTCTGTGTCCCCGGCGCTGTGCAGCTCTCCCTCCTTCCTCACACGCAGGCTCTGTGTGAGGAAGGAGCGCCGGCGATGAGAGATGATCTCATATGTTTACATATGAGATCATCTCTCATTGGACGGCTTGATCACGTGGTGAATGGCCGCTGTGATTGGCCATTCACCACGATCTGTGATCGGCTGTGTCCAAGGGACACGGCCGACACAGATTCCCCCCGATGCGCGCTCGCGGGAGCGCGCGGGGGGCGTGTCACTGGGAAGCCGTTTAAAAACGGCCTCCCGAAAATTCGAGTCCGCGCTGCAGCCGTATATAGGCTGTAGCGCGGACGGCAGGAGGTTAAGCAATCCAAATATACGAATAGCATTAATACTTATAAGATGGGGTCGCTGATGGCCATTCTCTAATAGGGCCACCCCCAACCCCCTTTAACACCCCAAATGGGTACACACTGTTTCCAGTTGGGGGTAGACCCTCTGACAACTAAACATACGCAGACAACCATATATTAGATTGACATGTACATAGTTCTACAAGGTGTTATTTGTGACACTAACAGAGAATACATGAAAGGTAAAGTAAAAGGGAATACTCTTTGGTAGTAAATCAAAGCAGGCTAATTGGGCTTGAGACCAGGAGCGGCATTAGGATGCTTTAACCAGTGAATCCATTGTTTGCTAAATCATAGTCATTCTATGATCTTTAACAGCTAGTAACTTGTCAAAATGACATTGTGTGTTTACCCGTGAAGTAAGAAGTTCCTGAATTTTTGGTGACTCAGGGGATTTCCAATGGTGAGTGATGGTCAATCTAGCAGCAAACAAGATGTGGAGTACTATAGTCTGGTACTTCAGAGGGATCAGATCTATTCCCAAGTTCAAAAGTGCCAAAGCCGGCCAGATAGAGAAGGTCGTGCCCAGAAAAACTCCAAGCAAAACCTCCACTTCCTTCCAAAAGGGTGGAACAAAGGTGCAATCCCAAAGGATATGATACAGTGTTCCTACCTTATTGCACCGTCTCCAACACAACGCACTGGAGGAGGGATAAATTTTAGATAGCCTATGAGGCGTTAAGTACCATCCATGGTATATTTTCAGAAATTGTTCTCAATGATCAATACATTTAGACAATTTATAGTTGACCGTGATGTCCTTATGCCATTGTGAATCTGTAAAGGTCAATTGGAATTCAGATTCCCATTTAGTCCTACTTGGGCCCAATGAAGGTGCTTGGGTATTCATATACAAGTTGTAAAAAAAAGATATGCCCCGTGTGCCAGATATAGTGTGGCCCCTAAGGAAGTCCCATGCCGTAGCAGGGATGGATAACTGGAAGGCGAGTTTGTTAGTTTTGTGAAAATGGCGAATTTGTGCAGTTTTAAAGCAGTCTGCGGGGAGAGAGCTATCCTTAACGCTGAGCCAATAGTTGTGGCCATTCTTTTTCCAATCTAACATCGAGAAAGATGGAATGATCCATTTGCAAGCCCCCAATGGAATATCTAAATTACGCCTTTCAAGGGTCTGATGGCGAATGGACAGTAAGGATCGCCAGGCAGTTAGTGTGGCCATAATAGTAGGATGATGGATGCGGTGGGTCGAGGAGGACAAGGATGAGACAGCTAATAGTGCCCCTAGATCCTGGTGCACTAGAAGGGATCTCTCCATGAAAACCCAAAGTTTGTCCGGTGGTTCCTGTAGCCAATATTGCATTTGGTCAAGGAGTGAGGCGGTATGATAAAAGGGGATGTTGGGGAGCCCCGCGCCTCCGCGGGTTCTCTGGCTCACCAGCGTTTTAAGGGCTATTCTCTGTCTTTTGCCAGACCATATCAAGGTCCTAAGAAGGGTATTACATTTCGCAAAGAAACTAGATGGTAGTGATATTGGGAGGGTGCAGAAAAAATATAAGTTTGGGAAGAAGCTGCATCTTAAATGCAGCCATTTTACCTAGCCAGGATAGTTGTGCTTTATTTATCTGCTTCATATCATGTTCTATGTTACGGAGTAGAGGCGGGAAATTAGCCTCATATAGTTCAGAGGTGGATGGTGTCAGCTGGATGCCTAGAGAGGAAATGGTGCTTTGTTCCCATTGAAAGGGGAATTGAGCTTTCAAATGGGCCAAGTTATCTGAATGGGTTAAATAAAGTGGGAGTGCTTGGCATTTGGTTGCGTTAAGTTTGTAGTATGATACTTGGCCAAAGGTGTCTATTACTTGTTGAACTTGGGCGAGAGATGTTTGTGGATCGGAAAGCGACAGAATAACGTCGTCTGCAAAAAGCCCTATTTTGTGCTCCTGGTTACCTATTGTTATCCCTCTAATAAGAGTGTCTGCTCTAATAGCTGCCGCTAACGGCTCGATGGCTAAAGTGAATAGGATTGGGGACAACGGACAGCCCTGTTGGGTGCCGTTGGAAAGGTCAAAAGGTCAAAAGGTCAAAAGATCTAGATAAAGAACCAGAGGTAAATACCTTTGCAGAAGGGTTTTTGTATAAGGTCATTATGGCAGAGTAAAGCCGGCCTGAAATGCCGAATTTATATAACACTCTGTCCAGGTACTGCCAATGGACCCAATCAAAAGCCTTTTCCGCATCCAAACTAAGGAGCACGGAAGGCAATTGACGGGTCCCAGCCTGGTGAATTAAACTAATCATCCTCCTAGTGCTGTCCGGTGCTTGTCTGCCTTTAACAAAGCCGACCTGTTCAGGACTTATAAGAGTCGGGGTAACTTCCGAGAGCCTATTTGCACATCAGAATCTAGTAAAGATATAGGCCGGTAGTGTTGAGGGAGAGTGGGGTCTTTCCCCGGTTTCGGTAGAGTAATAATAATAGCTTCCATAATTTCCTTGGGAAATTGCTCAGTGGAGACTGCCTCATTAAAAAAATTAGACAAGTGAGGAGTGAGAATGTCTGAGAACGCTTTATAATACTCTGAGGACAGGCCGTCTGCACCTGGCGCTTTATGGGATGGAAGATCTTTAATTACCTTGGTGATTTCTTGAGGGTCTATTTACTAATTCTAGGGTCGATGCATCTATTGCGGGTAACCTCAATTTGTCCAAGAAAGTGTTAATTTCCTCTAGAGAGGGCTGATGTACACCAGGGTCCTCCCGCAAATTATACAATGAGGAGTAGTAATCGCTAAAGTTCTGTGCTATGTCATGTGGGCTAATAGCCAAGGTACCTTTGGCGTGATGAGCCAGTTGGGAGATCCGGGTTCTAGTGCGTTGTTGATGCAACTGTCTGGCTAACCATTTCCCTGCTTTGTTTCTCTGGGAATAGGAGGATGCTTTTAATTTCAGGATATACCTATCATGATTATCTAACAGGGCCAATCTAAGATCAGATCTAACTTTAGTGAGTTCTGCCAGTAACGAGTCCTGTAAATTAATTTTATGCAAATTCTCCAGCCGAGCAATCTCCGCCAGAAGAGACAATATACAGTGCCTTGCGAAAGTTTTTGACCCCCTTGAACTTTGCGACCTTTTGCCACATTTCAGGCTTCAAACATAAAGATATAAAACTGTAATTTTTTGTGAAGAATCAACAAGTGGGACACAATCATGAAGTGGAACGAAATTTATTGGATATTTCAAACTTTGTTAACAAATAAAAAACTGAAAAATTGGGCGTGCAAAATTATTCAGTCCCTTTACTTTCAGTGCAGCAAACTCTCTCCAGAAGTTCAGTGAGATTCTCTGATTGATCCAATGTTGACCTAAATGACTAATGATGATAAATAGAATCCACCTGTGTGTAATCAAGTCTCCGTATAAATGCACCTGCACTGTGATAGTCTCAGAGGTCCGTTTAAAGCGCAGAGGGCATCATGAAGAACAAGGAACACACCAGGCAGGTCTGAGATACTGTTGTGGAGAAGTTTAAAGCCGGATTTGGATACAAAAAGATTTCCCAAGCTTTAAACATCCCAAGGAGCACTGTGCAAGCGATAATATTGAAATGGAAGGAGTATCAGACCACTGCAAATCTACGAAGACCATGGCCGTCCCTTTAAACTTTCAGCTCATACAAGGAGAAGAATGATCAGAGATGCAGCCAAGAGGCCCATGATCACTCTGGATGAACTGCAGAGATCTACAGCTGAGGTGGGAGACTCTGTCCATAGGACAACTGTGACGAGACCAATCTCGCCCCATTGCATTGGAGGAGCCTGGTTGCCCGCCTGCTGCCTTTGGACTATGGACCAGACTTTAAAAGACTTTGACTCCATGGCGATTAAACTGTATTCGTGGGGTCTGAGTGCCATTCACCTAATAATGTGCACTCAGACCTGAGCTATCTGGGGATATGTAACATGTCTATGTTTAATGTATAAAAAGTAACTTTATATATTTTAAAGCATAATACTGTATTCGGGTCCCCATGTGTGTAATGGAGTCTTGCCTCTATCCTGGAAGCTAAACCTAATTATATATTCCATTGTCTCCAGGATAGAGGTCGCTGTGAAAACTAGCTTTAGCTGCAGAGAGAGGGGGGGATGGTTTCCAGCAGCCCCCTCCTGAATGTCTACTGATTAACTGAGTTGGTTGGGTCTGAAACTATTGATGAACATGTTAATGAGCAGACCTGAGCTATCTGGGGATGTTTTGCTTCTGTGAGTCTGTAATGTGATACATGTCTGCCTGTGTCACAGTCTTTCATTTGGTCCCCTAGGGGAGTGTCCACCAGGTGGGAGACCTGCATAAATACAGGGGCAGGTAGCCCTCAATAAAGAGTCCACTGCTTGAGCCTCACACGGAGCCTTGTCTCGTTCTTGGGGGGACTCACTGTATGCTGTTGGAGACTGATTGCTAGGAGTGTAAGCTGATGTATGCTTTTCCTGTTCATCTGCTAGCAGCTATTCGTGAGGTTCCAGGTTGGAGTGCTATTTTGTATCCAGTTTGGGAGTTTGATGTTCTGCAGTAGCTGTGCCTGTCTCTCAGAAAGGGGCATATCGCCTAAACGGATTTTAACCCCTTGTCTGCTGAAACGGTCCATTACAATTGGTGGCAAGCGGCGGGATCGTTCCTACAGCCAGAAGGACAGCTACAGGAGACACCATTGCTCTGGATTTTACAATTGAGGGCAACGCATGTCCCAGTACAGCGACCCTGACAGCACCAGCATGGAACCAGCAGTGGAGTTTGATGAGGGTGCCATGGATGACCGAGATGCAGTCCGTAAAGGCATCTGGTACCAGGCACTGGGTATGGTGGAATACCAGCGGGGCGAGAGACTCCCCAAGGAAGACCAGCGACTGCAGAAGCGACTAGCCCTGCGGATGCCCTTCCTGGGAGAGCAGCCCCTGGAGGAATGGGTAAAGTAATTGGAGCTCCGGGTATGGCAGGAGATGTGGCTGGAGGATGCCTACCAGGCGCTCTGGTGGTATGGGGCACAGTACCTGCCCTGGACAGCCGAGCATGACAAGCCAGAGGGAGAGGGGTTTGATGGTCCTGGCTTGTTATGGGAGTCTTTTTCAGAGCTGGAGTTTGGGAGCCCTACACAAGCCCGGTTCAGTGATCTCTTAGAGTGGAGGGAGAGCAGGTATGACTGGGACGACACTCACGAAATTGAGCAAGACCTGGTCCACCTGGTGACCCGGGAGATGGAGCTAGAACAGGGCTACCAGCAGCTGTTCCAATACTATGAGAAGGCCAGACCCATTCAGAGGCAGACCCATTCAGAGGGGACGAGATGGTAAAGTTTTATTGGGAAGAACCCCAGGTGGCCGGTAGAGATGGGACCGAGGTCTCTCCACCGGTCCTACAGGGAATTGGGAACCCAGTCTCCATTCCCCAGCGGCAGTGTAAAGTGCAGGGAGAGGAGAGCAGCGTCCTCCCTCCCCAGCGGCAGGCTGAGTTACAGGGGGCAGAGGTAGTTGTTCCTGCCCCCCAGCAGCAAAGTGATATGCCAGGATGGCAGTGTGAAGTACAGGGAGAGGAGAGCAGCATCCTCCCTCCCCAGCGGCTGGCTGAGTTACAGGGGGCAGAGGTAGTTGTTCCTGCCCCCCAGCAGCAGAGTGATATGCCAGGAAGGCAGTGTGAAGTGCAGGGAGAGGAGAGCAGTGTCCTCCCTCCCCAGCGGCAGTGTGATTTTTTGGGAATTGGGAGCCCAGTCTCCATTCCCCAGCGGGAGATACAGCAGGGAATTGGGAGCCCATTCTCCATTCCCCAGCGGCAGTGTGATGTGCCGGGAATTGGGAGCCCAGTCTCCAGTCCCCAGCGGCAGAGTATCCAGCAGGGAATAGAGAGCCCAGTCTCCTTTCCCCAGAAGCAGAACTCTGTATTGGGAGGAGAGACAGTCGGTCTCCCTCCGCAAAGACTGGAAGTATGTATGGGAGAGGAGATTGTTACCACCTCTCCCCAGCAGCGGATCATTAATGGGCAGAGTGTTCTATCGGGAGAGGAGCTTGTTACCCCCTCTCCCCAGCGGCAGCTTAATGTACCAGGGGGAGACTGTAAGCCCCCCACCGGTGCAGATGGGACCGTGGTCTCTGCACTTACCACACAGGGGGTAGGGATGGGCGGTCCTACCCCCCCACGACAGAGCTGTGTATCCAAGGGGGAGACAACCGGTCTCCCCATTCCGCAGCAGAGCTATGCACCTAAGGGGGAGACAGTCCGTCTCCAGCAACCAGGCTCCAACCAGACTACTCCGGTGGTAGTGCTGGCACCAGGACAGAGTACCGCTGGTCTCTGCCCACTCAGCAACCCACCAAGGCAGCCTACCAGTCCCCTACACAGCCGTGGTGAGGCACCTGGACATGGACAAGTTTCTCCTCTACCCAGGTGTAGTGACCATTTATTGTGGGTGGGCTGTACTGTTTTTTCTGCTTTGTGGGTGGGCTGCTGGACTAACAAGGGCACTGACCAGCAGGAGGTCAGGTACCCTGTTAGTCTTTTTGGAAAGGGGGAGAGATGTGACGAGACCAATCTCGCCCCATTGCATTGGAGGAGCCTGGTTGCCCGCCTGCTGCCTTTGAACTATGGACCAGACTTTAAAAGACTTTGACTCCATGGCGATTAAACTGTATTCGTGGGGTCTGAGTGCCATTCACCTAATAATGTGCACTCAGACCTGAGCTATCTGGGGATATGTAACATGTCTATGTTTAATGTATAAAAAGTAACTTTATATATTTTAAAGCATAATACTGTATTCGGGTCCCCATGTGTGTAATGGAGTCTTGCCTCTATCCTGGAAGCTAAACCTAATTATATATTCCATTGTCTCCAGGATAGAGGTCGCTGTGAAAACTAGCTTTAGCTGCAGAGAGGGGGGGGGGTGGTTTCCAGCAGCCCCCTCCTGAGGAATGTCTACTGATTAACTGAGTTGGTTGGGTCTGAAACTATTGATGAACATGTTAATGAGCAGACCTGAGCTATCTGGGGATGTTTTGCTTCTGTGAGTCTGTAATGTGATACATGTCTGCCTGTGTCACAGTCTTTCATTTGGTCCCCTAGGGGAGTGTCCACCAGGTGGGAGACCTGCATAAATACAGGGGCAGGTAGCCCTCAATAAAGAGTCCACTGCTTGAGCCTCACACGGAGCCTTGTCTCGTTCTTGGGGGGACTCACTGTATGCTGTTGGAGACTGATTGCTAGGAGTGTAAGCTGAAGTATGCTTTTTCTGTTCGTCTGCTAGCAGCTATTCGTGAGGTTCCAGGTTGGAGTGCTATTTTGTATCCAGTTTGGGAGTTTGATGTTCTGCAGTAGCTGTGCCTGTCTCTCAGCAAGGGGCATATCGCCTAAACGGATTTTAACCCCTTGTCTGCTGAAACGGTCCGTTACAACAACAATCAGTCGTATACTGCACAAATCTGGCCTTTATGGAAGAGTGGCAAGAAGAAAGCCATTTCTTAAAGATAACCATAAAAAGTGTTGTTTAAAGTTTGCCACAAGCCACCTGGGAGACACACCAAACATGTGGAAGAAGGTGCTCTGGTCAGATGAAACCAAAATCGATCTTTTTGGCAACAATGCAAAACGTTATGTTTGGCGTAAAAGCAACACAGCTCATCACCCTGAACACACCATCCCCACTGTCAAACATGGTGGTGGCAGCATCATGGTTTGGGCCTGCTTTTCTTCAGCAAGGACAGGGAAGATGGTTAAAATTGATGGGAAGATGGATGGATCCAAATACAGGACCATTCTGGAAGAAAACCTGATGGAGTCTGCAAAAGACCTGAGACTGGGACGGAGATTTGTCTTCCAACAAGACAATGATCCAAAACACAAAGCAAAATCTACAATGAAATGGTTCACAAATAAACATATCCAGGTGTTAGAATGGCCAAGTCAAAGTCCAGACCTGAATCCAATCGAGAATCTGTGGAAAGAACTAAAAACTGCTGCTCACAAATGCTCTCCATCCAACCTCACTGAGCTTGAGCTGTTTTGCAAGGAGGAATGGGCAAAAATGTCAGTCTCTCGATGTGCAAAACTGATAAAGACATGTAAAAACGCCTGATGCAGGTAAACACTGTATATAGCGTTAAGCCAGGTCAAGTGTTTTTAAGCTGCAGTAATTGGATTTGGGAGTGGAAAATAGAAGAGGGCTGCTAAACGCTAACGCAGTTAAACGCGCATAAACGCCAATGCAAACGCTTTTAAAAGCATGTTTTTACAGGTGCTTTTTCTTGGCATCTGTACTGGCTTTGCAGCTCGTTATTTTTAATGCCCTGTGTGCATGAGGCCTTACAATGCAAATGACAAGCTGATGTGAACAAGTGAATTTAGATTCCTGGCAGGGATGCTGCAAAAAACAAATAAAATCAGTTAATTTTGAAAGTATTATATGGATGTGGAAGCCCTAGTAATGCAGACACAAGAGAAGCAAAATAGCAGTAATAGCATAGGATATAACACAGCTGGCAATGATCAGAATGGTACAATTAATCTTTTCAGCTCCAAGCAACTGAGTGTTTCCAGTGCCCTGAAGCTCTTGCCAAGGTTGGGTATACAGAAGCCGGTGCTAGTGAGAACAGTTTTATTAATAAACACCGTGAACAGATGAATGCTGTTTCCTAAAAAATCTTATTAAGTTTAAAGCCCTGATAAAGTTCTATTGCCTTTTTGAATTTTCCCAACTGATCACTAGATATCCCCCCTCCATCTCCTTAAAGGATAAGTTCACCTTTTCAAAAAAATTATAAATGCACATCTTTTTCAGGTAAAAAAAATGTATATTTATTCTTTTTTTATTGGGAGCCTTCGAAGCATTGCACCCACGATCAGCAGATCGCGGGTACTATGTATTGCTCTTGCAGACTCTGTGCGGTTGATTTACTAAAAGCAAATAGACTGTGCACTTTGCAAAGTGCAACTGCTCCAAAGCTTAGTAAATCATGTGCAAGGAAATAAAAAGAAAAAAAAAACAGCATTTTTGCTTGCACATGATTGCATGATGGAAGTCAGCAAAGCTTCTGCTCATTTACAAAGCACTTTGCAAAGTACACAGTCTATTTGCCTTTAGTAAATCAACCCTGGTGTGTAAACTGTGTGCTCATACCTCGTACGAGCATTCCTGTGAGAATTACATGCGGTGTCTCTGGGGTGCGAATTGAGCCAAAGATTTGTAAGGCTACAATCGCAAGGCATTCGTACTAAACTCATGCAGGATAATTTTTTGTCCGCACCAGAATTGGATCGCATTGGTATTCACACCCATTGCACTACATTTTGCAAACAGATTTAGCGGTGTTGTTAACCGAACATACACTCCCCAATCATTTTGCATGACAGGGTTGCGATTTTGATGCGGTGCGGAATCCGCAGAAAAATTTGCTGTGAATTCTCACCGCATCTAGTGTGAACTGAGGCTCAATGAACTACCACAGTGCTCAACAGTGCCGTGGTAGTTCCTGGGGGAGGGGGGGGGTATCTGGTGCATTTAATAACATGTTACATGTTACACCCTGAATATGGGTGTAACATGTATCATACTATGAAATGTGAACGTACCCTTTAAGCCTGGACTCACACGCATTCCTGTGCAAATCATATGCAATGTCTGTGCAGTGCGATTTGAGCTATTCATTTTGTATGGCTCGAAACCCATCGCACAAGCACAAAAAAGGTGCAGGACCCTTTTTTAGATCCACTGGAATCGGATCGCATGGACAAAATGGGATTGCTTTGCGGTGGAGGGAAATGTAGCATATCTTGTGCGTTTCCCGCATCACATCAGTGTGAACTAGGGCTTAGGTGAGAGGGAGGGTTGGAGATAAGGGGGGGCATAGGTTAGAGGGGGGACATAGGTGAGAGGGAGGGTTGGTGAGAGGGGGGGTCAGAGGGGATAAGGGGGGACATAGGTGAGAGGGAGGGTTGGTGAGAGGGGGGGTCAGAGGGGATAAGGGGGGGGGGCATAGGTAAAAGGGAGGGTTGGAGAAAAGGGGGGCATTGGACGAGCTTTCTGCATGCTTTCAGGAGGCTAGGCCAGAGGTCCCCCCAGCCCAAGCAGGAGCCAGGACCCCAAAAACAATTCTTTGAAACTGCAGGTAGTTTCCCAGGGCTGCCTCAGCCTTCAGGCTTACTCCGCCAGGAACAAAAGGAAGCTGTTCTAGGCCCCATACTATTTATATCCCCCTCAGCCCCCTGCTGGTCACTTACACTCCTGACCAAGGATGGGCTGAAGAGGCATGAATATGTAGGCCAGGGTCAAAGCTCTTTCACCCACTATATCTCAGTGGAATTCAATGGAATGCAGGGAAAAGTAACTCACTCTGCACCAGCAGAACCAGAAAAGACACTAACAAACAATTACTGCTCTCCCTGATTACAGGGAGGCCAAAAACTAAATGAACCTAACACGGGTCGCCTACTAAGGGGTGCTACACATATGTCCATGTAAACACAATTATGACATATATTGGATATATGAGGTGTTCATTTAGTTATGTTGTCCCCATGCAAGTCACTCATCCAAACTTGGAGGGGGGTGGAATAAAAGTGGACAGGGACTGACACACCAATAGCAATGCACATAGGAGTCCATGATTTTTTTAAAGCTAAATTCCAGGTATAATTTTTTGCATAGTTAATTTTTTGCATATGTAAGTATACATATTTTATACCTGGCTGATCCCTGTGGAAGCTGAGAATCCCTGTAGTAGGCACCACTAGTGCAGCGATCACTGCTGTCTTCTGGGTCCTGTGCTGTGGCTGTCCCTCTGCATAGTGAAAACGGGGTCGGTGAACCTACTTACAGAATGCTTTGCATTTTTATCAGTCAATGCAAAGCATTGTGTAACTGGACGAGGTGGAGTTTATGACGTCATCCAGCCCTTCTCTCCAGCTTTTCAAATCAGAGAATGCCTTGTATTCACTGAAAAAAAAAAAAAAAATTACAAGGTGTTCTTTGAATGGTGGCAGTGCTTAGTGAGCGATCACCTGTGGTCAATAGGCAGTGGAGCCGCCACAGTGATGCCACAATCCCCTCCTTGTCAAATCAGAAAACACCTTGTATTAATTAAGGAAATGGTGCCTGTACCAAGAAAGTGACCTCCTGTGTTCACTTTGGAATTGGGCAGCAGAAGATAACAAGAATCACTGGGGCGGCACAGTGGTGTAGTGGTTAGCACTTTTGCCTAGCAGCAAAAGGGTTGCTGGTTCAAATCCCAACCACGACACTACCTGAATGGAGTTTGCATATTCTCCCAGTTCCTGCGTGGGTTTCCTCCCACACTCCAAAGACATGCTTGTAGGTTGATTGGCTTCTGGCCCTGTACACATGCACAGATTGTTGGCCGTAAATTGTCGGCAAAAGTCCGATCGGCCGATTGTAGGCTTGTTAGTATGATGCTTCCGACAACCAACTGCGACTTTTCGGACGAAAAAAATCTGGTGTGCATGCTATAAACTTTTTGTTGGCCAACAACAGAACGGCCGATTGTTCCTCAGTCAGTACAGATTTCGACAGACAAAAATCAGATGAGCAAGACTGGGCATGCTCAGAGAAGAAAAAACACAGGGAAAGTCAACCATCACTTCTGAAGTTGGTTTTTGTTGGCCAACAAAAGTCCAGTGCAAGTCTAGAGCACATTTCAACCAACAAACAACACTGGACAAAAGACGGCCGATCGATCGGCCAACAATCTGTGCATGTGTACAGGGCTTAAATTGGCCCTACTAATGTGTATGTATGAATGGGAGTTAGGGACCTTAGATTGTAAGCTCCTTGAGGGTAGGGACTGATAAAAATGTATATGTAAAGCACTGCATAAATTGACAGCGCTATATAAGTACCTGAAATAATAATATAAGTCTGGGTCCTGTTGATTTAAATTTTCACTTAAACACATCACAATAACTGACAAAACAAATTTAACTGATTTAACAGAAATATCTTTGCTGTCTTTTTAGCAGTAGTATTACTATGAGAAATATTTTATTACTAAAGTCTAACTTTAACAATTATCTAGCACTGATTTGACGGCAGGTACCACCTAAATTATTTATCTACCTGTAGTTTAGAAATGCTTTCTTGTCTAGTTTATTTGTTCACAGTATGCATAAAAGGATTCCCTTTAGTCTCCAGTCACACTGAATCTGACTTTGAAATTGTGCGACTTTACTTGAAGCTGCACAATTTCAAAGTTGCATGTCAGTGCGATTTCAGGTGCGACCTGGAAGTCATCTGTGCGACTAAGTCATCTATGCAAGTCGCACCTGAACTTACAAAACGTAGTAGTGCAGAAACGACTTACAAAATCGGTGCGACTGCCAATGTAATCATAGTCGCACCGATTTGACCGCTTTTATTGTGGACAAAAGAGTGCAACTTGTTATGCAATTTGAAATGATCAAATCACATGACAAGTCGCACCGGTGTGACCATGAGCATAAGCAGAAGCTAATTGCATCAGATCAAAAGGATTTTTAGGGTTGAAATGTTCACAAAAGAATACCTGAAACTTTTTTTGCGTCTGGCTACAAAGCAGCAATAGATGTTGCATAAACATATTCACCTGAAAATTGCTCATCGTAGGAGTGCATATTTCCTGATAATTTTGCAATTATAATAATTAATTGTTGGTGTTTGGTTTTCAAACAGTTTTAAGCTTTAAGTCTTACTAAACCCATTACCCTTCATTCAATATATCCGGTCCCCCACAGTACAAAGAAAATGTAAATATTGTAGTAAATATAAACTGCTAAAAACCTTTACTCATTAGCAGTCTTGTGACTTCTATCTGTGTCTGGTTAAAGCTTGTAGGAGGAGTTTTCATTCTCCTTTGACTGTGCTATGAGCCTGAAAGCGGAGTTCCGGGCACAGATGTCATTTTAATAAACATACCCCCGGGACAGTCAGGGCTAGCACATTCCACAATGGCTAGCCTCTGATCTGTCCCGGTTCGCACTTACCTTATAGAAGAAATACTTACTTATAAAATTTCTTCCACAGCGTTTCCATCTCTTTTGTGGGCAGCTGAAGCCGGCGCGGTCCTCTTCTGTGTCTTCTTCCACGTCTTCTTGTCCCAGAATGCGCCGCACCGGCCCCTCTCGTCACTTCCGGCGTCGCCCGGAAATGACGAGCGGGGCCGGTGCCGTCGCATTGATTCCTGGGAGCTGTGACGTTCAGCTCCCAGGAATCATAGCGAGGCAGGAAGTGACGGGGTGAGCCACGGCTCCGAGGGAGTAAGTACTCTGAGGTGAGTATCTTCGATCTTCAATTGCAAGGTAAGTAAACAAAAAAAAAAAAAATAACTATCCAATTCCTTTTCAGGTGAGGCATACCTAGCGGAGGGGCACAAAAAAAAAAATATTGTTTTTGTGCTCGGAACTCCGCTTGAAGGACCCCTGACCCTCTCTCTGGACAGTGCTGATCCCATGCACCCTCCCAAAAAAACAACTCTCTAGCAATACACACCAAACTGAGCATGTGCAGAGTGATTCCAAAGGCTCTGTCTTATCATTGGATGGTTTTGGGACAGTGAAAGAAGGGAAGAATCCAAGAAGACAGGATCAAACAGCCTTTTTACAGTGAGCAGGATTAACCCCTTAGGTGCCACTGTAAGTATAACAAGCAAGCTTTACTGCATATACAGACTGATTTTACTGTTGTTGGTTTAGTAACACTTTAATGTTGGATCCAAAAGCTGTGTACCAGATAACAATATCAAAGGTAGAGGGTAAAAAACATGACCGGAAACAAGCATAAAATTGTTAGATAGGCTAGGCTTATCGTAAGTTTTATTTCCTTACCCATAGCAACCATGAGAATGCAGCAGGACAATTATGAACATTCACCTGGAAACATTGGAACACCTTGCTAATAAACTGTATTTACAGTCCGGTGTTACCTATGATAGTGTTGGCAGTGCATGTGTTTACAGAGGAGTGTTTCTCAACTTCTTTGTAATATGTTTATATATTCAGTTTACTTAACCACTTCAAGTCTGGACTGTTTCACCTCCTTCCAGCATGGGCCATTTTTCAGATTTAAGCACTGTCACATTTTGAATGACAATTACTCAGGCATGCAACACTGTACTCCAATTAATTCTATATCAAATTTTGAAACAAATAGAGCTTTTTTTTGGTGTTATTTAGGTTTATTATATTTTTTAAACAATATATAATACATAAATCCCTGGTGGTGAAGTGATGGATATAGGTGACCAAAGTGAATACTGAAGTGCTGTATTCCTTAGAAGTGTAGGTGTTGTAGTACCCCAGGTGACCACTAAGTGAGGTATATACGACCTGTTCACATGAAGTGGTCCCAAGAGGGGTGGCTAGTGGGGTCCTCTCCTTGTCCCGCAAGGCACCGGCTGGTAATCTCACGGAAAGAAAAGAAAGGGGAGCCCCATCAAGTAGTATGCAAGGTTAAACCGATGCAGAAAGCAGTAAAAACTCACGGTGAAGCTGCCTCGGATCAGTGTAGAGAGACGCCGGGAAGCTTCCGCGTTCCACGGCTCCCAAGTCCGAGACCGGAAGTGACGTAATGACGCAATGGACCCGCCCTACGCGTTTCGTCAGAGGACGTCTGCTGGAGCCGCTCTGAAACTGAAGTTCCACTTTTGGGTGGAACTCTGTTTTAAGTCATTTTTGTTTGCTGTGGCTACTAGCTCTTCCATCTGCATTATATGATTAATTTCCACTACCCATTCCTGTATTGTTGGGGATTTCCAATATCTTGAAATGAAAGCTCTACCTGCCACCATTAAACACCTAATTATACCTTTTTTGATAGATTTCATTGATCTCGGGTTTATAGAGAGAAGCCCTACCTCTAGAGTCTCAGGACATTTTTTGCCATTGACCAAATGACATGGGTGTTGATTTACTAAAGGCAAATCCACTGTGCACTTCAACTTGGAAATGCAGTTGCTGTAGATCTGAGGGGAAGATCTGAAATGAGGGGAAGCTCTGCTGATTTCTATCATCTAATCTTGTGCAAGCAAAAATGCTATTTTTATTCTCCTTGCATGCCCCCCTCAGATCTACAGACTGTTGCGACCCTGGTAGTTCCGCCACTGCCTGATATCCTTTTTGAGAACTGGTGCCCAAAACTGAACTGTATATTCCAGATGAGGTCTTACTAATTATTTATACCTGAGCTAAATTATATCTCTCTCTCTGGAGTCCATGCCTCTGTTAATACAAGGACTTTGCTTGCTTTGGAAACCGCAGCTTGGCATTGCATGCTATTAATAAGCTTAGGATCTACCAGAACACCCAGATCCTTCTCCGCTATAGATTCCCCCAGTTCTACTCCCCCTAGTATGTATGATGCATGCATATTCTTAGCCTACAAGTGCATAACTTTACATTTATCAACATTAAACCTCATTTGCCACAGAGTTGCCCAATGAAACAGGGCATTGAGGTCTGCTTGTAAGTTGGAGACATCCTGTAAGGAAGTAATTCCACTGCATAGCTTGGTGTCATCTGCAAAGACTGAAATGGTACTTTTAATCCCAGATCCTGTATCTTTATAAAGATATTAAAAAGTAAGGGTCCCAACATTGAACCTTGGGGTACACCACTGATAACCTTAGACTATTCAGAGTAAGAATCATCAACCACTACTCTCTGAATTCTTTTAGCCAGTTTTCTATCCATTTACAAACTGATCTTTCCAAGCCTGTAGACTTTATCTTACACATTAGCCGTGTGTGGGGAACTGTGTCAAACTCTTTTTCAAAATCCAAGTATACTACGTCCACAGCCACCTCTCTATCCAAGGTTTTACTTACCTCCTCATAAAAAGAAATCAGGTTTGTTTGACAACTTATGTCTTTCATGAACCCATGCTGTCTGTTACTTAAAATATTTATTTCCAGCAAGAACTCACCTATGTGGTCTTTTGTTAAATTCTCCAGTATCTTCCCGACTATAGAAGTTAAACTAACAGGTCTATAGTTACTTGGCAAAGACTTTGATCCCTTTTTAAATATAGGCACCACATTGGCCCTACACCAATGCAATGATACTATTCCAGTCCTTAACAAGTCCCTAAAAATTAGAAACAAAGTCTTTGAAATGACAGAGCTCAATTCTTTTAGGATGCCATCTGGTCCAGGTGCTTTATCCACCTTTAGTCTGTCTAAATATTTCTGGACCATATCACTTTTGAGCTATTGTGGATCATTTGGGGCGGTGTCAATACCATCATCACTATGGTCATGAGCTCCCCCATGCTCCCTTGTATACACAGAGCTGAAGAAAGCATTTAATAAATGTGCCTTCTCTTTGTCCCCAGTCACCCACTCCAGATTATTTTGTAAAGAGCCTACATGCTCAGACCTGACCTTTTTACTATTAATATATTTGAAGAATTTTTTGGGGGTTTGTCCTAATATCTTTTGCAATCTGTCGTTCATTTTGAATTTTTGCGTCCTTGATTTCCTATTTACATATTCTGTTATATTCTTTGTAATAATTAAACAATGATAGTGTTCCTTCATTTTTATATTTTTTAAAAGCTCTTTTCTTATTGTTTATAGCTTAGCCTGAGTGTAGGAAGATGAATTCCTTAGGTACCTTTATATATCTAAATTAATTAATCCTTCAGCAGGGGCAATTCTACCTGAGGTCTTTACTGTGCCCACAAATATGTGCAGTGTATAGGAGAATAAACCAGTCAAGAAACTGAATTAACAATTTATTTGTTAGGCAGCCTCCCAGCTCCTTCCTTCTTCCTTGTCAGGTGTGGGCTGACAAGTCTGGCCACATGCCGCCTAGCATCGGGACTGTAAAGCTGGCCATACATTAAGCAATTTTCTTTCCTTAAACTCTCTTCCCACCGAAATTGTGAGGGGGTCTGGGGGTCCCCGACCTGATAAAGTACTTTTACGCTGCTCAACTTACCCACTTGATTCATTTTCACTCTAAAGAACCACGCCCAATATGGATGCAGCTTGAAGCCGCTCATTTACCTGCTACTCCTGTTAACCATTTGATGTGGTCCTGGGATCCTGTGCCCTACCCTGTCCGTATCCTTGGGAATATGGGACAGACTGTCAAGGAAACATGGTTTTGGGTCCCCCCATGCCCTGCTTGCTCCCCTATTGGGCAATCCGGTGTTCCCTCCAGGCCTCTGTCCTCCTGCATTTGAATGGTGGACGAATAAGGGATTTCTCCATTTGGCGGACCTTTGCGATAGAAAGGGTCTGCTCCCTAGAGCTGTTTTGGTCAACAAACATTCTCTCCCAGCTAGGGAATACTTCGTTACACACAAATTTCTCATTATGTGAAACGTCAGTGTGATGTTGTTTGTTACACCCCCATGGAGCACCTCTGCAACACGATAGATAAGCAGACAGGATTTATTTCTTTGATCTATAATATATTGCACGATGATAAGCTTAAATTATCTTATATGACATGTTGGGAGACGGACCTGGGCGAGGAACGCTATAGAAATGAGTGGAATACGTTGGCACAATTTAATTTGAAATCTTTAATAAACACGTCATTGATAGAGGCTAATTATAAAGTGTTCTTGGGGTGGTACATGGTCCCGGTCAGATTGGCTGCAGCAGTCCGCGAGGCCTCCCCACAGTGCTTTAGGGGGTGTGGCCAACGGGGTATGGTCCTGCACATTTGGTGGACCTGTCCTAAGGTCAGACGATTCTGGATTAGAGTTTATAACTTCATATACTCCCTCACCCTCATTAATTTGGTTAAATCGCCTCTGCAGACGCTCCTCTGTAAACCTATTGAGAAAGCCCCGAAACATACGAAGCGCCTGGTGACTTTCATTTTCACTGCAGCTAAGATAGTGATAGCCCGTTCCTGGAGACCTCCGGTTGTGCCGATCGAGAAGCTTAAGGCTAAACTGACCTGGATCATGATCAATGAGAGGATGGTGGCCATCCTCCAGGACAAAATACACCTCTTCGAGAAGACTTGGGACCCCTGGGTGAGATACCTGGCGGGCTCCAGGTGATGGGGGATATCCTCCTTACAGTGGGACCAGGTGGCTTACGTGGGCCTCCTGAACCCTCCTTTCGGGAACCTGGACACCAACTTTCTGTCTCTTCTATTTCCTCTACTCTTTCTTGTTTTTTCTTTTCCCCTTTTTTCTTCCTTCGCTTCTCTTCTTTCCTGTCATTTTCCTCTTTTTACTACACAGTTGTTGATGTGGTTACCTTGGGCCGTTACTGCCCCCTGCTACCACTTGTTGTGGCCATTGTCTGGATTTGCCTTGTCAATGGTTCCTTGCCATTTATCCTGGAGGTGCAGTTCTTCTATGCATGTGGTTGTCTAGTGGGCTGGGGACTGGGTGGCCGCTTCCTCCTTCGCAGCGCAGTGGGTTCTCTTGGGGGCGCTGGAGGGGGAGGGGTGGGGGGAGGGGTGGGGCCCGGTCTGGCTGGCATGGTTCCGGCCCACGAGGAGAGCCACTGACCTGATATTTTTATTGTGTTTGCTATAGCCCTATATTCCCTGTTGAACATGTTGAATATTTAAAGTTGTATGTCACTGTACAAAGTGGTTGTTAACTGTATGCACCATGCGTGTTTCTTGGTCGTATAAAATCAATAAACATATTGAAATCTAAAGATAAGAAATCTGAACATACCTTATATACATAGAATATTAAATCCAGATATGTCAGAATAGTTAAAGCAGTTAGTCCAATTGGGTGAAGGCAGCTCAACACATTTCTGAGGTATAAGATGGCCTGCTTCATCAGAAGAGCATCATAGAGGATTTCACCAATGTACAAATACTGTAGGTATGTTGTAGATTAAATTCATTTGCACAATGCCACACATCTTATTTTGCATACATTACAAATCATACTCACAAAAAGTTATTTGTGCTGCAGGCTTTTTCAGACACTTTTTGTTTACATGTAACAATAAGTTTTTTTTTGCTAGAAATTTACTTATAACCCCAAACATTATAAATATTTTTTTTTAAAGCAGAGGCCCTAGAGAATACTGTATTTGCATTTTTTCAAACACAATTTTTAAGAACAAATACCCCTTATTACATTTAAATGCAAGAAAACACAATACATAACCAAATTTTTTTTGTAAAGTATAAAAGATGATGTTACGTTGAGTAAATAGATACCAACCATGTCACACTTTAAAATTGTGCATGCCTGTGCAACAGAGACAAACACTGTAACTTTTACTATGTATAGGTGACCTTTAAAACCCTTTATATGTTTCTACTTTAGATTTACAAAGGTCTAGTGCTAGAATTACTGTTCATGAACTGATGCTCATGTCATACCTCACATGGGTTGTGTTTGCATGTGTAATCTGTTGCATAAAAAATAAATGTTGATAACTTTTGTCACAAGGAAACTAAACATCCTTTGTGACAGCAATAGACACATGATAGGTTCTCTTTATGGAGGGATCTGGGGTCTATAATACCCCAAATCTCTCCTCTGCCCTTAAAAGCATTCAAAACACCGAGCTTTGTGTTTTTTAATCATTTTGATTTTTAAAAAATGACGCCGTTGACATCTGGGATAACAGGAAGTGATGTCATGTCATCGCTTTCGGGTTACCATAGCATGGACTGCTTGTAATAGCAATTAGGCGGCTAGTTACCCACTCCAATTGCTATTACAAGAGACCCATCCATCCGTTCTAAAAAGCGGTACCGGGGTGATGCAGGGATCACCCAGGTACAACCACTTGAAGTCCAATGACGTACCAGGTGCGTGATTTGGCCTCAAGGGGTTAACTATGCAAAAGATGAGACCATGAGAACCTCAGAAGGGTGAATGCAGGGACAATAAATGAAGGAGCTATCTACCATGATCACCAGGGTTCTTCTGGTATTTATTGCTCATCAATCGTGAGTATTCAGATGGACAACATGGTCCATGATCTGTCTCTTAAAGGAGTTGTAAAGTCAGAAGGTTTTTTATCTCAAGATAAAGAACATTCCGTGTGCAGCAGCCTCCCCAGCACTACCCTAATACTTACCTTAGCCCCATCTCTGTCCAGCAATGTCCCAGAGTGTCTCGGCCGTCCGAGACTCTCCCTCCTGTTTGGCTGAGACACATTGGCTCCCACTGCTGTCAAAGTCAGTCAGCCAATCAGGAGAGAGAGAGGGGCAGAGCCACAGCTCCATGTCTGAATGGACACAGGGAGCTGCGACTCGGCTCAGGTGCCCCTATAGCAAGCTGCTTGCTGTGGGGGCACTAACCAGAAGCGAGGGGCCAGGAGAGCAGAAGAGGAACCCGAGAAGAGGAGGATCCGGGCTGCTCTGTGCGAATCCACTGCACAGAGCAGGTAAGTATAAAATGTTTGCTATTTTTATTGAAAACAAAACAAGACTTTACAATCACTTTAAGGCCCATTTCATACTTGTGCGACCTAAAAGTAACAAACATGTTATACTTACCTGCTCTGCCTATGGACCCCAAAACACATCAAAGTCGGACCAAAGTAGTGCAGGGACTACTTTAAAGTTGTTGCGACTTGAAGTCGCACAGATATGAATGGTACTCATTGGAAATCATGAAGTATGACTTGTAATGTCACTTTGCAGTCCCAAGTCACAGGATAAGTCGCACAAATGTGAAAGGGGCCTAAGTCACTATGAACATGGCAGATATAAGTTGCACTTCACAAGTCTTTTTTCATTTAATCAGCTTTATTGCAAAAATAGTATGGCTTACAATGTATTTTACCCTTGTTCAGAGCTTGAAAGAGAAGTAAAGGTTTGGGGTATTTTTTAGATTAATACTTACCTAGGTGAATAAAGCATAGCTCAGATGCTGTATCTGTCCTCCGGCGCCTCTGCACTGAGAACTGAGCGATCAAACACCGCCGACCACTCGGTTCTCACAGCACCCCGAGCAGAGAGCTGCTGACTGTAAGTCAGCAGCTCTCTGCTCTGCTCCCTCCTCGCTCATTGGAGCGCTGAACTGTGGAGGGGCGGGGAGTAGCTGACTCAGGCCTCGCTGAGAGGCTGAGCTGGGTGTCAGTCCAGGCACCTGGTGGATCCAGATTCCATTGTCGCAATGACACTGTATCTGGACCAACTTCTGTGACATCAGCATAGGAGAAGTACAGCCGCACAAGCTTTGGCTATACTTCTCCTTTAACCACTTTACGACAGCTCACTGTGCTGCTACTGCGGCACAGTGGCAGCCCTGGGTCCAGCGAAATAGACCTACGTTGCTGGATTCCTAGCTGCCTCGGTGGCGGGAGTCAGGCCGGAGGAGGAGAGGTGGCGATCACCGTCTCTCTTCCCCGATCATCGGGGAAGAGTGAGAAGTGCCGCCTGCTTGTGTAAACAAAGCAGGCGGATCTTCTCTGTGACAGACAGGGACAGATCACAGGATTCAGCATAACTGAACCTGTGATCTCTGTCTCTGTCACAGAACCCCCTCCCCCCACACACATCAGCAAGCATGAGGCACACATTTAACCCCTTAATCACCAACAGTGTTAACCCCTTCCCTGCCAGTGTCATTATTACAGTAACAGTGCATATTTTTAGCACTGATTACTTTAGTAATGTCACTTGTCCCCCCAAAAGTGTCAAAAATGTCAGTTAGGGGTCTGATCTGTCCGCCGCAATGTCACAGTCCCGCAAAAAATCGCAGATCGCCGCCATTTCTAGTAAAAAAAAAAAAAACAGTAAAAGATGATAAATCTTTCCCGTAGTTAGTAAACGCGATAACTTTTGCGCAAACTAATCAAAATACGCTTATTGCGATTTTTTTACCAAAAATATGTAGCAGAAAACAAATTGGCCTAATATATTAAAAAAATTTGATTTTTACATTTTTATTTGGGAATGTTATATATCAGAATGTGAAAAATATTGTTTTTTTTTTTTTTTTTTTTCAAAATTGTCGCTCTTTTTTCAAAAATTAAAAATTGCAAAGGTGATCAAATACCTCCTAAAGAAATCTCTATTTGTGGGGAAAAAAAGGACGTAAATTTCATTAGGGTACAGCCTCGCACGACCACGCAATTGTCCGTTAAAATAACGCAGTGCCGAATTGCAAAATATGGCCTGGTCAGGAAGGGGGTCAAATCTTCCGGTCTTAAAGTGTATAAAAATACACTCATTGAGAATTTTTTTGTCAAAGACATGTAGCTAAATACATTTTGGCCTAAATATATGACAAAAATTGAATATTTTAGATATTTTTTAACAGTCAAAGTAGAAAATGTAATTTTTTTGCAAATTTTTCGCTCTTTTTTTTATTAATATCGAAAGAAATAAAAAGTGCAGAGGTGATCAAATACCACCAAAAGAAAGCACAGTTTGTGGGAAAAAAAGGATGTAAATTTTGTTTGGGTACAGCATTGCATGACCACGCAATTGTCAGTTAAAGTCACGCAGTGCCAAGTTGAAAAAAGTGGCCCGGTCATTGAGCAGCAAAATCCTCCGGTCTTAAAGTGGTTAAAGTGATTGTAAAGGTACTTTTTTTTTTTTTTTTTTGTTTTTTTAATAATAAACTGTCAATTGTTTTGTACAGAGCAGCCCTAAACCTCCTCTTTTGGGGTCTTTGCACTATGGTGAAAAGTGGTGGGGCTGTATACACACACACATTGACTACCCATGTATCAAAACTCTTAAGGTATAGTACCCATATATGTATGATTTATTGTAGTGACAGAAGTGCATAAAACTACAGGACATCATAAAACTGACCCTTTACTAGAAAACATAACACCTCCCATAAAAACAATGGTCTCATAATCAAAATTTCTAAAAATGTTATACTCATCAACATTTTCATAAAAAATAAATTTTGATGACTATAGAATTGTTAAACGTTTTAAATATTAAAGATTGATATTTTGGAGCTAACTGGGATATATGATGAATGTCATGAACTCGTCATTTTCCGCTTGTCCTGCTGGTGGCAGGGTTGGTCTGTATCTATTGTGATTGCAACTGAGCAGTTCATTACTTTCACTTATATTTTGTGAAGTACAGTATGTATTCCTGACAATTTCTACAGATTCTTAGATAAAGCTTACTCTCCAACAGGCCTGAGAAGAACAATAGGCACCATGGTAATGGACATGATTAACATCAGCTGCCAGATACAGTGCTCTGGAAAATACCCCAAATCTTGTTAGAATAGCAGTCATCAGAGTCAGGAATGCGTGGGATATGCCTATAATCTCACAATGCAGATGTCGGGCTATAAGGCACGTAAGACGAACAAGGAAGTCACATGTTACAAGTTGCAGAGCAATTTAGGGCATAAGGCAAAGTTATTACCCACCCACAATTACCATATTCCTTGTCGCATTATATATTCCTTGTAAGAAATCCAGTCTGACAACTTGCACAACACCATATCATTGAAAATCTGGTTACACACTTTGGATTACTTTTTTTCCTTTAACCTGCCATTAACACACCAGGCCTAGAGTGACATCATTTACTCACTGTATTTTATCTATGGGGGAAAAGTGGTGTCCCCATAGGGTGGGGAATACCTACCCTTATCCTTTTCTTCATAACATTGAGGTGTTCTGTAGTCCACAGCCAGAGCTGGGAAGAATGTAACTGGTAATAGTGCAGGAGAAGCAAACTGCTCAGGAAATTTAAAGAATATTTCTGGCAGGATCAAAACGCATTTTGTTGCACTTTTCAAACAGATATACCAAAAACACTTTCAATGGTATATACTGTATAATAGACCAAAAAGGAGCAAATCTGAACTTGTGTATAGTGGTGTATATACACACATCCATATATTTATATACACACCTAGACATATATAGGTGTGATAGTAGCAGAAATATATGCTTGCGCTAATGAAATCATTTACAGTAATATATTTCTGCTACTATCACACCTATATATGTCTAGGTGTGTATATAAATATATGTATGTGTGTATATATACCACTATACACAAGTTCAGATGTTTTGCCTGCCTCAAAAGAACCCCAAAAAATGCCAAAAAAGACGCTAGCGTCAAAAAAAAAAAAAAATGCCCAGGTGTGTTTTTGCTGGCATTTTTTGGGGGTTTTTGGAGGCAGGCAAAACATCAGAACTTGTGCACAGTACCACTATACACAAGTTCAGATGTTTTTCCTGACTGCAAAGAACCCAAAAAAATGCCTTCTATTAAACCGGCAAGGTGTTACAGCAGCGAAGCCAACCTCCTGTCTGAAAGTTTTCTAATACAAACAATCTTTTTTTTTTTTATGGTTCTGGACATGCTACAGAGCTGAAACTTCACATGTACACCTTTTAGACCCCCCAGATCTGAAATCCAAAGTAAAAATCAAAAAATCTCTTTTTTTTTTTTTTTTTTTTTCAATAATTGGCTTTTTTTTATCAAAAATGACAATTTTTAAGAACTTTTTTTGTGTGATTTTGTGTCTGGGGGTCTAAAAGGTGTACCTGTGAAGTTTCAGCTCTGTAGCATGTCCAGAACCAGAAAAAAAACAGGATTGTATGTATTAGAAAACTTTCAGCTCAGGGGGTTAGCTTCTCTCCACACCTTGCCGGTTTCAAAGCAGGCATTTTTTTGGGTTCTTTGCAGTCAGGAAAAACATCTGAACTTGTGTATAGTGGTACTGTGCACAAGTTCAGATTTTTTGCCTGCCTCCAAAACCCCCCAAAAAATGCCAGCAAAAACACACCTGGGCATTTTTTTTTTGACGCTAGCGTTTTTTTGGCATTTTTTTTGGGTTCTTTTGAACATGTGTATAGGGGGTATATATACACATATATGTCTGAATATATACCCCTAGACATATATAGGTGTGATAGTAGCAGAAATATATTACTGTAAATGATTTCATTAGCGCAAGCATTTATTTCTGCTACTATCACACCTATATATGTCTAGGGGTATATATTCAGACATATATGTCTATATATACCCCCTATACACATGTTCAGATGTCATGTCTGACATCAAACATGTCCTCAAAAAAGCACTGGCAGTGGCAGCCCCTGCAGCATAAAAAATGCTAGGCTGGTGAGAAGCCATATGGGTGTGCCGAAGCAATTCAGAGAAATGATCATTTCTCTATAGCGGTCACCCTGCTATGGAAGGGTTTTGTCACCCTGCCATAGCAGTCACTGCCAGTTAACCCTACACTACACTACGGTCCCCTTACACTTAACACTTTCCCTACAGAAACTAAATTTTTGAAGCTAACTTAAGTGTAAAGGAGCACTCTAACTACACTAGATATCCCTTTCCTCACACTAATAAATAGCTAAATGACACTTTTAAAGTAAAATTAACAGAACTGCTTCCACTCTCTTCCATGTCCAGTATAACAATGCTAGGAATATGGCGGGGGCGATCTTATATACTGGGGGGCGTATTCACTAATGATTGGTCTAGGGACCCCCTAGTCACTCCAATCACATTCCTAGCATTCTCCTGCCCCCTCAATTGGCTTTTGGTAATGGTTCTGGTCCAATCACGGGCTTTTAAAGCCCATTTCCTGAAGCATTGCATTTTGGGCAGTTCTGGTTGCTGAATTCCGAACTTTTTGGGCAAAAAGTTCTAAATTCGGCCGAACCTCGAACACCCAATGTTCGGGCCGAACCGATGGTCGACCTGAACCGTTCGATCATCCCTAATACAGACACCCTACATTTGGATCAGTTAGGGGATCATCATAAATCAGAACCAGCTATCTTGCATTGCTTGTCTCAAATTGTGCTACATTTGGGAATCATTTGTTCTTTGAGCTCCAACTGCCGGTGAAGATAATACCAAGGCCTTGCATTCTGATCATTGCGGTTTTATTGCTTTTAAAGGGGACACGCTACTAGTATCTAGATTACCTCATCTCTCATTATGATACAGGTACTATAAGCCGGCCTGGGGTTCCCCTTTAGTAGGAGTATTTCATATAGCAATTCATAGCTTCCTGAAAGATTAATTCCCTTACTGTCAGATACCGTGTATATTGGTGTTATTTGCTTGTTACTATAATGGTTATGTAACTATTCTCTTAGTATTTTCTCAACCGAGTCCTGGCGGTTTACCTAGGGCCTAGTTGATTAATACCTCCTTTAAGCCTTTCTTTTGAGTAAAGTAAATATAAAGAGTTAAAACAGATCTGCATTGTGTCAGTGTGTCATTTAAAGGTATACACAACATGTCTGAACCTAGAGTGTCAGGAGTGCTGGCCAGTTCACAGTGTCAAAGCGGCACAGAAGAAGATGCAACTACTATCAACCCCCAAGGGGGCAGTACTACAGTAAGAATGTGCTCATCTTTTTCTGGTATAAGAAACGTGCTGTTGTAAAAACTACTTTGTGTTGTCCATAAATATGCTGTTAAGAATATGGACTTTATCTAGCCAGCAATTTATAACACTTTTTACTAAAACCCAACATTGCTCATCTGATTGTGGATCAGGCTCTGCAGGACTTCTTCAGACTCTGCTGAAGCCTGGAAAGGTGATTAACCACTTGCCGACCGCTGCACGACTATCTACGTCGGCGGTCAGCCCCTCACAGGCAAACTAATGTAGGGCTACGTCGCTTGCTTGTGAGGGTCTAGGGAGCGAGCGCGCGCCCCCGGAGGCGCGCTCCCGCGTGGTCACGGACCCCCCCGCGCGTGTGACCAGCGGACCCGATATCCGCCGGCCACTCGGCGATCGGCGGGGGAGAGGGAGAATGTCAGGCAGCTTGTGTAAACAAGCCACCTGTCATTCTCCTCGCTGTAAAGACACTGGTCACATGGATCTACTATGTAGATCCGTTGATCAGTGTCCTTACAGCTCAAGCCACAGCCAATCACAGTAGAAAGCACGCCCCTAGGGACACACACAGCCCCTCCCTCCCAAATAAAGTTAACCCCTTCACTACCAGTGTATTTTTACAGTAACAGTGCATATATATAGCACTGATTACTGTAGAAATGTCACTGGTAACCCCAAAAGTGTCAAAAATGTCAGTCAAGGGTCCGATCTGTCCGCCGCAATGTTGCAGTACCGCAAAAAAAATCGCAGATCGCCGCCATTACGCGTTAAAAAAAAAACAACAAAAATGACAAAAATCTTTCCCTTTGTTAGTAAACGCGATAACTTTTGTGCAAACCAATCAAAATACGCTTTTTGCGATTTTTTTTTTACCAAACATAGGTAGCATAAAACAAATTGGCCAAAAATGTTAAAAAATTTTGATTTTTACATTTTTTTTTTGGGAGAATTTCATATAAAAAAATGTGAAAAATATTGCTATTTTTGCAAAATTGATGCTCTTTTTTTGTTTATAGCGCGTGATCAAAAAATCGCACAGGTGATCAAATACCACCAAAAGAAAGCTCTGTTTGTGGGAAAAAAAGGACCCCAAATTCGTTTAGGTACAGCGTCGCACGACCGTGCAATTGTCCGTTAAAGTCACGCAGTGCCGAATCGCAAAATACCCCCTGGTCGGAATGGGGGTAAAATCTTCCGGGGCTTAAGTGGTTAATAAAAGTGTTTTTAACCCTAATGTGTTTTTTTTGTTTTTTAATTTTACCTACCAGCACACGCTGGTGGACTAAAAACCAGTTCCCCAGCAAGAGGGTGAACTAAAACCAGTTCACCAGGAGGCTAACTACCTACTCGCCCCCTATGGCAGAGCAGGTAAGGAGGACATGAGCCCCATGCCTGCACCCCTTCCCAGGAACCAGTGGTGCTGAAGAGCCCATTGTCTATAAGCAACTTGCTCAGTGCTTTAGGGAGGCACCCCCATTTTGAAGGGGACCCCTCTCAAAGTATCCAACTAATGCTGAAATGCAAGTGGGTTGGACACTCCTGGTTCACAGTTTGAGATACCAACAATCATGCATGGTGTGCTTGGGAGGACCTGGCCATTACAAAAAAAAAATGTAAATATACATTATGTGGGAAGAGCCTAGTCGCCCTGTGCACGAGGGTACCTTTCCCACTAAGAGCACTCATCAATGCCCAGGACCAGGCGGAGACTGCAGTCATATGAAAAATCGAACTTTAGGGTAGTTCCCTGACTTAGAGATGAGCCATCACACTGTGTGCAGTAAAAGTGCAGAATTCTGTGGAAAGTGCTGTCCAATGTCACTACACACTGTAAAATGATGTATGGTGCATTAGGAGGGACACTGCTGAGCCCATGTTTGAAAAATTGTGGTAATTCACCCGCCCCATGAAAAGAACTGGTCTTTTCCTGGCGCGGGTGAAAGATTCATTGACCCCTTTGCTACCGGAGGACCTGCCGTCTATACCAATTACTACACCTAGAAACTGGTTGCTTTGTGTCTTGAATTACTGCTTGGTTACTCATAACAAATGCATTCCTCCTCCTCGTCCTGCAGAGTAAACCCTTAAACTTCATACCCGTTTGTGCTTTACAGTCCCTGTTTCATACACCAGAACCAGCATGAACCCCTTTAAATAACAGACCAGGCTAAGTACTTTACCTAAAAGATCTTTTGGTAATACAGCTTAATGTAAACAGAGTCCATTTTCTAATCCTAACTACAACTAAATGGCTGCCCAGGCATACCTCTGCAGGGTAGTAGTCCATGTTGGCGTTCTCTAGGTGCTGACTGATCTGCGAGTCCCCGGTGCCTCTGATGAACTGCAAGGCACAGCAGTCCTCTACAGCATATGCGATCGAGAGTGGGCAAAATGGCCCTGAACCCAGAACTCTCCCACATTTATACCACTAGTGAGTAGGCTGGATCCAAAAAGCCTGGGAACTGCACACACATACTTAAAGGAGTTGTAAAGTCAGAAGTTTTTTTTTATCTTAATGCATTCTGGTGTGCTGATCTGTTTACACCCACCTCAGTGAATGGACCATCTCATCCGGACCACCTGAAAAATTGACAGGTGGACCTGTTTGGACCCACCATGTGAAAGAGACCTTAGTGATGATGACAGAAAGCAGTGACTGTGAGAAATTGGGTTTGAGACTGCACTGCAGAGGGGTAAAGACCCCCCTCTCCACAAAGTATAGACCCCCTTGCTTAGTACAGACCCCCTGCCAGCCCATGTCCTCAGTATAGACCATACTCCCTCTGTCCTTGACAGAGCCTAATTTTTGGGATTCTGCCCAGGACTGGTTCTGAGAGGGACATTGGTCTGATTTGTGGGAATGTCCTGGGCAATCCGTGACTGTTGGCAACTATGCCATTTCAGGGAAAGGAGGTACTATTTGCAATATGTGCCACACACACATAAAACCACATTGGAGGTAATTTATCCAACATGGAACAGGCAGATGTCAGAACAGCCGTGCATGAGAACCAATCAGCTTCTATCTTCAGCCTGTTCAGTTAAGCTTTGAAAATAAAAGGTAGAAGCTGATTGGATGCCATGCACAGCGGCTCCAGATTCCCCACATTGGGTATTTTCAAATCTGAACCATGCAGCTAAACTAAAGCAATGGGCATTTCTTTAAAAACATTGAAAACATACACAATATTTACAACTGTACAGTCAGAAACAACAGAATGGGTATGATCATACAGCTAAGGAGAGTTTTAGGTGTAAAATAATTAATATTTATTGTTCTTCTTTGTACTGTAACAAATTAACTTTACAGGAATTAAAGAAGGAATGTGGCCATGGCTCCAAATATCTACCAGTACAATTCATATAAGAACATATTTATTGCCAAGCAAAATTATATTTGCTTTGATCTCCTACTTTAAGAAGCTTTTCTGTCTAATCCGTAAAACCAGCCTGCTCAGTTACTTATCCCATTCCTTTCTACTTTCACATGATCCTCTAATAGTCACTTGATCGCGATAAAGGGGGTCTTTGCTGAATAGTTCAGAATATGCAAGCAGAATTTATTGGACCTGAAATGTGCCTGTTTTTGCATGGTGCATTGAAAAAAATTACATTGCTGATGAGATTAAATACTATAATTTTATTTTATTATTGACAAAGCTTGTATATTTTTCTCATAGGTGCCTACATAGTTAAACAAGACAACGGTATGAATTGAAGAGGTAAAGCCAACAAGGCCTAATTATCATCTTAAATAAGGCTTCTCCTTGGGTGCTGCTATAACCGAGATAACAGCAGCAGTATAACAACAGAAGTGGAAGGTGCAAATCCACTGAGAGCCCAGCTCAATTCTTAAAGTATTTCCTTTTGTGCCTCCAGAGTTAAAGAGGACAACAGCTGTGGTATAACGACAGCGATGAAAGCGGCAAAGCCACTGACAGCCCAACTTTAGTCTCAATTAAAAACACATAATTTTAAATGCTTTCATAGTTTAAAAAAAAAGATAACACCAATATAGCTTCAGAGATGGAAGAGGCCAAGCCCCTGAGGGCCCAACTCTAGTCTTAAACAAAGAAAGATTTCACCTTTCTACAATATTACACCAACAGAAGTACCAAAATGGTATGTTTATCTGAGAATTTAACAAATAGATCAATTAAGGCAATCATAAAACCTTGAAAATTATACATTATTTTCTACTAATCAGTAGGCATGAGCTTTGGATTCAGGTCTTTGAAGAGTTGAAACCAAACACTTGCTGTTCGAGGTTTACCACAATGGTACACTAAGTGATTTTCTCCAGATTTCACCTGTTTGCCTACCCTAACCCCTGGCTGCTGTTACAGCTGGAAGTGGTTCATTTAGTGGCAGTATCAATACTTGCACTAAATGAATGTCTTCCCTGACTGACCCTCTGGCTTATTTCAAATAGTAAACAAGCCGCTGGGTATACTGGGGGAAGTCATTGACAAGATATGATCATGACTATGTTTGCAAAAATAATCATTTTTATGTTATAGAAGTAATCTACAACATTAGAAAAAAAAATCAATTTTATTCAGTACAAAGAATTTCTTTAAAAAAAAGGTAACAATTACCTGAAAAGTACTATATACTGTATATAAAAATATACTTCAGGAACCCATTGTAGAATTCGTAGCAACACTTATTGAAATAAATACATGTAGCACTAATCCCTTGGGAGCTGCTGATTATGGGTTCCCCTGTGTTACCATTAGTAACAGCACAACAGTTCAACATTTTCCAAGTGATTTTTGGCTCAGTCAGGAAACCGTCTAGGAGCTTTGGTTTTTGTGTTTTTATTGAGAACTTGGATGGGAGAAGGGAATGAGTGGGATACTCCAACCTATATAACTATGCACAATTAGCTGGGATGACTGAATAATGCTGAGTGCGGCTAGGCCGCTGCTTCACCTTGTCAGTAGCAGTGAAGTAGTAAGAAATGAACTGTCTGAGGTAAACTGTACTGTACTGCAGAACAATCTTCAGGGCCCTTCCTGGCACCCCCTTTGTTCCTTTTCTTCAGGGTCAACTACACGGCACCCCCTTTACTGTTACACTTCCTGCGTGAGCTAGCTCATTGATCCCCCTAACTTCTCTGGAGTGGTCCCCCTTCCAGGGCCAGACACTTTGGCAGGTCCCTCAGTACTCATGGACACTGTTTGTCCCAAGAGACTCTGCCAGCAGCTCCACCATCAGCACTCTGGATCCTCTGCAGCTCAGCTCCACACCTGGTTCACTAGGCCGACCATCTAAGACCACCTTCCTCACACTCTGCAGGAGGAGAGACAGCCACCCACCTCCTCCTGGGACTCTGCTTCCCGCCAAAGATGCCCTGTCACACGTCCTCTCCGTATTCATGGTCAATCCCAGGATGCATTGCAGAAATGCCCTCCTACTGGGACTGCCATAAAACATGATGTGTCACTAGCTAGGTTTCCTCCACTGTCCAACAAGCTCCCTTATTGGATACAGTGGGGACACTCCCTCAGACCCAGTGAATCACACCCGGAAACATGTGACAGGCAAACTAAAAGATCAGGCTCCCCTGATAAGCAGAAGGAGCAAATAGATGTTTTTTCCTAGAAGCTACCTAGGAGGGTGCTACATGCACATTTACAGATATACACCAAATGAACTAGACTTGATATCCCTTGATAAGTTTTGTGGGCAATTTGACTTCTTCAGGAGGAATAGCAAAGAGTAATAATTTATACAAAAGACAAAATATAATTACATTTATATACCCAATAATATTTATAATTGAAAGAATAACAGAATAACAACTATCAACAGCTGATGACAATGATGTATCAACCATGGATTCATATTCAAAATATATAAAATATGGGAAATACCTATTTAAAAATGGCTACCAGGCTGGTTAAGGCCACACTCATAGCTCCTGCTCCTGCAAAACATTCACAGAATAGGCAAATCCCTATCCCACTGTAGTAGAACACCACAGCAACAACACTAGAGTAATGTCTATCCCTTACTGCATAGAAATATCCATGTAAATAATGTTAATTTTTCCGACGCCAAAGGTAAAGAAGCAGAGGCATGACTAGAACCTTCAGGGCCCCGATGCAAGAACTCATGTATGGTCCCCCTCTTCCCTTTGAGTCGGGGCCCTCCCCACTGATCCTGGGGTCTTTTACTCACGTTGCAGGGCCCTTTATTATGGTCCTGCAGCGGGACCATTTTGCATGCTCTGAAGCAGGCCCCCTTCCTGCCGTCTTGTGTAAGGTTGCCACCTTTTCTTCAAGCTAAACCTGAACATTTGGCATTTGGTTGGCAATTTTTTTTTTTTTTTTTTTTTAGTATACACTATACATATATTTTGTGATTAAATAACATTTCTAATCTTAGTCAATATAAGCAAAGTGCCCAACCACATGTTCTAAAATGGCTAGACAACTACTCCCATTTACTGGAAGTGGGCCAAAACTCAAAGCCATGAGAAGTGGATTAGGAAGGTGAATGAGATTAGGGAAGTCGCGGATTACGTGGCAACATGCAGGGGCATGTGTGAACGTTTTAACAGTATCTGGGTGCTGTGGCAGGACTACACCACTGATCTAGTCTAGATGTTGCTCTGTTAGGCTCCGAGTTAGTAGATATCTCACTCAGATTACGCTCTTAATCTAAAACAGCCTTTTTCAACCAGGCTGGGGTGCCTTGAGGTTTCTTCAGGGGTGCCTTGGCAAAATGCCTAAAAATTGCACAAAAATTGTAAAGAAGGCGGAGGGTGGATGAAGCCTGCCTTTTTGTCACACAAAGCCACAGGTTTTCATTGTGCACCATTACGACCTTCTAGCTACCAACCTCCTAATGACCAATAACATCATCAGATGATAAGGAGGACATCAGTCGCCTGCACAGCATCCTTGTTTGACCCTCCCATGCCCCTCTCCATCAGCTTTGGGGTCATATTAGCTGAATGATGGGGAAAAACTGAGGAAGAAGAAAAACATTGAAATACTAGTCAGTACTAGTTTGCACCTCTAACAATGGGTCTCCTATGTGTTTGTGGATGTTGCTGCATTATGTAAAACTATTAGAATAGTATTTACAATTTAGGATGGGGTGCCTCAAGACTGTCCAAAATTTTAAAGTGTGCCTCGAGACTGTCCATAATTTTGGAGGGTGCCTTGAGATGGTCCATAATGTTAAAGGGTGCCTTAAATAAAAAAAGGTTGAGAAACAATGATCTACTGTAAGAAGCCATTAACTCCTTTTTTTCTGCTTTTGAATCACCACTCCATTTTTCTCAGCAGTGTAAGCAGGTGTGGGCGAGCACAGACACAGTGAAAGTTTAGATATATATCCATTTGTTTTTAATTGTACTGTTCTTTTTTTTTTTTTTTTGTTCTTGCATGATTAGAGGCAAGAGTATGCAGGGATCTTCCCCCCTGTTGACAAATGGCAATGTCAGCTTATACTTTAATTAGCTGGTGTCCACCGTTTGCACCAAAGATAGTTCCTTCTTTGAATGTTTGTATTATCATACTTTTGGCCTCCAAATAGTTCTACCACTTTTTGTCTTGTGTACTTGTTTTGGTATAGAAATGCTATTTCTTTCCTGTATTATTATGTTTCCAAAGTTAAGAATAAAGAAAAAAAAACATTTCTAATTATTGATTTAAACTCAAGAGCCCTCCCTTACATCAGAGTCCACAGAGTTCCAATTTACATGTGTGAATTCACAGAGCTTTCCTTTACATCTGAATTCAGAGTTCCCCTTTACATCTGAACTTGCAGAGATCCCTTACATTGTAAGGGGGGACTCTGGACTCTGATATAAGGAAAAACTCTGGGAAATCTGATTTAAGGGGTAACACTGAGAACTCTGATGTGTGGAGGAAACTCTGATGTAAGTGGGAAGGCTGCAGACTCTGGTGTAAAGGCGAACTCTGGTAACCAGAGCCCCCACTTGTCACGCCTTGGCCGGGAGTTGATCTGGTAATCAGGTGTGTTCTGGGTCATCTCCCTGCTGTCTGGACCATGGGGTGATTCCAATTCTGAACAAGCTTCTCATTATCAGCTACCTTTTGGTATGTGACTCTTGCTCCACCGAGTGGCCAGCTGTTGTCAGTTGAAACAGCAACAAACGGTCAAGAGGGAAAAGAACCGCTCAAGTGAGGGGATAGTTCCAAACACATCCAACCCAGGTGCAGGCACGGATCCGCAGTCCTGATAGCAGCAAATGGAAGAGCACAAAAAGCCGCACAACTGGTTGAAGATGCAAAAAGTTAAAATCCAAATTTATTTTGCAGGCAAAAAGATAAAATCATCCAAGATGAAACCAAAACAGTCGGAGACATGGGGGGGAAAAGGGGAGCACGGCGGTTGATGCGTTTCACGGAGTCTTCCGCTTAGTCGTAAGCATGCTGTACAATACAAGACTTCTATATATAGAGGAAAAGGCATTTCAAATAACATGTACCTCCCAGAATGTGCTTGATTGAGCCCACACAGCTGCAGATACTAAATCCCAATTAAGGGCACACAAACAGCCCAGCAGGAATTGTATGTTTGTTTTTGCTTCACCTTTTGTCCAAAAACGCATAGCAAAAAAGTTCTATAAATGCATATGCGAAAAAGCTTTCAATAAAAATAAGGAAAAAACAGTAGTGATAATATAAAAAGACAACTGGTAGAAGCCAAAAAACGAACAAAAACAAAGTAAAGGGAGAAAAGAAAAAGAAAAACGAAGGGAAAAAAACGAAGGGAAAAAAAAAAAAGGGGGGGAAAAAAGAAAAAACAAGAAAAAGAAAAAAGAAAGACAAAGAAAAAGAAAACAGTAAAACGGAAGCATATAGATGTGTTCATACCCAGATGGAATTATGGTATAAAAAGAATTGGTGTATAATATAGTCATGAAGAGCATATATGTGTAAATATATAAGTGGTACACATAAAAATAATAAATGTGTAACCACAAACACATACATCACGTCCATATAGCATATGAAACAAATAGATAAATGGGGGGGGGGGGGGGGGAAATTGTACACATATGTAATGGGTATGAGCACAACCCCCAAAAACGTATAACCCCATCCATTGGGTGGTATATCTGCAACTGTGTTCACATACATAGGGCAATCCACCCAATCGAAAGAATATAAAAATAACCAATGAGATATGTAAGAACACTAAACATTACCATAAAAATAATAATAAATACATAAATGCATAAACATAGAAGTCCTGTGTGTCTTTATCAGCATAATGGTATGATTATCCCCTATAAAGATATAAAAATAGGGACATTTAAATGGATATATACCCAAGACATTGGTAACGTCTCAGGCATATCCCACATCGATCTAACAAGAAAAAAAATATATATTTATATATGCTTACGTGTACATGTCGACTTAGATCATACTGAACACAGAGTATAGCATGCACATGTGTGAACCACCGTGCATATAGCACAATCAATATCCATAAAGGAATCAGCCACACATTGCATAAATATATAGCCATGGAGGCAAGCCGAACGGAACAACATGCATATATATCAAAGAACACATGCATTCCAAAAAAAAAAAAAAAAAAAAAAGATGCAGAGACCGAAATGGGACAAAAGGGAAGGAGAAATGAGAAAAAAAAAAGAGAAAAGAAGAAACAAAGAAACACTAAGACATAGAATGGTCAATCAAAGAAACATGTACCATGTATGCGTATGGGATACAGGTAGCCCTCTCTGTATGTATAGTTAAATGTATGTACCCACAAATAGATACATGAATCATTACTGGGAATAAAAGTGAGTAACATCCCATTCAAAGTTTAAACCGCCAGGTAAGCGGGTCTGGAGTTTATGAATCCAGAAAACCTCCCGCTTACACAGAAGGCAGAACACATCGCCCCCTCTTACAGGAGCAACCACACGTTCGATCACTTGGACCGATATCAAAGACAGATCACCGTCATGTTCTGAATTAAAATGTCGGGCCACATTCGTGGATTTCCTAAATCTGACATCACTAAGGTGTTCCCTAAATCTGTCTTTAAGTTTTCGTGTGGTGCGACCCACATATTGTACAAAACATTCTCTGCAAGTAATGAGATAAATAAGGTATGTAGTGTTACAATTAAAAAACCTGTTGATTTTGTATGTTTTGTTCTCAATAGAGGATTGAAAGTTAACACCCCCTAGAATATGGGGACATGTAATGCAGTCCTTAGCCCCACATCGGAAATTACCTTTCAGATGCAACCATGTTTCTGATGTATTTTTAATTGTAGTGCTAAACAGACTTGGGGATAACTGGTTTCCCAGTGTTTTGGCCCTCTTGGCGACAATATTCACTCCTCCCTCTAAGATCCTGGCACAGTCCTTATCACCATACAGAATGGGAATATGTTTATTGATAATTTGTTTGATCCTGTTAAATTCCAAACTGTATGGGATGGTGAGATTAATGGAGCCATTATTGCCAGAAGTCTTAGATTCATTGAAATGTCTCTTTGGTGTAAGGAGGCTTTTCCTGTCCCTATTAAGGGCAATAGAGTATGCCCTGTCAAGGGTCCATTTTGGATAACCCCTAGCCAAAAAGCGTCTATACAAAAGTGCTGACTCTTTATTGAAAACGTCCAAGTCACTGCATATCCTTCTGATACGAAGGAATTGACCTACCGGTATACCCTTTCGAGTATGAAATGGGTGACTGGAGTCAGCATGTAACAAATTGTTACCAGCTTAGGGTTTCCTATATAGGCTAGTGACCACCTGATTTTGTCGATGCTCAAGGGTAACATCTAGGAAATCAATCCTATCAACATTGAATTGGCCAGTAAATGCCAGATTGTAATCATTGCGATTAAGATATTCCAAAAATAGGTCAAAAGGAAGGCCTTGTCTAGTGATAAAGATCAATTCATCTATATAACGAAAGAATATGACAATTTGATTCCTGTAGGGGTTACTATCTCCAAAAATGTGGACCCTCTCCCACCACCCCATGTAAAGGTTGGCCAGGGAGGGTGAAAAAATAGCCCCCATGGCTGCCCCACACTTCTGGAGATAGTAAACCCCATCAAACATTAAATAATTGTGCCCAAGGAGGTATTCCAAGACCTCCAAAATGTATGTCTTGGCCACCTCAGCCAGATCAGTATAGTGGGTAAGTGAAAAATGTACAGCTACTAGAGCTAGATTGTGGGGAATCGAAGAGTAGAGACTCACTACATCACAAGTCATCCACTGGTAATCTGGCTGCCAACAAATCTCACTGGTGATATTTAAGAGGTGCATAGTATCTCTTAGGTAACTGGGTAGAGTGTGCACAATGGGTTGAAGCTGGCCATCAAGCCACTCTCCCAGTCGTTCATTGAGAGACCCGATGCCAGCGACAATGGGCCTCCCCCGAACCGGGCGTGCCCCCTTGTGCACCTTAGGGAGGTGATGAAAAATTGGGGTGATGGGATATTCCGGTATCAGTTTATCAGACTCCTTAGGGGTAAGGATACCCATAGAGGCACCTCTATCAATAAGCTCTCGCAAAATGGCTCTGAACCTATTCAAGGGGTCACCACTTAGTCTTATATATGTATCCGTATCCGACAATTGCCTGAGAGCTTCCTTTTTGTATTCACCTTTGTCTAATATGACTACCGATCCCCCTTTATCCGCATTCCTAATAACAATAGAGTCATCCTCCATCAAAGATATTAAAGCATTCCTTTCCTGTACATTCAGATTGTCATTTCTCCCCTTTACCTTATTGGGAACCGTTTGTTTCAGTTCAAAAATGTCCTCTTCGATTCGTTTTTGAAAGGTGTCCATCTGGGGTACCCGTGACTGAACAGGATAAAAATATGAGGGTACTTTGAATGAAACTTTGTTGACATTATCCTCTTTCTCCTGTACAGCATCTCGATTTTCCATCATTAAGTCCTCCAGATCGATGGTCGCACAATGTTCTCTAAAAGATCTCGTGATTCTGGGCCATTATCCCCCAATATTGTCACAGGTTGATCAACACCCAAACCATTGTCCACATCCTGAGAAACCTGTAAAGCTGTATCATCCTTCAGAAAATGCTTGCATAAGGTCAAGTTCCGGACAAATTTATTAATATCCAAGATCGTGAAAAACGGATCGAAATGTGTATGAGGGCAAAAGTTCAATCCTTTCGATAAAAGGCTCAATTCCCCCATGGTTAGGATCTTTTGTGATAGATTAATCACATTGTTGCTTGTCTCATCCTCATGTTTTATTTCCTCTGAGCTCGCAATGAATAGTGGTGATCCCGTTGGCCTCTGGTGCTTCTTTCCTCCCCTCCTTGTTTTCTTTGCGGTTTTTTCTTTTTCTGGGGCTTTTTCTCCCTTCTCTGACCGTTTTTTGAAAAAGGGGTATTGTACGGTGTACCTCCTGATCTAGGGAGTTGAGCATGATCAGGAGAGCTATCCGAGCTAGGTGTACCATAGGGACTCTCTATGACGCTTGTTTCTGGATCGGAAAAGCTCACTCTTTTCTTAAATTGGTGGAGATTCCATCGCTGCGATTTTTTCCATACATATACATTGTCCATTTCATAATCCACTTTATCACGCTGAAACTTTTCTTTTTTGCCATTCATGATCTCCTTTTCAAATTTGTCAGTTCTAGCACTGAGATTCTGATCAAACTCCGAAAATGAAGGCAAATCTTTAAAAGTGGATAGCTCCTGTTGTAACATTGTTATATCCTCTTGTAGCTTTTTTAATTCCAGGGTTCTAGATGTTATGATTATTTTCATTAGTTCAATAGAACAAGTAGAAAGAGTATCTGTCCACAATTTTTTAAGATCCTGGTTGAAAAGCTGTTGTCAGTTACCCGATCCTATGACCCATAAATACCCTCTTCCACTTCCTGCTGGCGCCTTAGTATATGTTTTGCTTCCTGCTTGTCTGCTGTTTATGTTCTTTGTCTTGTTGCTGACCTTGGCTTACCCTGACTACTCTTTGGATCACCCCTTTGGAACGTACCGACTCTGGTTAATGAACTTGGCTCTCTTTGGACCACTCTTCTGGACTTCGTTCACTTGGTGTCTGGCTCCCGACCTACTCCTAACCGTGAGTCCTTTTCTTGTTTGTTGTTCCCCGAGTTTACTAGTTGCACTTTCATTTGAGGTCCCAATATTTTGGCTGCAAGACCCTTTATTTTTAACTAAGATATATATTAGTATGTATACTAATTAAACAGCGTTACCAGAACTGAACCTTTCAATGACATATAACAGAAATATCAGATGGCCATGCCTGCACCATGAGAATATGGACAGATTTTCATTTTTTTAATTACAAATGAATGTAGTATTTTCTATTTTCTATTTTGCTACCTGAGTTACATGGTGGTTAGAAAAAGTAGTTGCTTAATGACACATCCAGTTAATGGTTACTTACCTCAACCAATGGGAAGAAGTTCCACCTTCTGGGTTCGGCTTATGATAATTTTTATGACCTTTTTGTCCTATACAGTATATAGGGGAACCCAGACGAGCGAGAGGGGAACACACAAACACATCCATACACACCCACACACATTCAGACACTCATTCACACTCATCATACTCCATCTTACTTCACACCCTCATTTTACGCCTGACAATCTGAAAAACGTTATGGACCCCAGGCGAAAGCTCCTCCTTAACCAGCCACCATTTTGGGAAAGGCAGCCATCTCTCTGGTAACTCTGGTAACGACCATTTTGAGCCAGCAGCCATTTTGGAGTGGTAATTATGCATTATTGATTACATTGATTTTTGTTTCTTGGTATGCTATAAATATAGTATGCTCAGGATATTTAAATTACCTTCCCAGCTGTAACAACCATTGTAGATTTTATCTAAACTTTATTTTTGTTTTTATACATTTTTCCATTATTGGTTTAGTGCTATATTAGTGAATTAGTCTCACATTTTTCAATATTCTATTCTCACTCCAAGTGCAGAGGAGTGACTGTTGACTACGCAATTCACAGACAATTTTGTCTGATATATAAAACTCTTGATCTATGGTTTTTACTCCTTCAGGGAAAAAGTATTTCTGCCCTTTGATTTACATTGCTGAGCCAAATCGATCCGACTAGCATTACAATTAAGTTTGTATGTTATGTGAGATTATATTTTTGTGTCACCCATATCTAACTATTTATTGTGAATACATGTCTTGTAAATATATATATATATATATATATATATATATATATATACTGTATATATATATATATATATATATATATATATATATATATATATATTCCCTCTTTAGTCTGTATTCACTATGATTGGTATATGCTGTTAAAAAGAAATTAATCAGCAAAAAAGAACTTGCTATACATCATTCAGAATATTCTCGAACGTATAACGCACAACAATACCTTGGTCTATTACCTTCAATATTACCTTGAATACCTTCAATATTAATCAAACCCTATACACTAATATGTGCAATTGATGCATTTGCAGTTAATGTGACATGTGCAGCAATAGACAAATTCCTATATCAAATATAATTAAAATATGATTTAGGGTCCTTTCACACGGTCCGTTCAGTTTTTTAATCCGCTCAGTGATTTTTTTTTTTTTTAAATGGACATGGATGCACTTTTGGAGGGTCCATTCCGTATGTCCATTTTTCATCCATCTGTTTGCGGATGAAAAATGGACATAATGTATGTCTATGGGATTGCGGATGTCAGCGGATGACACCGCTGACGTCCGTTTTTGCGTCCGTTCCCTTTTTTAAACAGAAGAAAAATAGGGTTCTCATCCGCTGACATCCGCAATCCCATAGACATACATTATGTCCGTTTTTCATCCGCAAACGGATGGGATGAAAAACGTACATACGGACCACCCGTGTGAAAGGACCCTTTGACAAATATGATGAACACAATATAGGTGCTGGTCACACCATATAATGTAAGTGTATACACAAAATTCACTAAGTGCCAAAAGCTAATCAGTGCAAAAAAGTGCATAAAAAGTGCAAGTTCAAATTGGCAGTGAAAAAATGGCAGCAGAAGACCCCTTAAAAGGGGTGACTTTTATCAATAGGTATTAGTGGACAAATAAACATTTGTGGGTCAGTGTCCTTTTAGAGTCTGTTGCATACAAATACCACTGCCCCTTTAATAATGTTGTTAATAAAGTAATCTCTTGTAAAGGGCAGCTGATCCAGAAACACATCCCCGTTATGCGGTAGTTCAGTGTTCTCACTCGTGTTCCCCTGTTGGGGTTGCACTCACTAGATAGTGACTCCCTACACCGGGGTAACCCGCTTTAAGTTTGTATTGCTCCCACGAGCGACTCCACTCCCCATGTCTTCATTCAATGGGATATGCTCCACAAAGGTATAAAAAAGAAACTTCCATAGTGCAGTATCATTGAAAACTCATATTTATTAGAAATCAAACACTTACATTAGTAAAAAAGTAGAAAACTTTCAGCGTTGGTGCAAGTTAAAACAGGAAGTCCAGGAGGACGCCAGTGTGACGAAACACGTAGGTCGGAGCCTAGCGTCATTGCGCCACTTCCGGTTTATGTCCGTGGAACGCACAGACGATCCTGGTTTAACTTGCACCAATGCTGTTAGTTTTCAATTCAAATGTAAGTGTTTGATTTTGAATAACTATGAGTTTTCATTGATACTGCACTATGGAAGTTTCTTTTTTTATACCTATGTGCAGCATATCCCACTGAATGAAGATGTGGAGTCGCTTGTGGGAGCAATATATACTTAAAGCGGGTTACCCTGGTTTAGGGGGTCACTATGTGGTGAGTGCAACCCCAACAAGGGAACACGAGTGAGAACACTGTAAACTACCGCACAACGGAAGGGGGGGGATGTGTTTCTGGATCTGCTGCCCTTTACAACAAGAGATTGCTTAATGGTCAACATTATTAAAGGGGCCGTGGTATTTTTAAGCAACAGACTCTAAAAGGACACTGAGCACAAATGTTTAATTGTCAACTTATACCTATTGATAAAAGTCACCCCTTTTAAGGGGTCTTCTGCTGCCATTTTTTCACTGCCAATTGGAACTTGCACTTTTTTGCACTGATTAGTTTTTGGCACTTAGTCACTTTAGTGTATACACTTACACTATATGGTGTGACCAGGACATATATTGTGTTCATCATATTTGTCTAAATCGTTTTTTTTAAATATATTTGATTAAGGTTTATGTCTATTACTGCACATCACATTAATTGCAAATGCATCAATTGCACATATTTATGCATAGGGTTTGATCAATATTGAAGGTATTGAAGGTAATATTGAAGATAATACACCAAGATATATCTAATATTTTTCAATATAAATTTTTCACATATATTCATTTAATATTAGCAGCACCATCACCCACTTGCACATCAGCACCTTTGTTCATTGAGACGCTGCCTACGAAGGGGGGGGGTTGTTTTTAGTGGGGGCAGCAGCTAGAACTGCACATACACAATACAGGTCCATAGTGCGGGATCAACAACTAACATATTTTACCACTTATATTATAGTTCCCAGCATTCCACTTTAATCAAGATTCCCAGAGACCCCCTAACATCAGAATCCACTGAGTTCCCCCTTACATCTGAGTCTGCAGAATTTCCACTTACACTGTAAGGGGGATCTCTGTGGACAGTTCAGTCCCTGGTAGTTCCACTACTGTAAAGATGCCGTCAAATATCACATTTCTCTCACTAAAGATGTAATTAAGGTATGGAATAACCAGCAATCAAATAGGAACCCTATAACAATATCATGAAGACCATCAATAGGGAACACTCAAACAGGCTAAGCAGTGAAGTGTACATAAGTAGGGACTAGTATCTCTTACCACCTTGGTAGTTCAGTCCTTCATTAGCCTCCTCTTCTGATACAAAGAAAGCACTTGGAGTGGTTGTACTCTTAGTATCCAGGTGCTCTCCTTTCTTGCACCAGCCTTTCTATTGGCTACCAGGAAAGGTATGCTGGGCAAGGTATGTTGTATTGTTGGATACGTTTTTTTATGAATTAGGCATAAGTATTGCCTATGTGTTTTATCCTGGACATTTTGGATCACTTTAGCCTCTGTAGATGTTCCTAGACCACCCTTTTTCAACCATGGTACCCAGGCACCGTGAGGTGCATTAAAGCTTCTTCAGGGGTGCCTTGGCAAAATGTCTAAAAATGTATCAAAAATAGTATACAAGCCAGCAGGTGGATGAAGCCTGCTTTCTATTTACACAAAGCCACGGGTTTTCATTATGCACTATTACGACTTTCTAGACATTGGCATCCTAACAACCAATGACATCAGTTGATGAGAATGTCTGTCGCCTCCACAGCATTCTTGTTTCTCCCTCCTCTGCCTCTTGCCCCCAGCACTGGGGTTACATTAGCTGACTGATAGAGAGAAAATGAGGGAGAAGAGAGACATTGGAATACTAGTCAGTACCAGTGTGCAAAAGTTTATTTGCTTTGGAAGAAAACAATCAGCTCTAACTTCGGGTGTCCTACATGTATTGAAGTTGCTGCATTTTGTAAAATGATTAGAATAGTTTTTTACATTTTAGAATGGGGTACATCGAGTCTTTCATTTTAAAGGGTGCCTTGACAAAAAAAGGTTGAGAAACACTGACTTGGCCACTTGGCCAGTTTGGTTGAAAACTTTATTATATAACATGATGAAAGAGACCTTTAACATGTTGATAAATGTAATCATGTTTTCATTTAGAGGAAAAAAAAAAAATTATATATAATATATATGCGCACACACACACACAGTGAAGTGGAAGGAAAATATTTGATAAGTGAATTTCAATATTTTTTTACAAATATCTGAAAATTGTGGCTTGCGTAGTCAATACTTTGTAGAACCACTTTTAGCTGCAATTATTGCCGCAAGTGTTTTTGAGCATGTCTCTACCAACTTTGCACATTTAGAGAGTGAAATGTTTGCCCATTCTTTTTTGCAAAATAGCTCAAGCTCTGTCAGATTGAATGGAGAGCGTCTGTGAACAGCAATTTTCAAGTCTTGTCAAAGATTCTCAATTGGATTTAGGTCTGGACTTTGACTGGGCCATTCTAACATATGATTATGCTTTGATCTAAACCATTCCATTGTAACTCTGGCTGTATGTTTAGGGTCGTTGCCCTGCTGGAAGGTGAACCTCTGCCCCAGTCTCAAGTCTTTTGCAGACTCTAACAGGTTTTCTTCTACCATTGCCCTATATTTGGCTTCATCCATCTTCCTATCAACTCTGACCAGCTTCCCTGTCCCTGCTGAAGAAAAGCATCCCAAAAGATGATGCTGCCGCCACCTTGTTTCACGGTGGGGATGGTGTGTTCAGGGTGATGTGCAGTGTTAGTTTTCATGCCACTCATAGCGTTTAGCTTTTAGGCCAAAAAGTTAAATTTTGGTCTCATCTGACCAGAGCACCTTCTTCCACATATTTGCTGTGTCCCCCACATGGCTTCTCGCAATCTGCAAACGGGACGTTTTATGGCTTTCTTTCAACAATGGATTTTTTCTTGCCCCTCTTCCATAAAAGACATATTTGTGGAGTGCATATCTAATAGTTTTCCTGTGGGCAGATTCTCCCACCTGAGCTGTGGATCTCTGCAGCTCCTCTAGTTACTATGAGTCTTTGGCTGCTTCTCTGAATAATGCTCTCTTTGCATGGCCTGTCATTCTGGGTGGATGGTCATGTCTTTGTAGGATTGCAGTTGTGTCATACTCTTTACATTTTCAGATGATGGATTGAACAGTGCTCCGCGATATATTCAAAGCTTCCGTTATATTTTTTTTATAACCTAACACTGCTTTAACTACTTGCCTTCTGTGCACTTAAACCCCCTTCCCATCCAGACCAATTTTTAGCTTTCAGCGCTCTCACGCTTTGAATGACAATTGCGCGGTCATGCTACACTGTACCCATATGAAATTTTTATCATTTTTTTCCACACAAATAGAGCTTTCTTTTGGTGGTATTTAATCATCTCTGAGTTTTTTATTTTTTACAAAAAAAAAAGAAAAAAGACAGAAAATTTTGAAAAAAAAAAAAGTTTTTCTTATTTTCTGCGAGTAAATGTTGAAAATAAATACATTTTTCTCCTTCACTGATGTGCGCTGATGAGGCGGCACTGATGGGCACTGATAGGCTGCACTAATGGGCACTGATGAGGTGGCACTTATGGGCACTGATGAGGTGGCACTTATGGGCACTGATGAGGTGGCACTGATGAGGAGATACTAATATGCCGCACTGATGAGCACTGATATTCGGCACTGATGAGCACTGCTGGGCACTGAGAGGTGGCACTGCTGGGCACTGAGAGGTGGCACTGACGGGCACTGAGAGGTGGCACTGACGGGCGGCACTGATGGGCACTGACGGGCGGCACTGATGGGCACTGGCGGGCGGCACTGATGGGCACTGGCGGGCGGCACTGGTGGGTGGCACTGACTGACACTGACGGGTGGCACTGATGAGCACTGATGGGCAGCACTGATGAGCACTGATGGGCAGCACCATCAGTGCCCACACTCAGTGCCCATAGTGCTGCCAGTCAGTGCTCATCAGTGCCTAGATGAGCAGGCACTGATGGGCACTGACTGGCAGCACTATGGGCACTGATTGTGTGCACTGATGGGGGGCACTGATGGCGGGCACTGTGGGCATTGATGGTGTGTTTGGTGTACCTTGTGTAATCAGGGCACTGGTGATCAGTGCCCTGATTACTTTTTTCTGTGTCCCCGGCGCTGGGCAGCTCTCCCTCCTTCCTCACACTGCAGTCTCTGTGTGAGGAAGGAGCGCTGGCGATGAGAGATGATCTCATATGTTTACATATGAGATTATCTCTCATTGGACGGTCCGATCACGTGGTGAATGGCCGCTGTGATTGGCCATTCACCACGATCTGTGATCGGCTGTGTCCAAGGGACACGGCCGACACAGATTTTCCCCGATGCGCGCTCGCGGGAGCGAGCGGGGAGACTGTTTCTGGGAGGCCGTTTAAAAACGGCCTCCCGAAAATGTGAGTCCGCGCTGCAGCCGTACTTCGGCTGTAGCGCGGATGGGAGGAGGTTAAACTTCTCAACAACTTTATCCCTGACCTGTCTGGTGTGTTCCTTTGCCTTCATGAAGCTGTTTGTTCACTAAGGTTTCCTAACAAACCTCTGGGGGGCTTCACAGAACAGCTGCATTTATACTGAGATTAAATTACACACAGATTAACTCTATTTACTAATAAGGTGACTTCTGAAGGCAAATGGTTCCACTAGATTTTAGTTTGGGGTATCAGAGTAAAGGGCGCTGAATACATATGCACAGATCCCCTACTGATTGGAGCAGAGCGGGGCAGATGACAGGTCCATGTCTGCTCAGTTTAAACAGAGAGAACACAAACAAACCCCGCCCTGCTCTATGGGCGGTTGGGAGTAAACAGACTTTGCTGTCTGTTTAAACCTGGCTGCTTCCGATCCTTTCTGCCTAAACAGAGGAAGACCCAGTCTTCTTCCTTTTCTTTAGCGGGCCTGATTGAACTTGGAGGTAGGCAGGTGTAAACAGACACAGTATCTCACAAAAGTGAGTACACCCCTCACATTTTCGTTAATATTTTATTATATCTTTTCATGTGACAACACTGAAGAAATTACACTTTGCTACAATGTAAAGTAGTGAGTGTACAGCTTGTATAAAACAGCATATATTTGCTGTCCCCTCAAAATAACTCAATGCACAGCCATTATTGTCTAAACCGCTGGCAACAAAAGTGAGTACACCCCTAAGTGGAAATGTCCAAATTGGGCCCAAAGTGTTAATATTTTGTGTGGCCACCATTATTTTCCAGCACTGTCTTAATCCTCTTGGACATGGAGTTCACCAGCGCTTCACAGGTTGCAACTGGAGTCCTCTTCCACTCCTCCATAACGACATCACAGAGCTGGTGCTCCTCCACCTTTGGTTTGAGGATGCCCCACAGTTGCTCAATAGGGTTTAGGTCTGGAGACATGCTTGGCCAGTCCATCACCCTTACCCTCAGCTTCTTTAGCAAGGCAGTGGTCTTCTTGAAGGTGTGTTTGGGGTCTTTATCATGTTGGAATACTGCCCTGCGGCCCAGTCTCCGAAGAGAGGGGAATCATGCTCTGCTTCAGTATGTCCCAGTACATGTTGGGGATCATGGTTTACTCAATGAACTGTACCTCCCCAGTGGCGGCAGCACTCATTGAGCCCCAGACTATGATACTCCCACCACCATGCTTGACTGTAGGCAAGACACACTTGTCTTTGTACTCCTAACCTGGTTGCCGCCACACACACTTGACACCATCTGAACAAATAGGTTATCTTGGACTCTTCAGACCACAGGACATAATTCCAGTAATCCATGTCCTTAGTCTGCATGTCTTCAGCAAACTGTTTGCGGGCTTTCTTGCTTTCTTGTGCATCATCTTTAGAAGAGGCTTCCTTCTGCAACGACAGCCATGCAGAACAATTTGATGCAGCAGGCATATGGTCTGAGCACTGACAGGCTGATCCCCCCCCCCCCCAACCTCTGCAACAATGCTGGCAGCACTCATATGTGCTTGTCTTCAGCAAACGGTTTGCAGGCTTTCTTGTGAATCATCTTTAGAAGAGGCTTCCTTCTGGGACAGCAGCCATGCAGACCAATTTGATGCAGTGTGTGGCGTATGGTCTGAGCACTGACAGGCTGACCCCCACCCCTTCAACCTCTGCAGCAATGCTGGCAGCACTCATATGTTTATTTTCCAAATGCAACCTCTGGATATGATGCTGAGCATGTGCACTCAACTTCTTTGGTCGACAAAGGCAAGTTCTGATTGGAACCTGTCGTATTAACCCGCTGTATAGTCTTGGCCACCGTGCTGCAGCTCAGTTTCAGGGTCTTGGCAATTTTTTCTTATAGCCTAAGCCATCTTTATGTAGAGCAACAATTCTTTTATTCAGATCCTCAGAGAGTTATTTGCCATGAGGTGCCATGTTGAACTTCCAGTGACTAGTATGAGAGAGTTAGAGCAATAACACCAAATTTAACACACCTGCTCCCCATTCACACCTGAGACCTTGTAATACTAACAAGTCACATGACACCGGGGAGCGAAATGGCTAACTGGGCCCAGTTTGAATTTGTTCACTTAGGTTTGTACTCACTTTTGTTTCCAGCGGTTTAGATATTAATGGTTGTGTGTTGAGTTATTTTGAGGGGACAGCAAATTTTCACTGTTATACAAGCTGTACACTCACTACTTTACATTGTAGCAAAGTGTCATTTCTTCAGTGTTGTCACATCAAAAGTTATAATAAAATATTTACAAAAATGTGAGGGGTGTACGCACTTTTGTGAGATACTGTAACTTTTACTAGTTTAATATCTAATTGTCAGTTATAGAATAGAAAATAAATAGCGTGCTCATTCACCAATACTGTTATGAAAAGTGAATTCAACTCTTAAGAGCTTACAGAAAAGTACTAAAAGAGCATTCCTCAGATGTGTACAAGATGGTGACACTAATTATCAGGCTGGCAGAAATGGGAGCGCAGATTGTCATTATGAATGTGTATGCTGTGGAAGAACTGAACTTTACACAGACCTCCAGGACACAGTCTGTTACATTAGTTTGACACATGAGCCTATAAGTAAGAAAGAAATTAACGTGGTCAACCAACTGGGTAATTAGAAAGACAGTTGAATACGTAATCCTGCACAACATTGCCCGAGGCATCTAATTTTATAGAATCTTTCTTAAATTCAAAATAAATTGCACAGCGTACTCTGGAATGTGTACTGTAAATTTGGTTTTACATTGTAAAAATAAAGAGTTGTTACAAAGAAAGTACAAACTCCTCCAAGGGAATTACTATCCGTAATGTAAAAATCCATAGCAAAATAATTTCCATCTAACAACTGAATATGAAATGTTTTTTTACATGATCAATGTTTTTCTGTCATTTTAAATTACTTGTAAAGTGTGCATGTTTAATTTAAATAGCCTGGGGGAAATTATCATTGCAGACACAATTGAGAGGCCTATCCTAATTAAATAATGGCTAAAACATAATACCGGTTTAGGTAAGCATTATTTGCAGGGCTGTGTCCTGGTGAGAAACGTTTATGTAAAAACAAAAAAAAAAAAAAAAAAAAAAAAAAGCTGTGTGATGCAATCTGCAAAGTTGTAATACCCCATGTGTTTTTATCCGTTAGTTAGCTTAGCGGTGAGCAGCTATTAACTAGGAGGCCTCTTTTGTTGCAGAGTGGCCATCTGTCACATGTTTTTACCACTACTGAATTCGGAGAAGAATCTGAAATTTTTGGCCCAGGGGAAAAAAATGTTTTACAGTTGTTGTGGTAAAAGGTGGATTTTGTGGTAAAATGTATGGAACTTAATAGCAAGGTTTGCTTATTAAAGTTGAATTCAGGACAGAAAAACTTTAATTCAACCACTTGCCGACCGCTCACATTGAGCCTACTGTGGCAAAGTGGTTCGTTATTGTCCAGCGGCGTAGGTCTACGTCGCTGGACTCCTCCCCTTGTGGGCGGCGCACGCGCGTGCGCCGCCGGAGGCTTGCTCCCGCTATATTCAGTCACAGCGGGAGTAGGGCCAGGGGAGGAGCGGCGGTGATCACCGCCGCTCTTCCCCGATCGTCGGGGATCGAGTGTCGGGGATCTCCTAAGTGACAGACAGGGACAGATTGCAGGATTCAGCATAGCTGAACCTGCGATCTGTGCCTGTTTCACACAGCCCCCTCCCCCCGCACACCTCAGTAAGCACCAGGCATACATAAACCTCTTGATCACAAATAAAAGTTAACCCCTTCCCTGCCAGTGTCATTTTTACAGTAACAGTGCATATTTATAGCACTGATTACTGTAGTAATGTCACTGGTACCCCCAAAAGTGTCAAAAATGTCAGTCAAGGGTCCGATCTGTCCGCTGCAATGTCCCAGTCCCGCAAAAAAAAAAAAATCGCAGATCGCCGCCATTACTAGTCAAAAAAAAACCAATAAAAATGACATAAATTTCCCCGTAGTTAGTAGCTACAATAACTTTTGCGCAAACCAATCAAAATACGCTTATTGCGATTTTTTTTTTACCAAAAATTTGTAGCAGAAAACAAATTGGCCTAAAAGGTTAAATAAATTTGATTTTTAAATTTATTGGGGGGGAATTTCTTATAAAAAAAATGTGAAAAATATTGTTATTTTTTCAAAATTGTCGCTTTTTTTTGTTTATAGCGCAAAAAGTAAAAATCGCACAGGTGATAAAATACCACCAAAAGAAAGGGTAAAATTTGGGTACATCATCGCCCCACCGCGCAATTGTCTGCTAAAGTAACGCAGTGCCGAATCGCAAAATATGGCCTGGTCAGGAATGGGGTAAAATCTTCCAGTCTTAAAGTGGTTAAAAATAAGCTCATTGAGAATTTTTTTGTCAAAGACATGTAGCTAAATACATTTTGGCCTAAATATATGACAAAAATTGAATATATCAGATATTTTTTAACAGTCAAAGTAGAAAAATATTGTTATTTTTTCAAAATTGTCGCATTTTTTTATTAATATTGCAAAAAATGAAAAGCACAGAGGTGATCAAATACCACCAAAAGAAAGCTCTGTTTGTGGGGAAAAAAAGGACGTAAATTTCGTTTGGGTACGGCGTTGCATGACCGCGCAATTGTCAGTTAAATTCGCACAGTGCCGAATCGCAAAAAGTGGCCTGGACGTAAAGCAGGAAAATCCTCCGGTGGTAAAGTGGTTAAATACACTTAATAGCCACAAAAGAGTCCAATGTATGTGAACCAAATGCCTTTCCCATTTACAAATATTAGCATGTAAAAGTAGCAGTGACATCATCACAGCCTGTGCAGACAACAGGGCTATAGGAAGGATTCAGCAGACTCCACCCACTACAGGCTGCTTGCAGTAAACTACAGGAGGGGAGGCGGAGACAAGACCAGTCACCCTACACAATGACAGAGAACAAGCAGTGCCTGGTCCTTACAGGGAGCCCCTGCGCAGAGACAAAGTTTGGCATACTAGCTTATTTTTAAGCTCCTATAGCAGCTAGTTTGAGCATTTTTTTTTTTCTGCCCCTAGAGGCAAGTAGTGTTATTTTATGTGTCAATGCACACTATTAAAAGCTAGAAGCGTTTTTCCAGCTTCAGCTTCTAAGAGAAGAAAAAAATGTTTTTCTTCTTTTTTTTTTTTTTTGGGAGTGATTTGCCAGCAAAAAAAAAAGTTTACAGCTCATAGAAGCTCCTAAACGCTTTTAATTGCTGCAAAGCACCGGATTTCAGGGTTTTTTTTTTTTCTAGCTAGTGGCCCACCAACCTCCCTAACAACCAGTGTATAGCTTGTTAAGGAGCAGGCCGGCAAGCCAGATGCCGTGTTCTTAAAATCAAATTGCCGGGAATAAAAATTGAGAAAAAAACTGTATGGTTGCCCTCTCCCACAAATTCATACCAGATCCTTAGGTCTAATATAGATTTGGAGGAGGTTCCCACATCATGATTTAAAAAAAAAATGGCATTGGGTCCTCCCCAAAATCTATACCAGGCACTTATCTAGGTATGATGCCTGGCAGGGCAAGAAAGGGGGGGGGGGACAAGGAAGTGCCCCCCCTCCTCCTCCTGAACCAAACTAGACCACATAGCTTGATGAGGACAAGAGCCTCTTACCCACAATCTTAAGCCTGGTGGTTGTGGGGGTGACTTATTGCAATCTGGAAGCCCCCTTTAACAAGGCCCCCAGATCCCCCCAATGTGAATGAGTATGGGGTACATTGTTCTCTCTTATGGAGTGATTACCTGAGATTGATCATCCCTGACGGTCTGCAGTGATTTCTATTTGATCTATCTATCTTTCTACAGGGGTTGGACAAAAATATGGAAACACTACATGATTTCCAGGTGTGAAAATAACATGTAGTAAGTGATGTAACATTCTTTTGCTTCCGCTGTGTTTTGAGACACCTAGCTTTCATCATTTATCCGCGTGTGCTGCTAGTAATACGGAGTAATGTCGGAGCTTACTGAATTTCAAAGCGGGCAAATTGTTGGTGCTTGCTTAGCTGGTGCCTCTATGACTGAAGTTGCCAATTTATTTGTGGTGTCGCAAGGTACAGTATCAAAGGTTATGAGTCTTATGACAGCATATACAGTTTCTGGGAAAACGTCGTCTAATAAGCATAAGCGCGGTCGGCATGGTCAACTGACCAAAAGATACAAAAGCACATTGCGCAGCACTGTAACCTGGAATAAGAAAACAACTGCTGCAAAAGTGACTGCAGAGCTCAGTCTGAGTCTTTCAAAGCCCGTGTCCACAAAAAGTGCAAAGGGAACTACATAAGCAAAACATTTACGGACAATCTGCAAATGCAAAACCACTAGTGACTGATATTAATGCTCAGAAGAGGAAAGAGTGGTGCACCAGCCATAAATCGTGGACTATAGATCAATGGAAGACTGTAATATGGCCCAAAGAATCAAGCTTCACACTGTTCCCAACCACCTGACGTGTTTACATGTGGTGAATACCATCCAGAGCTTATGACCAGGACTGTTTGTTCCAACAGTAAAGCATGGTGACGGCGCAATCATGGTTTGGGCAGCCATATCTTGGTATTCTGCAGGCCCCATCATCACCTTGAAGGATAGTCACTGCCATCAACTATGTATACATTTTGCATGACCATGTGCACTCCATGGTGCAGACATTGTTTTCCGAAGACAGAGCCATTTACCAAGAAAATAATGCTCCAATTCATACAGCCGGTGTTGTCAAATTGTGGTTTGACAAGCATGCAGACGAAGTCTTGCTCCTTCCCTGGGCGCCGCAGTCGCCGGACTGCAATATCATAGTCACTATGGTCAAATTGGGATAACAAGGTTCAGGCTTGTTTCCCGCATCCAGCATCTCTACGAGAACAATTTTTACATGAAGAATGGTATCAGATTTCATTATCTACCATCCAAAACTTATACAGTATTTGTCAATTCCCAGGAGGATTCAGACCCTCTTGGTGGTCCAACACCATATTGGGTAAAGTTTTTGTTCTTTTACCTGGTGTTTCTACCGTTTTGTCCTATCTATCTATCTATCTATCTATCTATCTATCTATCTATCTATCTATCTATCTATCTATCTATCTATCTATCTATCTATCTATCTATCTATCTATCTATCTATCTATCTATCTATCTATCTATCTATCTATCTATCTATCTATCTATCTATCTATCTATCTATCTATCTATCTATCTATCTATCTATCTATCTATCTATCTATCTATCTATCTATCTATCTATCTATCATTTTCACATAACTGCTTGTATACAATGTATTTTAAACATATATATTGTATGTATAATATATTTTATGACATAATAAAGCTCAAGTCAATATGCACTTATGTTTAAAGGCTTATAAACCTCCAACTGATTAGGCATCCTCACTGCTTAAAAATAATTTTTTGCTAGGTCAAGTATAATTTAGCATCTGTAATTTGATAGGAAATGATTCTTACTGTAAAACATGTCCTACTTATAGCACATTAAATGTCACATTAACCAGGCACACTCTCATGCATGCCAGGCTAACGTGGCATATGTATTTTTAAAGGCATTTTAAAGCTTTGAGCTGTGAAAATGTGGGCATTTCAAAAGACAGAGAAAAAAGAAAATGTGTCTTTCTCTGCAGAAATTTCACATTGCTAATCTAAAATCTTTGATGAGAGGATAAGCCTACTTGAACGTCAATACGCTGATACAGCAGAGATCAGATACCCTAATGACATAATGCATCCATTTTTTATGTGATCTGCAACCCAAAGAAGGAACCTGAAGCAGAACTTTCTCCAGTAAAGGTGTAGCACCCTCTAATGTGCTTTTAGTGGCACAGCAGGCAAATTTATGTTTTAGGCTCATACGGGCAGGACTCTGGTACCTCCCACTCTATATGAAAATGTTGGAGAACCTTCTGAAAAATGGAGTGCGGAGGCCAGGAGGGTTGATCTGCATACTTAGGGGATTTTGGCCAATCCCCAGGCGGTGGGCATGACATGGTGGTTAAGCCAACCCTTGAATATGAGTTAGTCATGCTGGCAGGGATTCGGGTGTAAGATGGAGTGCTGAGGAGACTGTCATTGGCCCTGAAGGAGAACCCCTGTCGAGGGGGCTCTGCCGAGGGCTGGGGCTCAGGCTGACCCAAGAGGACTCTGGCAGCATCACGGTCCAGAAGGAATCTTGCCTAGGGAGCAGCGAGAGCAAGGAGGACAGTGTAAGTACAGCAACACAGTTAGAAACTTACAAGGAGAAAGATTGTTACACATAGCAAGCCTTTCTGGAAGACAGTGTTGGGCTTAAAGGGTATCTCCACTTTCATGGGGAAAAAATAGCAAATAAAGAAAAAAACAATATAGCGTATAGAATTGTGACACAAATCATATTGTAATTGAATGTTATTAAACATTAACTTTTCATTTTCAATCTGCAACTGTTGTAATTTTCTGGAAATGCAATGCAATATGGCTACCTGGAGCAGTTTTGCACACAGAATGTGTACTAACCACACCCCAGAAACATAATTTCCTGCTTGTGTGATTGGCTCCCCAATTTTCCCAGAAGTCTGCCTAAGATACAAGTAAGATTTCTGGCATCCCCTGCAACAAAAATGTCATTTTTGGTGAGATACGCCCATTAGGAACACGTCTAAAGGGATGCAGGCCCAGCAGCTTTCCTCATTTGAGCTCACCAGCTGCCACAGCTGATAGATAATTATGAAACCACTCCCATTATACCAACTCAGCACAGAGGCACAGAGAAACAAACAATGATTTCTTCAGAATAACAAAAGGTAGGAATCTGCAACAAAGTTTGTTAAAATCCCTGCAATGTACATAGATCACCCAAAGGGGAATATTTTTTCTCAACAAAAGTGGAGTTACTATCTTTCCTTTACCTTGGCCTGGGAAATCTTCAGTAACAATCAGGTGGGCTAATGAAGAAGTAGCCAGGTGGGCTGGTAGTTCCTGCAGTCAGTGTAACTGGGATCAGTGTCTACAGTGAAGTCACTCCTGTATGCAACCTACAACTTTTGTGCTACTTTTAAAAGGAATGGAAAGTTCCTAGTGCTTAAGGAGCTTTTGCTTTTCTTTTAGAGACTGTCAGCATTCAGGAAGAAAGACAGTTCTGGAAGTGTGTACATAGGGAGGAAGTTGTCCCTGGTTTTGTTGCTATCAAGTCAGGAATCCCATAACTCCAAGTTATTACCCCTAATATAAAAAACCAAGCTCAAAGACTGCTCCTTGTGTCTAGAGAAAGTGTGGAGAAAACTTGTAGCCTGACTGTGCAGGAGTGAGAAACCCAATTATTAAGCAGCTCTTTCGGGGGTGAGCGCTACAAAGGTACTGCAGCCCTTCTGTTATTCTTAATTTATTAGAACTCTATCATGATAAAACTGTTATATATGACAGGGAACCTGATGTGAGCTTGCATTTTATTGTGCAGTGCATAATTTAACAATGTAAACAGGCTGTTTTTTTAACACTACTGTATATCTCCTAATATCCTTGAACAATATGTTTTTAACACAACAATAGTCAGATTGGGAAAACCTGTCAAAAATCCAAATTGTTACGTTTGTTATACCTCACAAATCTGAAGGCTTTATGTAGCCTAGTTATAATGTTGCAATGATGTTTTAGAGCCCTGGTGACTCTCATGATTTTTTTTTCTTTATTTTCATGTGGTAATCCTGAAACAATTTCTGTCCTAAATCGACAGTGCTGACTCTCTGTATTGTATCTATTGAGGAGCAGAGTTGTCATCCTAGGCCTAGGGCAGCGACGGTGAACCTTGGCACCCCAGATGTTTTAGAACTACATTTTCCATGATGCTCAACTACACTGCAGAGTGCATGAGCGTCATGGGAAATGTAGTTCCAAAACATCAGGGGTGCCAAGGTTCGCCATCACTGGTCTAGGTTATTTCTTGTGATCTGGACTAGACAAAGGTTTTACTTTTACATACCATGGGGGTAAAAGTGTAAATTAGTTCTATTAAAAGGATAAAACGTCTTTACATGTGCCGACATATAAAAAAAAGTTTCCAAAGGTCTTTATGTTTATTGGAGTTTTCAATGAAAAAAAGGGAAAAAAGGGGTAAAGCTCAATTGGAGCTTAATTTATTTATTTTTTATTTTTTTTATTGTTCTATGAATCTAAGCTTCAAAATATCAAACTATTTGGGTGCATTTTATTTTTAATAGTACTGCAAATCCATGCCTAGCAGCCCATTCCTATGTGCTGGAGACCCAGCCCGCTAAGCTTTGTGTAAAAGCAGTAGACCAACGTCTCCTGAACAGTGCTCCAATCACAAACAATGCTCAGGAAGCGTGAACATTGTTTGTTGGTGCACAGTAGTTGTTACTGTGGAGAGGGCATGCTAGATCTGAATTGCTGGTCTCATGAATAGTACAGCAGTTTATTTATTCAGTATGGGTTTCCAGCAATATTACTAAAAAAAAAAAAAAAGCAAAAAAAAATCTAGATTGAAAAAAGTGTTACTTAACAGCTGGCCTTAGGGCCCTTTCACACTGGCAGACTCCACCAGCGGATCCGCCTGCTTAGTGGGGGATCTATCCTCTGATCTCCGCTGAGCAGGTGGATGATGGGTTCATGTCCACTTTGCTTACGCAGAGCAGACACCGACAAAGCCTACGTTCCTCTATAGGCAGTTGGATGTAAAGGAAACGCCTGCCTGTTTACATCCGACTGTCATACGATCTGCTGCAACTAGACAGATGGGAAACGGATCCCCCAATCTGTCAGTTTTTAGTGAATCGGATGTTGGTGGGTGTAAACGGACACATGTAATCTCGATCCCTAAAAACAAGCAATTTTGTATAATCTTCAGGAAAAAAGGAAGGACTTCTCTCCAACTAAAGAATACTAACAACAAAAGAAAAAGAGTATTAGGAGAGAGAATTTTTAATCTCAGTAATATCAATTTGTCCAAAGAGGAAATTAGAGTATTGGATAGGGGACTAAAATTTGCCCCACAAAAAAGTATTAACAAATTTGAAACCTTTGTGGGAATACAAAAATATGTAAGAAGTTTAAACATAAAAAAATATATATTAACTAATCCACAAAGTTGAACTGGAGAAAAACAAAAGGGAAATACATGAGTACCAACACAGCTCCTTCAAAAATAAATCTCTATTTAACCCCCAGATCACAGACTATAAATGTATAGAAGTTTTTTTTTTCTAAAAATGGTAGATGAAGATCTTGATAAATTTAAAATTAAGAAAACATATGGCTCAGCAGACATTACCTACCTGCCCTCCAGAAGGTTTACTCCCCTTCATGTCCAGGCCATTTTTTGCGATACGGCACTGTGTTAATTTGACAATTGCATGGTAATGTGACACTGTACCCAAAAAAGTGTCCTTTTTTCCCACAAATAAAGCTTTCTTATGGTGGTATTTGATCACCTCTGCAGTTTTAATTTTTTGTGCTATAAACAAAAAACAGCCGACAATTTTGGGAAAAAAAAAAAAAAGCTATTTCTTGCTTCTGCTATAAAGCATATTCAATAAAAAAAATGGAAAAAAAATCAAATTTCTTCATCAATTTAGGCCAATATGTATTCTGCTACATATTTTTTGTAAAAAAAAAAAAAAAAAAAGAAGCATATTTTGGATTGGTTTGCACAAAAGGTATAGCGTCTTCAAACTATGGGATAGATTTATGAAATTTTTTTAATTTTTTTTTATTTTTACTAGTAATTTTTATTTTATTTTTTTCACTAATAATGGCAGCACTGCAACATTGCGGCAGACAAATCAGACAGTAAGTGACACTTTTTGGGGACCAGTGACATTATTACAGTGATCAGTGCTAAAATATGCACTGTTACTGTACTAATGGAACTGGCAGGGAAGGGTGTTAACATCAGGGGGCGATCAAAGGGTTAAATGTGTTTCTAGTGCTTGCTAACTGTGTGGGGGGCGCTTTTACTGTAGGAAGGCAGAGATTCGTGTTCCTGTTTTTTAGGAACACAGGATTAATGCCTTCCCTTGACAAAGAACAGCAATCTGCCTTGATTAGGAAAGGCAGACCGCCGTTCTGCCTGTGTCCCGAATGATCGCCGGGGGACATTGAGTCCGCCGGACCCGCTGATTGGGTTGTGCGACCTAGGCCCAGAAAAGCAGAATGATGTACCTGTATGTCAGGGGTGGGGAACCTTTTTTCTGCCAAGGGCCATTTGGGTATTTATAAAACCATTCGGGGGCCGTACAAAATTATCACCGTAAAAATGTGCCTGTTATATTTGGTCAAACATTTAATTAACTCACCCCTAATGTGATGGCTGCAACTGCTTCTCTTTAGTGAGGTGTGTGATGTTAGCTGGTATTGATGATGTTGCTACTCGCAACTGGTTTTCCAGGTTTGCGTCGGTCAGTCTGGAGCGCAGTCGACATTTTTTGTGGTGGCGAGAACTGCTGGTGGGTACAGCTGGCTGGTACTGCTGGTGGGTACAGCTGGCTGGTACTGCTCTGGGTACTGCTGGCTCAGGCTGGTACTGCTGGCTTGTACTGTGCTGTGAGTACTGCTGGATGGTACTGCTGGCTCAGGCTGATACTGCTGTGGGTACTGCTGGCTGGTACTGCTGTGGGTACTGCTGGCTCAGGCTGGTCCTGATGGCTGTTACTGTGCTGTGGGTACTGCTGGCTCAGGCGGGTACTGCTGTGGGTACTGCTGGCTTAGGCTGGTACTGTTGGCATGTACTGCTGGCTGGTATTGCTGTGGGTACTGCTGGCTGGTACTGTGCTGTAGGTACTGCTGGCTCTGGCTGGTACTGCTGGCTCTGGCTAGTACTGCTGGTTCTGCTGTGGGTACTGCTGGTTCTGGCTGGTATTGCTGTGTGTACTGCTGGTACTGCTGTGAGTACTGCTGGCTCTGGCTGGTACTGCTGGCTCTTGCTGGTACTGCTGTGTGTGCTGCTGGCGGGAAATGCTGGCTTGGAGAAGTGTAGCAGCGCCACGCTGGAAGAAGAGGTGATGTTTCCTGTATTGGTCACAGGCAGAGTGCATTTGATATCACTTCACCTGTGACTCACTCAGACTGTCAGAACGGAGCAGGAATTATACAGGAAGCATCGGCTCCATTCTGAAAGATCAGCTGAGAGACACAGACTCAGCTGCATGGGGGGCCGGACCAGATGACTTCGGGGGCCACATACGGCCCCCGAACCGTAGGTTCCCCACCCCTGCTGTATGTGATTCTGCGCATAGAAGTCACTGCCCCACAGTAAATGTACGTGGGGCAGACGGCAACAGGTAAAGAAAGGAATTAAGAGTTTAGAAGAGAAAAAATAAATAGTGGGTCGCCTCGCTGACAAGGGAGGAGGTATTGTGGTATTATCCAAAAAAGCCTATCAAGAAGAAATGAAGAGGTTATTACAAGATGCGGACACATATCAGAAGTTAAACAAAAATCCAACAGCCCAGTACACAAAGAAACTGGACATGTTGGGGAAGAAGGGTCTCAAGAAAAATATTCTAAATGGAAAAGCCAAATATTTGATCCCAGAAACTTGTACAGTGCCCTATTATTTATATAATCCCTAAAATACATAAAAACAAAATGAAACCACCAGGACGAATCATTGTCATCCGAATTGAATCTGTAACTGCAAGAAGGGGTGAGTATATCGATGAATTTCATCAAGCAAACAAGACAACAAACCAGAGCTTATCTCAAGGATACAAAAAAACCTTTTACTGATATTGAATAATATGAAAGTAGAGGAGGGAGACACATATCTAGCAACGGCAGACATAGCCTCAATCTACACAATTATCAACTACCAAGAAGCCTTAGGAAAATCTTAATGGGCATCAAAAAAATTTAGCCAACTAAGATGCACTTAGCGGAAATACCTATTGGACTGTCTAGAATATTGCCTAACTAATTCTGGTACGCAATTACGCCAGATTGACTATTGGGGGATCAGGAAGAATTTTTTCCCCAGGTGGATAACAGGTTCGTGTCCACTTCGCTTATACAGAGAAGACACGGACACAGCCTACTTTCCTCTATAGGCAGTTGGATGTAAAGGAAGCGCCTGCCCATATACATCCGACTGTCATCCGATCTGCCAGACGGATGGGAAACGGATCCCCCATCTGTTTGTTTTTAGTTATTCGGATGTTGGCTGGTATAAACGGACACATGTAATCTCGATGGGTCTGTTCTGCCCCTAAAAATAAGCAATTTTGTATAATATTCTGAAAAAAAGGAAGGACCTCTCTCCAACTAAGGAATACTAACAACAAAAGAAAAAGAGTATTAGGAGAGAGAATTTTTAATCTCAGTAATATCAATTTGTCCAAAGAGGAAATTAGAGTATTGGATAGGGGACTAAAATTTGCCCCACAAAAAAAATATTAACAAATTTGAAACCTTTGTGGGAATACAAAAATATGTAAGAAGTTTAAACACTTTGAAAATTATCAGCCTACAGAGGACTGAATTTAAAGTTGCCCCGAAAATCAAAGTGAAAAAAATGATGCAGCAGGCTAGTCCATTTTGCTGAAATTTCATTGCAGCAACTCAGAATGGTACTCAGTAGTTTGTATGGCCCCCACATGCTTTTATGTATGCCTGACAACATCAGAGCATGCTCTTTTTGAGACGACAGATGGTGTCCTGGGGTATTTCCTCCCAGATCCATAGGCGTGCGCACGGGGTGTGCCGGGTGTGCCCAGGCACACCCTAATCATCCGGGTACCGGGAAATTTCCACTTTAATAGGGCCGCCCGCAGCGTCGCTTTAAGTATTGCCAGCTGCTGCATTGATTGGAGCTGCTCGCGCTCGCCGCTGATTGGCCGCTGTGCAGGCTGTGTGCACTGCCCCACCCCCGGCCTCCGCTGCGCTCCAGAGTGACCGTCGTCCATCTTTTTCTACGTCAGCCTCTGTGAGCGGCATGACGTCACGGGACGGCTACGCCTGCGCGGCGGAGCTGGTGGCTGGTGCATCAATTCAACTGAGGCGAGCTGGCTGGCGGGTCTCTGTCACGGCTCCGACGATCCCTCCCCCTTCCAGTCTCCCACACAGACGACGAGACGTCACGCGCGCCAGCAGCATGTGATCGCAGGTTAGCCTGAGGTCAGTCAGAGTCTCATGACTGAGAGTGTCTGAGTGTGCAGTGCAGTGGTTTCATGCTGGCAGAGTCGACTCGAGTGTGGAGTGTCCCATGCCTGGTAAGGATCCTCATGCTGCCTCCTCTACTATT